>NW_006912050.1:0-433236 GCF_000523435.1 Bipolaris zeicola 26-R-13
ACCCCCCCCTCCCCTCCGCCCGTGGCGTCACTGCTATTTGCGTGGCCGCCATGTCTCTGCTAATCCTCCTTGGCCCCGTTTCTTCGTCTCCGTTGTCGTTGGTTGCCGAGCACAAGTCACCCTGCGCTTTTGCTCACATACCACCTCCAGCCTGGCGACCCTCTAGTCTCGTAGCCTTGCCCTGATCCTGCATGGTCGCGGTGCAGGGGGCAGCGTGCAGACGAGCTTAACCCCATCCGCTGTCACCTCGTCCTGTCGTACCCTCGTTGCCTGTCCGCCGAAGGCATCGCTGGCTTTTGCGTCAATATCTGGGCCAGCCCTAAAGCTATCTAAGCTTATCCATCCTATCTGCACTCTGCACTCTGCACTATATATCACCACAAGCCCATCACAGTTACCCTGCCCAAAAACACCCTGTCCAATTTATTCACCGGTTTCGACCCCATTACCCTCGCTTTGTCAACTCTGCGCCACATCTACTACACCTGGGACACACTTGCTCCCCCTCACACACACCACCACTACCACCACTCCCCAAGCCATCTCCAACCGACTTGTCCACATCCTAATCCCACCTACACTGGGCCTCTGCAAACCTAAACTGCGCAGTCCCATTCCATCTTCTCTCGATTCCTCCTCCCACTCGCTAAAAAAACCACTCTATCGACTTCCACCAACACTAACAAAATGGCTGGACCTGGTGGTGGCCCTTCAAGGCGCAGCCACACCAAATCCCGAAAGGGTTGCAAAACCTGCAAGCGGAGGCATATTCGCTGTGACGAGACATTTCCCCAATGGTAACCCACACAGGCCTTTTTTTCTTCTCCTCTGTTTTTTCTCCAATGCCCCATTCACAGACTAACAAACCACTCTAGTCGCAACTGCACGAAGCACCAAGTCCGCTGCGACTACATGGACAGTCCCACTGCCATGATGCCGGAATCTCCACAGTCTCCTCAACAGCCTAACCTGCTCTGGACACCCGAGATTGAGGCTACTATCGAACTCTGGAGACAGACTGGAGAATTCCCCTTCCCAGAGCTTCGAGTCTACCCTCAGCCACAATGGCGTACCTTGACGACGGTTGATCTCCGTCTCATACACCACCTCTCTTCGATTTCGAACGAAATGTTCAGGAACAGGACCTCGAAATCGACTCTCTGGACAGACATGATGCCCAAGTACGCAATTGACTGCCCTCGCCTTTGCCGATCTGTCAAAACACGACTAACTTGTCTAGATTCTTGAGCATTGCCGCGTCCCATCCATTCGTTATGCATAGCATTCTCGCTTTTTCTGCCTCGCATCTTGCCTGGATCTCTCAGTCGGCTGAAACACGCAACCTTGCCTTCCACCACGCAAGCCTTGCCCTCAAGGGCCTGCACGACGGCATCACCAATTTTACTAAACACAACTCAGACGCAGTACTTGCATCTTCTCTTCTACTCGCCTGGCAGGCGACAGACTGGTGAGGATACTCCCCGACCAAGTTGCTGATTCAAAACTAACAAAAGCCACATAGGCGAGGCTGGGCTTCTCTGGTCACCGGTACAAAAACAGTAGGTTGAACCCTGCGGGCCTGTAGATGCACAAGCTAACAGTAGAATCAGGTAATACAGTCCATGCAGCCCTGGAGGCACGAATCTCTTTTTGCAGACTACATCGCAGAGCACACCCCTATGCCTGACCGACATTTCATGAACCCAATCAGTACACCAATATCGCCAGAAGCACACAGGGAGCACATCAACACTCTTGTCGATATCCACGCCTCTCTACAACGCCTACAACCCTACTTGGTTCACAACGAACAGGAGTCCAAATGGGTCGAGCAACTGAAAGGTTACCTTGACCGCCTGAGATCGTCGGGTCAAGCACAGAGCCCAGAAGAACAGTTCAATCAGTTGTATGCCCTACGCAAGTGGCTATTCTGGGTCCCCATTTCACTTTTGGCTGCAAAACGCGGAGACATCATCGTACTGGTCATTCTAGCGCACTTCTACGCCACCGCATTGGCCTTGGAGCCAATGTTCCCCGACGTTGCCTCTGTCTTTGTTGCAGACCTGTCTGTTCGTCCACTGGAAGAAATCACTCAGCTTGTTCAGGCATTCCAAGACCCACGATACGATTCGCATGTACAGACCATGTCGTACCTGGTACGATTCCCCATGGACATGGCAACAGCATACAAAGGGAGGCGCGAATGGGCAAGGCAACAAAGCATGGCCATGCCGCCAATGCAGCAGCAATCGAGCTATCCGCTAGAGTCGATCAACCAGGATCTGGAGAACCAAATTGCTCAGTACAGCTACGGTCAGAGCCAGAGCCTCTCCCCCGCTTTTGCACCGTCGCCCCTGACGTTTCTTCCGGCCGGCATGGCCTCGACGCCCACATCACCATATCTCGAAGTACCTCGGTCGTCGACGACAGCGGTGGATGCGTACGGGACGGGTAGCAGCTATGCGTCGTCAAACAGCTACGCGTCTCCGCTCGGGTCACCGGTAGCGCTGCTGCCGCCATACTCAGCCCCGCAGGAGCATGCAATCTCATTCGGAATGCCATCGGGCTATCCCAGCGGGTTCGTGGCTACACCTATCTGGACGTGAACGAAGGCACGCTGAACGAACCCCCAGGAACCAAATGAATGCTGCTCCACTGCAAGCGACGGCTTCCCAGGTGCATTATCACATTCCTTCGCCCAATGCAGCAGGCCGGCAGGAGCAGACACCAACTGCGGGGTATGCGCCAAACCAATACAGTCAGGCCTGAGCACCGTTATTTCCCAGATTCGAGAAATCGCACCGACAAGATGAAACGCGACATCCGCCCGGCCCGTTGTCGTCATCTCCACTGATGCATGGGACGGCGAGGACAATTTCCGATCGATTGGCCTGGGGCCATGGAAGGGGAGGTGGGGTGGAGGTGATGCATGGGACCACACGGTCCGATGACATGGACTCAGTTGCAAGTTGCAAGCTGTCGAGAGCTTTTTGCAGTAGTCGGCTTTGGGTCTGGCGGCGGCGGGGCTTCGGCGCAACAGCTGGGGGAGCGCAAGATGGAAAGGTTTAGCGAGCCGGCATATTCTGCACGGGCATGCGACAAGGCCGCCCTATCCTGTTACGTCAACGCAACTAGTAGTCCGGCGTTCGCTTATGTACGTGTGGGAAAGTAGGCACATGGAGCATGCGGGAATATGCCCAGCGAGGCAGAGGCTGACAGCAGGAGCGGGACGAGCAGGAGCAGCAGGGAGCAGGGCAGCAATTGACGGCGGCGATTGCTGTTTGGACGCGGAGTTGAGCGCAAGCTCAACATCATCTCAGACAATAGACATGTGTAATGAAGAAGAATGTGTATCATGGCAAGTGGAGCGGCGGCTACAAGCAGCCAATTGCGCAATGTCCTTTTTTCTCTCTCTTTCCAGATACCTTGCCGTGATGCACCTACCCACACGTCCCCTGAAAGAGAATGTTTTGCACACGGTGAGTAGATATGTCGGTAAAGACTACAAAGACAAGCAGCGTGGTTGCAAAGCCCAAGACTGGCCAACGGGATGGCAAGCGGATTGCGGGATACTCAGTTGGGAATGGATATAAGAATTAAGGTTGTCCAGTGTGGTGCTAGTCGCTCAGCCCTAGTGGCATTTTTTCCCCTTGTGACGGTCCTGGTTTGCCCTGCGTTTTCGCGTCGAAGATTGGCAGGCCACTTGCCATATATAGTCATTTTGGAGCCAATGGGCAGTAAGCGGCACACGAACCCTTGCTACGCCTAACCCAGCGCGCCGGCTTTACGTACTAGCCTGGGGGCAGCAAAACAGGACCATGGATGATGCATTACAACAGCTGTTTCCCCCCGGTGCCAAGGTTTGGCGTCGAGGCATCGCCTAGCCTGGTAGCCCTACTGGTACTTGTCGCCATGGCGCGTATACAGCCATGTGTCCTTGGATACATGTTCAGGTCCAGAGGCGGGCGTCGTACGATGCACAAAGGCAATCGCGCGCTAGCGTATGACCTACAGCAAGACCGGGATCGCGCGTGATGTCATTCCAGTCGGCCGGTTCGGTTTGGGCGGGTAGTGGAACCCCAGCCTGTTCGCGCGCGCACCGCCACGCGTCGACTGACTGGTCCTCCTCCCTCCCCACCTCGCCTGCACGCTTCGGGGCCTCATTGCGAAAGAGTCAGTGGCACACTAACTACCAAACTGCCACACACTCCTAGCACCGCCACATGCCTCCAGCCGAGTCTCGACGTTGTCGCTGCCCTCCACCGCGACGATCTTTTTGTCGCGTAGCTTTTCCCTCCTGCACACATGCGTGCGTCAATGCTTGAAACCCACGCGTAGCAAATCCTTTTGCATCCCCCCTAGCCCCCGCCCAACCAACCTTCCAACGCGATACGCGAGAATCCTCCTGTTCGGCCCTGCCGTCGTAACTGCAACCACCATACACTCACTGTGTCGTCCATGTGCCTCGGAGTTTGAACTGCGTCACATCATGTACTTTGCCTGTACATGTACTTACCCCAACAGCTTTTTACCCACATGGCGCCCACATGGCTAGCCATTCGGCACCAAGTGCTTAGCTCACACACCATGCCCAACCCTAAACCAAGTCGACCCATTGCCTCGGATCCCCGGGATTCTTGCGTCTCTTCGGAAGCAAAAAAGAGAAAGACGGAAAGAGAGAAGATTCTGTGTGGTACATTCCGTAGCTGCCCAAAGCACATTTGCGCGCTGACCTGCAAGGTTTCGGACGCTCTTCACCAAGTACTGTGTAGTGTAGTACTACACCTGTGCTAACATGACAAGCCCTGCAGATACCCAATTCGCCCCTGATCACCTTTTGGTGTCCTCCTTTTTGGACAACCAGGGTCCAAAATGCCAGCCTCCCAGCCGTTTTCGTGCAATCACAGACGGGACATTTGTCAGACCCACAAGATATGTCTGCCGTTGAGCCTCAGGCCTTCCGCTCCGTTGCTGGTTTGGGCACCGTCTTCTCCATCCGAGTCTCTAAAATTGCTTGTTTGCCACAACAGACCCATCAGCGAGCATGTTGAGAGTTCCACCGTTGTCGCTACATCCCGCGGCCCCTCATTGGAGCCTCAAGAAGGCTGCATGGGTGTCAAGGCTTAATTCCGCACTGCAGTTGTGGCCCATTAGTGCGCCGTCTGCGTAAGAGTTACTTAGTGTCGGACGCATCATTCCGTCACCTTGCCCTCTCTTTTTTAGTATCCATTCTTCACATCTATGTTACTATCGGTGCTCAGATGAACACCCAGCAGAGAGTAAGAATCGCGAATGCGTTGTAAAAGTAGAGTTGTGAATGACTCGGTACCCTATCCTTCCAGCTCACATGCAGGGGACCGCCTACTCATTGACCGCTACTCAGCGATCTGTACATCTTTACTCGGCCGAGTGTGCATCGTGATGTGCTTTGCTTACGTGCGTAAACTATCTTTTTCGAACACTAGCACTCTTCAGGTGATTGATAATTTTCTATTTCTGGGGCAGCAACACGCTTCCACTCCCTTTGCCAGAGGCCGCCGTGCGGCACTTCGGGTTTTCGCATCAGCTCTCCCCGAAAACAGTAATACTCGGCTTCGAAGGGCGGAAGAAGCAATCTGACAATATGATATGCCCATATAACCTTTGCCTCAAGACGCTTGCGTCTAAGGCAAGCACAGTCAGTTGATTCACTAACTGCCCTACCACTGACTGAGAGTTCGTGTGGCGCAACGGCTCGCTCGTCTCTGGGTGCCACCGCCCGAGTCCCAAGTTTCCCCCCCGGAACATTTCTTTCTCCCCTTCCGCCCGCCCGCACGCACGCACCCACCATCGCACGTTCTGGAGCTGCCCTGCCAGGCTCATCAAACTTCTGAAGAAATATGCGCTCACACCATCACACCGGTTCCCCGAAACATAACCACGTCCATGCACAGGCATGCGATCTGACCGCCCGAATTCAACTACCGATATGTGCGTACATATGTGTGTGTGCCACGATTCAAGCAACCTTTTTCTGAGTCCCCACCCAGGTCTCGGTACAACCTACTGCGCCACGGCGAATCAAGATTGACCCTAGTCGTCCCGCCATCACAACACTACTCCCGTTACTATCACCACCACCACTACTGTCATGCACACGTGCTGTCGCCGGAGAAAAAGTTACATGTCTAGCGGATGCGGAGATGCGCACCTCACAGCGATCGACAACTTTTCAATGCACGAAGTCGCTCTATTCTGCAACGCGTGGCACTAAAAGTTTCCAGGAAGAATATTTTCTAACTAACCTTTTACAACGGGGTCCAGTCCATCAAATTGCCTTGTATGGTGGCGATCTCACACGTTGAACCACACCTTGTCTCGCTGTCCTGCGATAGCCTCAACCTACTCGGCGTCCAAGGCTTAGGGTGCCGGGTTCATAAGCCCGAGCATTATAGGGGCTAACGTGATAGCAGATGCTAGCGTGTGTACCGTAACGACGAACCATAGCCCTCAGAATTATAAGCTAACGGGACGTGCCGCATGCCCGCAAAAGAAAGGGAGATACGAGGTCGGAGACTTACCATCTCAAGATGTGTATACACGTGTCTGCTGCAGTGGATAGTGGCAATTCCTGTCACTTGCCGGCCCTGCGACTTGCAGAACCTGGGGTTGGGGCCTCCTTCTCGAAATTATTGCCTCTTCGGAGCCTGCTGCTTATATTACTCTTACAATCTGGATCGTCTAGCTCACGTAACGTGCATTCATGTCCAGGCGATCGCGGCTGTAGAGGTCTCGCCCTGAGCTCGGGTCGCATCACGTGGATAACTCCGAGAGATACTTGGTATACCTTCTTGGAAAACTCAAATTGAGCGATATCTTTTTTTTTCTCCCTTTTCCTTGTCCCTGTTTCTCAAAAGGTATAGGAGGCCTAAAATTACGTGTACTGGGGTACGTGTTGGCTATGTGTTACACTCTTCGGCCCGGTTTTAGAGGGAGAAACGTGGTCAACTGTACTGAGCCATGCTGCGCAATATCTGCAAAATGGTCAGCATGGTCCTTTGTAAATGATTCATGCACCAAGGATTGCTTCGCAGATATCCCTGGTTCGACACTGACCCGCTTGGTATCTTGAGTCTGTCAAGGGAGGAGAGGAGATATGACAAGGTTTTTGTGTTTGTGTGTGGCACAATCGCTTGCGGCGGATGATGTTTCGTTTCGAATATGATACTCTTTCCCTTTTACCACTGTCAGAGCACATAAGCCCAGGTTGCAAGGATTCCATTACCCCAGTCAACCCGGCAGTTGCCTGCTCACAACCCAGGATCCTGGCCAGCGCGTCTGTAAGCAACCGATGATATCCAGCGTTTGTAATCAAGGAGACGTCATCTCGGATTATACGCTGTATTTCTGACAAAAGCCTTTTTTTTCCTTCCTTCACGGCATATACCAGGCGAAGTATGACAGTCCACTAATGCATTGTTGACATGCATTCGACCCTTGCAGAGTTTAAAGCCACATTAAACAAGACGGGCGTCAAGGCTAATGTCAATTTGTGGCCCGCCCAACAGCCTAATACCACAAGCTGCGCTTATAACAAGGGAATTTACAAGGTGGCAAAGGATTCCGCTTTGCATCTATGTACCTAGCGATTGCATACAATCGTGTATCTATCTCCTCATATATATATTACGCAAGAAATATACTTAGATGATATTCACTCAACATTCATCCCCACACCATATAGTCCTATCAACAATCTGCCACCATCCCACCTTACCCCTCTCTACTTCCTTTCTACTTACTGGCCCCCAGTCCCGCGCCCTCAACTTGACCAAGAATGAAACGGAAAATGGTGTCCGGGATTCTACCAAAGTTCGAAAAATTACGAATGAATAGAGTGTTTTGCTCCCACTAGTCGCAGATCGGCACATCTGCGGACACACCGGACTAGCTAGCTTTACTAGAATCAGCACACCATACATTCTTCTGTTAAAGATGAAGCATGACAATCAGTAATTTAGTTTCGGTATCTCCATATAAGCAGCCAACGATGTATGGAAGATGATACGAAGAAGGAACATCTTGTGGATAATTTTCTCTTCTTCTTCTTCTTCTTCTTCTTCATCATCATCATAGCCTTACTCGGTAAAACGTTGTGGGAGAACTTATTGACAACATGGATATAACGCATGTCGGCTATAAGAGCAACCTATCCAGTGCACATATGTAGGAATGAAGCTTCTCATGTTTTTGTTCCTCACACTTGGATCGAGCTATAGCGTTGAGTGTATGGAGTAGAGGAATGATACTTTGGGAACCCATTTTTTTTTCTCTTTCTTCTTGACCGAGGGAGATGCTTGTGTAGTGCATGGGAGAAGAAGAAATATGAGCATACGACGGTAATTTTGGCTGGGATTTATCCAGAAGCTTATGTTAAGCGTTTGCTCTGGTAGAATTTCCCTTTTTCAAGATGGTGTTGCGGTGCGTTTTTTGGTGTTGTTCTTTCGGTGGCTTTTGAAGAGAAGTGTCTGGTTGGACTGCGCGATTCGAAAGGTAACGGAGCACAGCGAATCAGCTGGAGTATGGCAGGTATGAAAAAAAGAACTAGAGAACACTTTAGAGTAGCTATGAGTAGATGCATATATATATATATATGGAGATGACACCAGGAGAGCGTACTGTGGCTCCTCCACCCCTCTCTCTCTCACACACACTTTGTGCCGCAATCGTTGGGAATACTTCCCAATTCACTTAAAAACAACTTTCAATGGTTGAGAAATATACTGTATATCAAGTTACGCAGCGATTTTCTTGATTACTAAGAGTTCTGATTGCGCACCAATGCAGCTGTTATGCAACCCCCAGAAACCATCGCTAATTGGTTGACCCTGGACCCCAGCAATAAAAAAACTTAATCCAATTAAACTGGCGGTACATAAAATATCTATGTATAGCAATCGTAAGACACATAGTAGTAGGCAACATGCCTGCAATTGCGCCTATGTCCGCGGACCACCACACCACAAGACAGTGATCTTTACATAGCTCAATCCGACCAATTCGAAACTAATTCAACCCGTCTTTACCCATGACAAGTATACGTAATCCACGAGCAAAATTCCGACTACTAGCGGACATACAATTTACGTCCCATTAGTAAAGCATCGTACGTGCTTTTGCGAAGTGGTCTGATACTCCACACAATGGAGAGACCAGCCCTGATGATCGACGCGGGATAGTACGACGGCCTAGCTGGCTTATTTTATCGATATAGGATAGTACAGACGGCTGGTTCTTGATCTGCACATGAATGGCATGATGCCAGCCTTGAGTCAGGTCAAGCTATAGCGCCCAACGCCAACCTTTTGCCATTAGCTTGGAATGAAAACAATCGTGCCATTTTTGATTTCAACGTGTGCCGATGACGATGTGCATAGCGTGATACATTAGTGTAGCTTCGGAACGGTCTGTGCCCAAAAGGAGAGAGGCCTGAATATGGATGCGACTACCACGGTATCTAGATATTTCCGTGTCCATTACGTACATGTACCACCTTCCTCAAAAAGATCAGGCTACAGGTACTTGTAACACCCATGACCTTGCTTCAGCACGGCCATCGCTAATATCCGCAGCAAAGCTCAAATTTTTCTGCCTGGGCATCTGGACGCTTTTCTTAGTTCCAAATAAAGTTTGGGAGTGCCCAGAGGTCATGCACGTGATGCTGAATAAGGAGCAACAGCGGTAAAATCGTGACAAGTCTTGCATAAACTTTCAAGCTACGGTACATGTAATAACAAGCAAGTGATAGGGCACGAAGTGTATACCGAAAAAGGCTAAAAACCTTAATTACACCACAAGGGCTCAGCAGAGGTCAACCCGAGACGTGCTAGACGCCTGGTACGATCTACGCAGGATAGACATGCATCACTTGACATAGCGGGGTTCTCGGAACGGTTCCGACCACGGGCCGATGTGATCCCGGCGGTAGGCGCCGATGGCGTAAGAGCCATCAGCGACAACACATTACCAGCAAAAGCAACCTTGCCTTCAAAACGCAATCATGTCTGGAGGCTGGAACACTATAGAGTCCGATGCTGTTAGTGCACCGCCGCCTGCGCCAGAAAATCCTCTTCACCTACTGACTCGCGCAGGGCGTATTCACCTATCTGATCGAGAAGCTCGGTGTTAAGGACGTACAGTTCGAAGAGCTCACCACACTCGAAGCATCAGACCTGCAAAACCTCGGTACAGTCTATGGCGTCATCTTCCTCTTCAAATACCCTACCGGCGAGAAGCCCAGCGATGTACCGAAGGACGGCACCTACGACTACGAAGCGGCGAGCTCCATCTTCTTCCCGGCGCAAACCATACAGAACGCCTGCGGGACACAGGCGATAGTCTCGCTTCTGTTGAACAGAGAAGAGGAGATTGATATCGGCAAGGAGCTGAGAGAGTTCAAGGAGTTTGCGGGTGACTTCCCACCAGATGTATGTTGGACTGACAATGATATTTCGCGACACATGCCTAACCCAGACAAAAAGCTCCGTGGTGAGACTCTCTCCAACTCCGACCTCATCCGTGAAACACACAACTCATTCGCACGCTCCTCGCCATTCATCGATGAGACGCAGCGAACAGCGACTGAAGACGACGATGTATTCCACTTCATCGCGTAAGCATTCCGCCCTTGCTCAAGCCAAACCCTCGAGCGCACAACTAATGCATAACTCTACCAGCTACACAAGCATAAACAACAAACTCTACGAACTCGACGGCCTCCAACCAGCGCCCATTTCCCATGGACCCTGCACTTCTTCCGAATTCCCCCAGAAGATCATTCCCGTACTCCAACGCCGCATCGCCCGCTACCCCGCCACGGAAATCCGCTTCAACCTCATGGCCTGCTGTCGCGACCTACGTATCCGTGCCCGAGAGATTGGGGACGAGGAAGAGTTGGAGGAGCAGGAAGATAAGCGCGCAAGGTGGCTGTGGGAGAACTCGTTGCGAAGGCATAACTTTGTGGGCTTTGTGGGTGAGCTGCTGAAGAGTGTTGTGAGGGCAAAGTTGGATCAAGGCGGCGATGCGTATGACAAGTGGGTTGAGGAGGCCAAGGGAAGGTCGACCAAGAGGAGGGAGGACCTGAGGAAACAGGGTATTGCGGAAGATTGAGGGGAGTAAGAGGTGGCACTGTCGTTGTGTGGTGGTAATGCAAGCAGGATTGGGTGTTGACGTATGACGACGCTGCATACACATGTTTGGACGCATGTACAGCAGCTCTGATGATTACTCAAACCTGCCATTTCGGATAGCACGATACACAGATGAAATGACATATGCAGAGTTATCTTCTTGCAAGTCTTGCAAGAACTCTTCACAGTCCCGCTTATACTCTGTCATGGTGATTTCCACCTCTTACCTCGGGCAATGCACACATATCCACAGACACAGAAAGATGCAAGGTAGAGATGGAAAAGGATAATGATGAGATAATAATTGGTATTCAGGATCATACAAAATCCTTTGAAGTCTGTCATCTACTAAATACCCTCACCTCGCATCCATTCATCCTCATGATCCAACAACAATGGACACCCCCAATTGAGATAAATATAAAAAAAGACAACTCCAGCTAGATCTCATAAACGCCATTTTCGCTATGCTAGCTCGATAGTCTGGTGGGAGGGATATATACGCTTCGCTACATTACTTCATAAACGTGGTATGATATGGTATCGGTAAGGCCATGGGATGGTGAGAGAGAAAAAAAGGAAAACGTCAAAATAGAATGGAACAAAGGAAAGATGAGCTCACGTCCGTGTCAAAACAAGGACATTTACAGCTCGCTTACTGCGCAGTAGGCGGGGGCAGCCTGGAGGACAACAGGCTCCATGGCACATGAAGGGCCTTTGGACAAAACGTAGTCGGTGGTGGGTGTGTCCCGAGTGACGGGGGCAGCTTGCTCCACAGCCTCCACAGCCTCTACGGTCTCTACAGACTGCACAGACTCCACGAGCTCGATTGCAGGGCTTGTAGGATGTGCGTCCTCAACTTCCAGAACTGCTTCGACAACGACGTCTTCAACTTTCTCCTCAACGTCAGGTACAGATGCAGGCACAGGTACAACAGGTGCAGCAGTCTCCACCATGCTGATCACAGTCTGAGACTCGGTGACGGTGAAAGTGGAGTAAGAGGTAGCCGTCATAGTCGCGGTAACAGCGCTAGGCATTGGAGCGGCCATGACAACGTCAGTGGGCAGCTGGAGCATGTGTGCGGCTGAAGACTCTTGTTGAATCGCATGCATACTCATGGCTAAGTACACGACGGCAGCTCCAAGCAGGGCAATGATCATGTTACGCTTGTCACCCAGCAGAACGAAGGCATAGTTCTTGAGAAGGGTGCTGAGTGGAACTTCCGACGATAAACGTGAACGGGCAGCTTCTTGGAGAGCAGCCTCGGCTCTTTCTTTCTCCTTGACAGCGTTTTCCAAGGCACGGAGACGGTCAGCGACGGCATCAGACTCGGCGAGAGCCTTGGCCTCCAACTCCAGACGCACAGCTTCTTTGGCTTCCTCCAGCTTAGCCCGGAGGTCTTCCTCAAACTTTTTCTTCTCGGTGGCTTTTTCTTCGATGCTTCGTCGCAGCGCTGCAGCAGCCTCTTCGAAACTCTTTTGCAACTCAGCCTCTTCCTTGCGCTTCTTCTCATTGGCCTCCTCTTCTAGGATCTTCGTCTTGGCAGCGGCTTCTTGTATTTGCCGTTGAAGCTCTACAGTGTATTGCTGCTTGCGCTGGTCTGCCTCAAGTTCCTCGCGTGCTCGCTTCTCCAACGTCTTGCGAACTTCCTCTGGGATCCAGGGGTGGATTTCAACATCGCAACGTTCCATGTCGTTCCAGCACGCACCCCACGCCGCGGAACGCATCAGTCCGTTGGCGGCGTAAATCTTGATATCCCACTTCCTTGTGCCTGCACCAATGCCCTTGCCTGGCTTCTTGAGTTGGCGGTGGCAGTCGATGCACATGCTGTGGTCGCCGTTGGCAGACGTGTTGCTGCCCTCGGTAAGTGTTCCTCCACTCATCCGGCTGCCCCGTCCGGTATTCTCATCACCAATGCTGGCTGTGTCGTCATCATCTTCCCGGTCATCATCGTCTTCGGGTGGAACAAAGTGTCCACATGGAAGTAGTCGGGGCGTCTTGAGCTCAAGGCTCTCCAGAATGCGCTCCTCGAGCAAGTCGTACTCGTCTCTTGGATGCGGAATGAGAAGACCACGGCGCATCAGGATGATGTCCTGCAGCTTCTCCTCTAGCAGCTTGTAGTTCTCGACCAGCCAGTCGGGCATGATCCTTGCCATGATGTCGTGCGAGTAGGGTAGCTGCATCGGCAGGATGGTGACGTGCAGCAGAACCAGTGGAGCCTGCTGTGGAGCCGGCATGGGCCTCGGACTGTGAGGTTCGCGTATGCTTCTCCTCCTCGAGCCAGAGTGCCTTGAGCCTGGCGTCTCGGCTCCCGCATTTCGGTTTGGCGTAGTCAACTTGTACGAGGCCTTTAACCGCTCGTGGGAAGACTGGTGCGCTAGCAGAGGCGGAGGCGAGGACATCTGCATGGCGCGTACAGAGTCTGAGTTGCGGAAGCGAGGGCGCTCTTTGCGAGCTCGTGCACCAGCTTCATTCGCTGGCAAGATGGGCTTTGAGGATATCGAGGTTTCCGAGGGAATAGCCGAGACGAAGCTGTAGTGCGAAGACATCCGTTGCTGGGAGCCGGGCCGAGATGTGTAGGAGCTTCGGTAGGGCTGGGGCTCGTCGTCAGGTTCCTGGGACTGCTGCTGCTGCTGGAGCTCGATGGTGTGGACGACGTCGTTGGGGAATGAGCGTTCAGAGTGAAAAGAGTCGCCTTCTTCATACATGTCCGAAGGCGACAAGGGTTCGCGATCCTGTGGGTCCTCGTAGACGGCAAAAGAAGTAAGACCTGCCGGCGGCTGGGGGGCGGGGTGGTGCATAGTAGTCATAGCGGCGGGCCTCTGCTCAGTTGCTCGTACGACGGTCGTGGAAGCGGATGCAGTAGCAGGCTCAGCAGTACCGTGGGAGTGAAGAGATGGGAGAGGGGAGAGAGGGGGAGAGGGGCACTGGCGGTGTTGTCTACGAGAAGGATGCGAGGCAACGGGTCAGGGATGCCATTGTGAATTTCACAGAGGTGGTCGTCTTGGTGCGTGGTCACCCGCCCGCGTCTATCTGGCGAGGTTGGGACACTAGTGGGATGCGCTGGCGACGTGTCAGAAGAGTGCTGGTGATTGTTTACCTCACCGACACTTTTGGCGGGGCGTTCGCTGTGCGCGTAACCGGATGTGTACGGTAACGGCACGTAGCTTCTTGTCAGCCCCGTCCTTTCCCTGCCACTCTGCAACGGCTTCATGCTTCCCACTGGCCCGCCCGCTGCATCCTCTCCAGTGTACCCATCTGTTTGCTGGTCACGCACATGAACGATTGGCCTTTGACAGCGTGCAGCCGCCACTTCAATATGCAGGTCTACAGCCTCACCTTGTAGCCGTGAACCTTTGCACCCGCGCCTGGCGATGGCCTTGTACTTGCAAGTACCACCAAGTACTATTCTATCGGGCCGTGCGGGATGAACCCCGAAACGTACTCGTCACGTGATGCACTCAATCACCTAGTAGTATCGCCGCACACCGTAAGGTGAAACTCGTTAAATTCCTTTTCCCTGCATCTCCTCTAGTAAGTGGTCTAGATGCTCATCATACCACAACCTAATACACCGCTCGCCTGATCACGCACACTTACTACATATGTTATCAGCACAACAAGCGTGACCTTTGACATGGGAACGCATGGCTTGTATAGCCTATACATGTTGTAGCAAACGACAAGTGACCCCTCGCACAGTACAAAGCTCCTCAAAGTGAACACCACCTTCTCTCGCTACTCATATACACATGCGTCGCAAACAAATCTCTTCTTCTATTTCTGTCTCATCCAAGAAACTGGCCTATACACATTTCTTTACAACTCGTCCTTCTCCTTATTCTGCTCTATCGCCTTGTTAAGCGCTGCGAGAATCTCCTCTTGTGTTGCGTCTTCAGGGACATTCAGTTGCTTCAAGATGCTCCCCTTATCGCCTTTGCCTCCAAAGTTCTTGAGCTTAATCCCATCGGCATCTACGCCCGCCTTCTTGAGCGCCTCCTGTAGCTCCTCGTCGTTCGGGCCCTTGCTTTCCTTCTCAGTCTCCTTGCTATCACCCTTGGCCTTGTTAGCCTTCTTAGACTTGCCATTCTTAGTCTTGGGCTTAGTGGTCTTGGGCTTTTGCTGGTTCGGCGGCTTGAAGTGCTTCATCTTCTTCATCATCATGTCCATGATTATATCGTCCATCTTCTTCTTCTCCGCCTGAATTTCCTTGACCGTGAATGCAGGGTCGTCGGTCTCGCTGAGCTTACTCTGCTTTGCTTCGTTTTCCTCGAGCCAGGCTCGGGCCTTGGATGCAGCATCCTGCACAGCCTTTAGGTCGGATTCTGTGTAGATGGTAGGCACTTCGGTGATTTCAGGCTCAGCCGGTGTCTTTTCCTCGTCAAGCTCGTCCATAGGATCCGTGGATGGAGATGCAGACGCTTGAGCTACAGCCTCGCTGCTCTTAGAGCTCTCCGCTATCTGGGTCTTAATCTGCCCATCAACAAGCTGCTCAACTTCCTTGATGTGGTCAATGGTATCCTTGAGCTCCTTGAGGGCCTCCGGGCGCTTGGATGCTTCGGTCTTGCGGTTGAGAACCGGCTTAACGAGGTCCTCAAGCTCCTTGAGCTTGCTTCGGAGCGTCTGCTCATCCGCATCTGCACCTTCCGCATAGAGCCAATCCGAGGTGGTACCAAGTTTCTCCTCGAGAGTAGAGCGAACCGCCGAAGTGGAAGCACTAATAAATGACTCATCCTCTAGGTAGTCGCGTGCGCGGTATGTGAAGGCTTCCAGTGAGTTAAGAACCTCCTCACGAGCGCGACGGGCCTTGTCTGACGCATCGAAAGCAGCGAGTCTGTCTTTTGTTAATTCTCTGGAAAACCAAATAAAGTGTATCCAGCAAAGACGGATCTTACCTGTCTTGCATCCTCTTGAACTCCTTGCGAGTAATCTTCTTGTAGCCTAGCTCTACAACATCATAAGTGTGAGCGGACTTGACGACCTTGATCTTCTTTTCGGTAGCTTTGGCGGCATCAGTGCTCTCGGCATCAGCAGATGACGACGAGGCAGAAGAGGAAGAAGAGGATTTGGACGTAGATGATGAAGAACTTTCGTCCTCTTTCAGGGCTTCCTGATCCTTCTTGCCACCCATGCCGAACAAGTTCTTTACACCATCAACGATACCAGCCTTGGGCTCTTCAGACTCGCTTTCGCAAGTGACCCAAGCAGAGAGAACTTCAGGGGTACCAGTGATGGGGCTCAATCTGACCTTGACGTAATTGTTGAAGCTTTCGCGATCACACTTGTCCTCGTCAATCATCTTGGTGATAACTCTGGTCAAGTTACCACTAGTGAACTGGAGAGTAGGCTCTTTTGAGATGGCACCCTTGGGTCCAGGCACAGCTTGGTACATGGAAAACTCAAACTCGCCCATCATTTGGAAAGGTAGATCCTTGACCATGCCGATTTTGGTGTTGGGTGTGAAGATTTTCTGGTCGCGATCCTTCAGGTCAAACATGTACTTGTAACCGTGGTTGTAGCCCTGGGTGTCCAGCTCGCGAATCTCCTTGACACGGAAAGAGGGACTCAGGCTAGCAGCCTTGAAGGCAGCGCCGAAAACAGCGGCTTCGTCAGAGTTAACATTGGCCCTGATCTTGCCCTTTCCAGCAACTGCCTCAAGACGAGCCTGAACAAAGGGAGTACGGCTTGCACCACCATGAACAATAACAGAGTCGATATCAGTCAGAGTAAGACCAGCAGCTTCAAGAGCTCGGTTGATGGGGCCATCAACGCGTTCAGCATAGGCTGTTGCAAGCTCCTCAAACTTGGTACGAGTGAGCTTGTACCTGAAGTCAACGTCCTCGTAAAAGCTTTCGAAGAAAGCAGATGTGTCCTTGTTGGCGCTAAGCATCTGGCGAATCTTCTCTGCCTCCTTGAAAAGCTTGGCGGCAGTACGTCCGTGAGTCTTAACCTGCTCAGCTGTGAAAGATGCGCTCTTGGCCGCAGGAAGCTCGATGAATGTAGAAACCATATCATCGACGATTAGCGAGTTCAACGCATCACCTCCAAGCGTCCTGTCCCATCCGGTGCCCATGACTTGAACTTCCTGGATAGTCTTAGTGCGCTTGCCTACATCCTTGACCGAACGGCCCTGGAACTTGACAATTGTGGCAGACGCTGAACCAGCGCCCATGTCGAATACCATGTTGATTTCTGGCTTGCCATCCTTAGTGATGTCGGGGAACGTCCTACTGGTGGCATAGTTGAGACCAACAGCTAAACCATCGGAAATAACACTGAGGACCTTGAGGCCTGCCAGGCGAGCTGCGACCTCTAGTGCGCGCCTTTCAGACACAGTGTAGAAGGCTGGAACGGTGAAAACGACCTCTTGGACATCGTAGCCCTTGCCTGCCAGCGCCTTTGCGTTCTCTCTGACATTCTTTAGTTCCATAGCCAATAGCTCCTCAACCATGTATGATTTATCCTCGCTGAACACATGACTCTCAAAGCTGACTGTTGGGCGTCCTTTTGTGGCAGTAACCTCGAGGGCTGGATACCTCTCCTTGTACGTGGCGACTGCGTCGTCCTCATTCGAGATGCCCAAAAGGTGCTTCAGGTTAGGGTACACATCGCCAGGGAACCGTGCCTGTAGCGCAATTGCATCGCCACCGTAGAAGCGTTCGGGATAAGAGCCTGCGGGGAGGGCACCGCCTTTGGATGGCTTGAAAGCAATGGCCGCAGTCTCCTTGCGCTTCGAGTCCTTGGTGAGGACAATCTCAAGAGGGTTTCCTGGCTTCACAAGCGCAGCCTTGATGTATTCGGTACCGAGATCAACACCGATAATAGCTGACGCAGCGGAGGCGGTCGACGAGAAGAGGAATACGAGACCGAGGAGGACAGTTGCGGGCGAGAGATGGCCTCTCCGGCGTCCGGGTGGCGCCATGTTGTGTGAGGAAAGAGGCAATGTGTCGCTAACCGCAGGCGCGGGACACTTGTAGTGGGATGTGCGGGCTCCGCAGGGCACAAGTAGGGTATATAGCGTTCAAGAACAGACGAGGACGTAGAAGAGAGGAGAAGAATAAGGAAAGAAAGGGAATCAATCCCAGTAAAAAAGCGGTGAGTAGGGTGTTGGTCGGGATCGTGATTGACAAAACGTGGAAACGTGGAGTGGTGGTGGTTTCGTAGTAAAATGCAGCCAAGAACTACCCTGTTCTGACACTATTTGACACCTGGTCTTTCTCAAGAGGCCAGCTTGACTTTTGAGCACCAACCCACGTCACAAATTAAACAGTCATCTTAAACAAGGCTAATTTAACGGCTGCCTAGATCATTTTGCAAAAAGACATATCTGGTCTTATCTTCGTCTACAAGGTCGAGCACTCGATGTGGCGGCTCTCGAGATCCTGTGCTTATTCTAGCTAAGCCAATCACATCGCCAGGAAGCATGTCTTCGCCGCATTGTATCTCAAGCGACGCTGTTGAGCTCGCAATCTGGAGCTGCACTATGTCTTCAGTTGTGCTCTACATAAGCATGCATTGAATGACTTGCATCAATGCCTAGACGTCATGGGCCCGGTCGAACAAAGATGATAGCGTGTCCTTTCGTCGGTGGGTGGTGCCGGTCCATCATATCCCACGGTTAAACTCCACTAATCCATCCTTGCCGCCTCGCTCATGAAACTCGGGCTCTAAAGATTTTGCGCTAACAGCCTGGCGTTGCGGAAATGCAGCGAGTGCAAGCGGGAGTGCAAAGATGGAAGTGGTAAAAATAAGGCCTGTTCGCGCTTTAGCGGGTGTTGTGGTCATGTCACTGCGTTTCACTTTCGACTCACCCAAGTTGATTGGAGTTACCATTCTCGGCCTCTGTTTGAGCCACTCTGTCTTTTGTAATCGGACAAGGACGAGGGGCGGCAGAACCATGATGGGCGTAGCATTGAGCACTCGACTCAGCGCTGTCTCTCCCACAGCAAGTGTTGCAGCTTTCTTGCTTTTACCTAGGGGCTTGACCTCGAGATCGCCAGTCTCCACCCTATGCCTGTCGATCTCCGACAAGGCTGGGTAAACATCGATGCCCTGCCTAATCTCCTCACCGCGCATGAGGAAGACATTGAGCGCACCTGCTGTAGCGACAGCTGCGAATGGTACCAAACGCCCCGCGATGAGTTTTGCATTTGGCGATAGGCTCTTGAGGCGGGGTACTAGCGCGTTCAGGCCAACGGCAACACCACAAGATGCGCTGACAGCAAGGAGGTATGATTTGACAATGGTTGAGGTCGAGAGAGGAATCGACTTGTTCGCGTTGGAGAAGTTGATTCCGACATTGACCGACTGGTTCGTCACTTGCCATCCGAGTGTTCCTGCCGTCTGTTTCTGCTCAGCATATTGTCTACCTAACACGATGCAGAGTTGCATACCCCAAGGCCTGGTGTAAGCATGCCAGCCGTGACAACCAAGTTTGTCAATACGAAGCAGGACATGCGGAAGGGTAGGAAGACTGGCTTTCCTGTATCTTGGAATCCGTCAGCGTCTCCCCCTCATTGTGCGCCTTCCCCGAGCAAAGTACCTGGGTGAATTGTTGAATCAATTATCTTCTTTGCATCCCAGAGCTCTGGTGTCATTTCTGGTATCTTGCCTGTCTTGTAGGCGGTGACGAGCTTCTTCGCATTTTCGAGGCCAGCGGCGGATGTGAGTAACGTCCTGCGTCATGCATGGTCAACCCAGGCTTTGCTAGATGGATGGTTTGCGCTGGGAACAACAAAGGTGCGGTCGAGAAACTAAAGGTAGTGGTACTCACTACACCCAAGTCGCGCAAGCAAATCTATTCGGTGCGCAATGACTCTCACCTCGGGTCTGAAATATTGGCAGAGTGCCGCACGCGACCCCAGTAGGTGCTGAGGTCGAATTGCGACACAGGCAAATCGCGGTTGCCAGGCAAAGAAGACGTCATGCTCGCGAGTACACGACGCGCCAAATCGCAATGGGAGCGAGCAAAGTTTCAAAAATATGTGAACTGGGCCGGAGAGATGTAATCGTGCGGGTAAGTGCAGACGCAACGATATCGGCAGCGATACGCGCGGGAACTAACCACAAACGTCATGACTGCATTTTTTGGCGCGACTTCAAGTCGACTACGAAAACCGCCCCTCCCCTATAGCAATGTTTGTCTAAAATGATACAAATCCCGAATGCATATAAATGCGACAACGCGACAAAGATTACAAAAGCCCGCCTATGCTATTCCATCATGCATTTATCAAACATTACGCGGTATCAACGAATAGTTTGAAAAAGAAAATCAAAACCAAAACTTTACATGCTACATTCCCCTGCCATGGCGGTCTCTCTCGTCATTATCTGCTCATTTCTTCTTCTTCTTCTTGGACTGGGGGCTCGAAGGCGAAGTACCCAGTATATCGTCAAACGTCTTACTCGGGTCACTGCTCGATTCGGGTCTTCGCGAAGGTGAACCGGTGGACATGGGTGGGGCAACACCTGGAGGTAACGGTAGCGCCTCGAGTCCCAGATTCATGACACTCTCACGGCGTCTGTCGGGACTCTGAGACCGGTCACGGATGCTAGTCCCCGAAGGATCGAGCAGTCCAGGAGGCGGCAGCAGCGAAGCATGCCCGTTCAATTCTTGCATGGCGGCATTCAACAGCGTGTCGTCAGCCGCCCAAAGTTGCGCCTTCTTCCAGCAGTGAGACCGTCGGAATACACCTTCGACTCCGTGTTCGACAATGTCCGCGGGTAAACTAACCACCTGCGCGCCTCCCGCAACGCCGAACCACGTCCGTGTCCGTACTGTATCCTCACGGGCCCATGGCACACCGCTTCGAGGTACTTCACACAGGAAGTACTCGACGCCTTCGGTAAATCTGACACCGGGTGCATCGACGACTAACATGGGCAGCGATTGTATAACGGCATAGAGGAACAGCCATTGTCCTGTCCGTAGATCCCAAAGATCGTCCAACGAAGAGCCTGCAGCGTGCTTGGATTCAAACACACGGAATGCATCCAAAAACGGCGTCTGTTGCTCAGAATCGGCATTGTGCGATTCTTTCAGCAGCTTGGCAATTTCGTCTTTGTGTATCTTCTTTCCTCGTGCTTTTGCATCCTGCTTCGCGTTTCCAGTCATGGCGTTTGGCAATGTTGGATATAGCGGTAGATCGAAGGGTATGGGTGGCTGCACAGGCGGAGTACTGCGGTCGTACTCGCTCAAAACTTTCCTGAGCGTACGTGAGACAACCGATTTAATATCTGTGCCCTCATCCTCAGCAATGAAGCCGTCGGCCGTGCGATTCGTCAGGTTTTTCCTGTCTACGAGAAGGTCGTAGAGACTAGACATGTCGCGATATATCTCCAACAGTACCAGTCGATTGAGACCACCCGTTGTAAGATCGTTCTTTTTCGACTTGGCCTTGGGTAGCCATGAGCCGTATTTGTGCCTGTAATAATCGAGAATGAACGACCGGGTTGTGTTGAAAGCAGCTCTCCACTTCTTGAAGCTTATGACCTTGCCTTCAGAGGCCATGGCACTGTTCATGATTCCGGAGAAGATGGCTGGGAATTCAAAGTCTTTGAGCTTTCCATTAATGGTGGCTTCTCGGTTGTCGAGATCCATGGCAGCCCGTTGGAGTCGTGTCGCCGTCTTGGCGCTGATCATGGCGAATTTTGGAGAGTTGTATTCCTTAATGCTGTCGTATTTCCCAGCAGCGTGAACGAAGCCTTCAGTGAAGAGTCCCATGGAACGTAGCTTTTCGCCAAGAACAATGGCTTCAATGGTTTTCTCGCGGCTGTGTCGCACATCGGCCAGCGCCAACTCGTCAACATAGCAGTCAAAGCTCGAGGCAGCAACTTCACCAAAGGTAGAACCGTCGACGTTGGAGAAGGCATAGTGGGATAATATGTCTCCTATCCGCAGGAAAATATCAAAAATGTCCGAATGGCGTTCAGTGGCAACCAGCGATTGCCCAATGAGAAAAGCGAAGAAATTGCGGTAGGTGACCAAGGTATCGGTGTCCTGGGTGCTGAGCTGGGGCTGTTGCGGCGTGATGGCGGAGTCTGAACTTAGTGAGATGGGCATATACAAATGCTTCTCTGAGTAGTCATCTTCTACAGCATCGCTGAGCGCTCTTGAGCCTTTAGACTCGTCGGAACTTCCTATTTGGCTCTGCTCGGGGGATGCAGCCCTGGAGTGGTCGGGATAGGGTTCGCCAGAGACGCGGCGTGACGTCCGCTCGGCTAGCTCGAGAGGAGGAATGGCGCTAACGTCACTGTAAAGGCTGCCGTGCACGAGGCGTGTGAGCAACTGTGAAGCTGCATAGACAGAAGAGTCGATACGGAAGGAAGCGCCTTTTTCAGAAGTCCGGGGAAAGAGGTAGACAAAAGTATCTCCTGTTTCGTCCCACAACTCGGGCACCTGTCGTCATGTCAGCGCACTCGATACCGCTGCAATAGCCAGCACCGACAGCCTACCTTTTCGCCGTCCAGCAACGCCTTCAGGTCATATGGTACCTTGCCCTTGTGTCCGACAATCCATGCTGGCGGGTTGCCATTGGCAGCACTCCCTGACCCGGCCGGATCGGCTCCGTTGGCCGGCCCGCCTCCAAAGAGGATGCTTTTTCTGCGCAGTTTTTTCAGCCGACCCTCGGGATTTGGGTCTAAGCCCGGGGTCGAGGGGCGGCTATTGGAGGGAGTGGATGGATGCGAAGAGACGTCGAGCAATGGCGGCGGCTCCAGGGGCTCGAGATCAGCGGGGACGGCAGGGTGGAGGCTGGGGTTTGCGTGAGCAGCCGGGTTGGGCGACTTGGGCGACTTTGGGGCGGCGGGCTGCGGGGGTTCTGGGGTGAGGAGATTGACAGAGGAGATGCGGTTGCGAACTTTGGAGAAGCGGCTGCTCGATTCTGACGAGGGGGCCGGGCTGCTCTTGATAGAGGCGGCCGACGACTCGGAGGACGATCCGACGGAGAAGAGGCTCGACAGGCGGTTGGTCGCCTTCTTCTTTTCGCCCAGCATGGTGACGGCAGGTGCGAGTGCGACGGTAATAGGTGGCACAGAGAGCCGTGGAGAGGAGCAGGAGGCGGAATGGTCGAGGGTGGAGAAGGTGCTATGTGTCGAGCAGCATGGGGGTCAGTAAGGACACGGTGAGCAGCAGCAGCAACACAAGTCTCTATGCAGGCAGGGCGCCCGGCTGATGGGTGAGGTTTATAACGCACGGTAGGCCCAAAGCTTTGTGAAAAAGACTAGGTGATCTATATTTGATCTGTCGCAGGTGCGGCAGTGTCACGACCACGCTCGTGCGTGCACCGGCAGCGTCCCGGGGCCAGTGGCCAACAACGTGGGTCAT
Source organism: Bipolaris zeicola 26-R-13 (assembly GCF_000523435.1). NCBI lineage: Eukaryota > Fungi > Ascomycota > Dothideomycetes > Pleosporales > Pleosporaceae > Bipolaris > Bipolaris zeicola. The sequence goes on from NW_006912050.1 coordinate 23,497, forward strand.
GCAGTGCCGGCTCCCATTGGCCTCGAGTCCTCCAGCTGTCACGATGCCTCTACAGTGTGCGGGTACGATGACACCCCAGTCCCCCAGTGGACAAACCCCCTTTGTGCCCTGTCCAGGACCCTTTTGCGCGTGCTGGTTTAGGCCCTGCGCCTCGTGTTGCCGCCAAAGGGCCCGCCTCGTCTCCCAGACAGGCCCATGCCCATTCGCATTGTCACTGCCACTGCCACTGCCACTGCCGCTGATACCGTTTCGCCCTCTCTTTCTCTCTCCGCCTGTTCACGCCGAGCAGCTCTCGCCAGCGGCCCACGCCCACGGCGGCGCCTTTGTTGCCTGTATGCAACACGGCGCCCGGCTGCTGATGCTGAGGCGCAAGACACCAGGGCCTGGGGGAACGTCCGCAGGGAAATTTTAGCGATGCGGATGACGTACCACTTCCCGTATCGATAGTGTGCATCATGAGCGTGTCACACACGCACCTTAAGCCGCATCCCCCATGTCAGGCCTTTGTAGGAACGTGGTTTGGGTCAAGACACCTGTGGCACACACAATACACACACGCCCAAGACGATTGATTCCTTCTTCACACCCTCCTCTGACACGCCTTGTCGGGCACTGCAGACCACGTTGCCCCGCCCAGGAACAGAGTCGTCCCATACCTGCACGCTAGCCCCTTCGGTCCCTGCTTGTACACCCCCCGGCGCCTTACTCACCATCGCTCAATCCGGCGCCATCAGCACTCGATACTCGTTCCAACATGGGCGGTGGCGAAACAATTGCACATCAGATCCTGAAGACCTTTGTGCTCCCTGACGTGGTCGCATCCAAAACTAGCTCCAAAAAGCTCATCAATCTTTTGCGAGGGCACGTCCATCTCTGTACCCGCATCTTCACTTTCGGACAAGACGCGGCCCAATAAGACCCTTACGTCCCCCGAGTCATTTGCTAACGGCACCAGATGGCCTAATCTGTCCTTACTCCCTACACAATTGCTTGACAGAGCAGCCCACAATGTGCTCCAACATAAGCCTACTGCCTACCCAGCTCTTTGCTACGGGCCAGATGCCGGTGACCCGCGACTGCGTGCCAATGTCGCGCAATGGCTGACTGCCTTCTACAAACCGGCCGACCCAGTGTCTGCAGAGCGAATATGCATTTCCGGAGGTGCTTCGCAAAACTTGGCCTGCTTGCTCCAAGACTTCACAGACCCCTTGTATACGAGGAACATATGGATCGTAGCACCGGCCTACATGCTGGCTTTTCGCATCTTTGAAGATGCTGGCTTCCACAAAAAGCTTCGGGCCGTTCCCGAAGATGATGAGGGCATCGAAATGGACTATTTGAGAAGTGAGATTAAAAAAAGTGAAGACAACGCAATTGCAGAGAACAACAATGAGCCGGTGCGTGTGCTTTCTTTCCCTTGTCTTGTAGTATGGTCTATTTGCAAGTCTTTCTCTCTCTCTCTTTCTCTCTCATATCCGACCCCATGGCCAATGTTGATTGCGAGCCCCTGGCATCTCAAAAGCTGAAATGCATTTGCCTTACCTCCACTGACAACATCGCCAGCTTCTGAAGCCTCCGCGCCCATTCAACAAAATATACAAACACATCATCTACGCTGTGCCAGGCTTCTCTAATCCTAGCTCCAAAACAATGAGCTTGCGGAGAAGAGAAGAACTCGTGCATTTGGCGAGAGAGTATGATGCTCTTATCATCACAGACGACGTATATGACTTTCTGCAATGGCCCTCCAGTCTCACCCCTAGCACTCTCTCAATCGAAAATGCCAGTCTACCTCGCATCGTAGATGTGGACCGATATCTCGGTGGCGGCGCCGAAAGGCAAGGTGCAGACGGGTTTGGCAATGCCGTTTCCAATGGCTCCTTCTCTAAGATATGCGGCCCAGGCCTCCGCACGGGTTGGTGCGAGGGCACTCCAAAACTGGCCTACGCCGTTTCACAAACGTAAGCCTGCCTTTTCAGGAATTTCATTCAAACATGTCCTCTTGTTTTGTCGTGATTTCTTTTTCTTCTTTGGAAGTAGACTTTGTCTGTGTAAATCAAGACGGATGCAATCATATTCGCGTTAGTCTGCACAGTAGCAGGCTAGTACTGATGAATCCGCATCTCGCTATAGGATTTAGTAATGGCTAACGTTTTTGTAGAGGATCGAGCCGCTCAGGTGGATCACCCAGTCAGCTGACAGCTTGTTGTGTGGCCGATACGTTGGAGACTGGTGAACTCCAGCGCTACGTGTACGATACGCTTCAACCCGCGTATGGTGACCGATACAGGCATATGATGGAAGCCATCAACAAGTACCTCCTTCCCCTAGGGGTTCGTGTTCCGCAGACTGATCGTGAAGTTGTGGGCGGATACTTCATCTGGCTCACACTGCCTCCGCCACTGAAGGGCGCCGAGGTAGCACAACGCGCAAAGGAGGATGACAACTTGGCTGTTGCACAAGTAAGCCTAAGCCTCCATCATATTCCCGGTCCACAACATGTGAATGGCTAATGATGATGATTGCATAGGGCGAAATGTTCGAAGTGAGTCGTCTTGTCCACTGCCCTCCTTGTCCTCGCGCTAACTGATACAGGTCCCCGGCGACACTAAACACAAAGGCACATCTTTCAGCAACGACATCAGAGTCTGCTTTGCGGTATGAGTCGATAGCTGCAACTTGGGTTTGGGCTAACTTGTTGGCAGTGGGAGGAAGTAAATATGCTCGCAGAAGGCATCCAGCGACTTGCCGATACAATTAGCCGCATGTTGAGCGAGGAGACTAACAGCAGATATAGCACCAAGCGGCCCGCTAGCCAAGAAGAGGATGCAAAGGCCTTGTGGTGAACGATTGGTATATCCTGTTTGAGTAGTGTAAGAGACTTGCCGAACTAGCGATGTGTTTGCTGAAGCCATTGGTAGGCTCATCAATGGCCCTGGATCTTGTCTGCACGGTGACATGTACACGCGATCCAGACTCCCCTATTTGCCTCTGAATAATTTTCGCCTGGCGAAGCAGAATACAATATACCGTAGGCGATATGATAAGATGTATATCAAGGTTCTGCTAAGCTCAAGGGATCTGCACAGGCGTCGGGTGATGGCTGGCTAAACTTGAACGTTTCATGCAAACAATACCCATGACCCACCGCTCCACTTTGGTTGAAATGAAAAAAGCACCATGCCCAGTGGCAGCGCGAAACAAAGAGGCTGTTTCGTGTGAGCCTCAGGCGGCGATTGGCATATCACGGCATGCGATAATCTGCGTACCTGCATCATGTGGTACTTTCGTGGGGCATGGCGCAAAGCCGCGACGGAGAGTGTTTCTTTGATCTTTGTTTTGCACCCGCAAGGCTCATCCAACGTCGCGCACAGCGTTCGTCACCGACATGACCAGTCCCTTCCATGTCCAATTCACTGTGTGGGGATATACTATGCACAAGCAGGAGCAGCAACAGCAGCAGCAGTTAGCAGCCTCGCGGTCGGGTGAATTGCTGCCCAGGCCCATGACTCCTGCCGCGGGCCCTTGATGTGGATGGACAATTAGCAGCACATCGGTGCATCCACATGGGATTGTTCCCGGAGCGTAGCGTCGAATGGCGCCTTCTTTGCATGCGGCGTTGAAGCGCTGGCATAAGGCCTCATCTCCAAAAACGGCCAACGAGGGCCTGTCGATGGCCTGGCGTTTCAGTGCCGTCGCACCTCCGACCGCCGGGAGTGGCGCTGCCAACCACATCCCTGTCTTCGATCCAGGGACAAACGCTCGCCTTCCACCCTCAGAACATCCTCCACCACTCACTGGCCTACAACCTCCGCTTGTTTCACGCGGAGAGAGCCTTCTACGGGAATATTGCCGTCCTCTCGATTAGTGCACACCCTAAGTAATTTTGGATCTACGCCACCGGGACTGGGCTGCGTTCAGGCTACGCGTTCCGAGGACAGCTCTAGGAGGCGGCCATGCGGCTTACAGATGCGGCCACAAGGCCTCATCACGGAATACCAGAGAGCGTTGAGCTTCTGTACGAGCGCGATGGCGCGCAGAAGTATGATGAAGAGGCTATCAAACACAGCTGCCGTGGCAGCGTCCAAGAACGTACAACACATCTATTCAGGGCTGGGGAAAATGATGCAAGACCAGGACAGCGAACACCACACGCCCCTCTTTCCAAACATGAAACAAGTCGTCTCCAGAAACGCGATTGGCCACACGAATCCTTTGTAAGTCCCCTCGCGAACACATCCCGTACTTATACAAGGCTGCAGTGCCCCCTCCCTGAGCCTCTCCCCTTCACGCAGGTTCGCTGTCACGCCCTTTCAGCACTCATTGTGTTGCTTCACTTCTTATTGTTCACAGTCATTCTTTACTGTTGTTGAGAGTTTTTTCTTATTCACGCTCACAATAACCTTCCCCATTACCTTCTTCCACATTCGTTGCTAGCCAACCTCTTACTTTGACACAACCACTTGCGCATTTGTGCACTTTCCCACTCGATACAACAGAAAACAACATATCGTCTTTTGCAGGTCAACTGACGACCATTCTTCCAGTCCTTTGGATCATTCCTACCACACTTGACAACACCGAAACTCACACTACGCACTGTCATCATGGTGGCTTTCGGCGCCGGAGCGTTTCTCCTGACGCTACGTGTTCTCCTTTCCGCAGCCCCATCTTCTGCCGTCCCTGTTGCTCAAGCACCAGCTGCCCCAGCACCAGCACCACAGGCTGGTGGTTCTGGTTTCTGGATGCAGAGTATCAAGCGTCAAGGCCAGGCTGCTTTCAACCCTAACCCCCAATCCTACCAAGTCTTCCGTAACGTCAAGGAGCTAGGAGCCAAGGGTGATGGCGTTACTGACGATACCGAGATCATTAACAAGATTATTGCTGACGGCGACCGTTGTGGTGAGGGCTGCGACTCCACAACCACTACCCCAGCTCTCATCTACTTCCCTGCCGGTACCTACATTATCAGCAAGCCCATCATTCAATACTACTACACCCAGTTCATCGGCGACCCATTGAACATGCCTGTCTTGAAGGCCACTGCCGACTTCGAAGGTATGGGCTTGATCGATGCCGACCCCTATATCCCAGGTGGCGATGGAGCCAACTGGTACACCAACCAGAACAACTTCTACCGTCAGGTCCGCAACTTCGTTATCGACATCTCTGCTACAAAGGTCGCCGCTGGTATTCACTGGCAGGTCTCTCAAGCCACCAGTCTGCAAAACATTGTTTTCGAGATGGCCAAGGGTGACGCTGGCAAGGACCAGAAGGGCATCTTCCAGGACAACGGCTCTGGTGGTTTCATGACTGACCTGACCTTCAATGGTGGTGCCATTGGTGCTTTCATGGGTTCCCAGCAATTCACCATCCGCAACATGACTTTCAATGATTGCGGTACCGCCATCTTCCAAAACTGGAACTGGGTCTTCACCTACAAGAGCATCTTCATCAACAACTGCAAGGTCGGTCTCGACATGGCCAACAGTCCTTCTAACCAGACTGTTGGTTCCGTTCTCCTTCTTGACAGCAAGCTCACCAACACTCCCATTGGCATCAACTCCTCTTTCACTGAGAACAGCATCCCCACCACTGGCGGTACCCTCATCCTTGACAATGTCGACTTCAGTGGGTCGGAGAAGGCTATTGTTGGTGCTGCTGGCAACACTATCCTTGAAGGTGGCCGCAAGATCGACGCCTGGGCTCAGGGTAACGCTCTTGCTGCTGGGTCGACCCAGGGCCGTGTTCAAGGCGATATCAGCGGTGCACCTGCAAAGCCTAAGAGCCTCCAGGGTGAGAATGGTTGGTTCGAGCGCAGCAGGCCCCAGTATGAAAATGTGGATGTCTCCAAGTTTGTCAGCCTCAAGTCCAAAGGTGCCAAAGGCGACGGTGCGACTGATGACACTGCCGCTCTCCAGTCTGCTATTGATGGCCTTCAGGAAGGTGAGATCCTCCATGTCGACCACGGTACCTACCTCATCACCAAGACCGTTACCATCCCTGCCGAGAAGAACGTCAAGATTGTTGGCGAAGTCTACAGCACCCTCCTCATCACCGGCAAGTTCTTCTCTGACATGAACGACCCCAAGCCTGGTTTCAAGATTGGTGCCAAGAGCGGCGACAAGGGTACTTTTGAGGCTTCTGATCTCATCATCGGTACACAGGGTCCCGCTCCTGGTGGTATCTTGATGGAATGGAACATCAACGCCGAGAATGGTGCAGCCGGTCTCTGGGACGTTCACTTCCGTGTCGGTGGCTACGCCGGTACCAAGCTCCAGTCCTCCAACTGCAAGAAAAACCCCGATGCCGAACATCAGCCCAACCCAGAGTGCATTGGTACCTTCATGCAACTGCACATCACCAAGAACTCGAACGGCTACTTCGAAAACGTCTGGCTCTGGACTGCCGACCACGAGCTCGATCAGGACGACCACTCTCAGATCGACATCTACAACGGTCGCGGTATGCTTGTTGAATCCCAAGGTCCAGTCTGGATGTACGGAACCGCCTCTGAGCACTCTCAAATGTCGCAGTACCAGTTCTCCGGTGCAAAGGACATCTTCTACGGCGCCATCCAGACCGAGACTCCCTACTACCAGCCAAACCCCACTGCTGCCGTTCCTTTCACCAAGAATGACAAGTTCTTTGATCCGGATATGAGCCAGGCCAAGGCTGCGTGGGCCGTTCGCGTCACTGACGGTAGCGAGAGCATCTGGAGCTACGGCGCGGGTACCTACTCGTTCTTCCAAAACTACGCACAGGATTGTGTTGTTGGCCAGAACTGCCAAGAACACATGAACGAAGTTGTCAACTCGACCAATGTCAACTGGTTTGGTCTTTCGACAAAGGCCTCGGTCAACATGATCACCTCGGGTGGCAAGGGTCTCGCTAAGGATGAGGACAATCGCTCCAACTTCTGCGCTACACTGGCCATCTTTGCGCAAGCATAGAGTGTTGTTTACATATGACATGATGACTGGAACCATTTTTACTTTCTTGCCCACCGTCTTTTGGAGGGACCTTTTTTCTTCTTTTTTTGTGTACAGCGTATCAACCAATACATATGCCCTTTTGTCTTTGGTGTCTTCCTCTTCTACAGGAAGCACTTCACACTCGCTTTGGGAGGAAATTGCTTCAATCGATATATATATACCCCAGGGCATGGAACAGTGGACCAAAGGGACTTGATGAAAGGATATGGGAGTTTAGGACTGGCTCCTATGTATATTTTTTCTTTTATGTTTGAACCAAGGTAGATGAAAATCAAACACTTTTCATCCCGATTTTTGATTCCTTTTTCGTGTGTGATGCGTGAGTGACAATTGGGCGAGTACGGTTGTTGCCTCAAATTTAATCGCAGATGTGCTTGGCGAGAAGTGAGACTAAGATTTGGGAAATGAAGACGGGGCGACGATCTGTTAGAAGGTGGTCGCATTTGCGGGAAACATTTCATCGTGATGAACACGTCCCTGCAGATCCAATGCAAGGTGGCATCGCGCGTGGAGAATTGGAGAAACGGCCAAGGCACTTAATAAAAGCGGGTGGATCACGGAGGTGTGCGGGGAAAAAGGTCGGAGCTCGGTCTCAACGCCAAAAAGTTCCTGGGCAGGTTTTTTTTTGGTTTTACGCGACAAAGTCTCCATGTCACTCTACTACGAGGCTGCGACCATTCTCGCCAATTCCGACAATGTCGGCGGGTCGCTCAAGTCGCGCATATATAATAAGAAAGATTTGAAGAGCACACCTGGGCAGCTCTTTGCGCTGATTGCAGAAACGTCGAAATGGTCGCTCGTATTGAAGGATGTGATTGAGAAGTGCAAGTTACTCGCAGAAGAGAAGAAGGTTTATACCTCAAATATGTTCTTCTATGAAAAATAGCTTACGAATCTCAGCTGACTCCAATTCTCGCCCTTCTGCTTTCACACGATTTACTCCTTGCGAAGAATGGTGTCGCAGCACCCGCCAACCACGTACTTAAGCTCGCCATTACCCGACACAAAGCCCGCTTGAGCGCCGAGCTCACGAAAGCCCGTATACGCCATGGATTTGCTACTCTTGAAGCATTCAAAGCGGCTGTGAATGATGGTGGACTGGATAAAGAAGACGGCGATGCTTCGAAGAGTAGACATCCCCGCTGGGTGCGCGTCAATACTATTAAGACGACATTACAGGAACAGCTTGCAACGACGTTTTCTGGGTATACCAAGACAGAAGTCCTAAAGGACGTCCTCATTGCGCCAAAGAGCTCCAAAGTCTACTACGAAGACCCGAACATCCCTAATTTGCTTGCGCTGCCCTCTAAGGTTGATCTCAGCAGGTCCATTGCTTACACAAAGGGTCAGATAATATTCCAGGATAAAGCATCTTGCTTTCCCGCGTACTTTCTGGATCCGACCCCAGACGATGGTCATGTCATTGATGCGACCGCGGCGCCAGGAAATAAAACCACACATCTTGCCGCCATTGTTTCCGATAGAAGGCAGCCGGGCGAGGAACAAAAGGTCATTGCTTTCGAGCGCGACAAAGGCAGAACTTTTACATTACAGAAGATGGTCAAGTTGGCGTCGGCAGATAGCATTGTCCAGGTAAAGGGTAACAGCGACTTCATAGCCGCTAAACCTGGGTCAGACGAGTACGCCAACGTTGGAGCTATACTTCTTGATCCAAGCTGCTCAGGTACCGGTATTGTTGGGCGCGATGATGCGATCAAAATGCACCTTCCTGATGCACCTGGCTCCCAAACAACATCACATAAGCCAGAAAAGGGAAAAAAGCGAAAGAGAGGTGATGAGGCAACAAAGGCCGACGCGCAACCGACGCTGAACCTGGACATGGATGATTCGGCACCTGAAGAGACACCAATACAGGGCAAATTGACAGAACGACTGGCCGCCTTGTCTAGCTTTCAACTTCATATTCTCACTCACGCCATGCGGTTCGAGAGTGCGCACAAAATCACTTACTCTACATGCTCGATCCATTTCGAGGAGAACGAAGGCGTCGTTTTCCAGGCGCTGGCATCCTCGGTCGCAAAGGAGCGGGAGTGGAGGATTCTCAAACGGGATCAGCAAGTGGATGGATTGCAAAAATGGCACAGAAGAGGCATCTGGGAAGAGGATAAGATAGATGGTGACATGGACGAGTCATTCAAGAAAGATGTATTGGAAGCATGTATTCGTTGTGACAAAGGTACTGAAGAAGGTACAATGGGTTTCTTCGTGGCTGCCTTTATTCGTGAAGGCAATCAGCAGCCGGTACAAGTAACTGAGGTTGCGGTTTCTGAGGATGAGGAATGGGGTGGCTTCAGTGATCATGGCGAAGTGGAAGAAGCAGTAGTACCGGTGGTGGAGGAGCCCAAAGGCCGCAAGAAGAAAAAGCGAAAACATAGCAAGAAGTGAGGTGAATGGGCAAAGGAAATAGCCAATCAGTGTGTACCATGGGTGGAAAGTGCAATCCCATGTCCCTCAGATGGGCAGGAGTCCTTGGTCCTAGCGCGAAAACCTCCAGCAACAGCTACCACTCTTGTCAATTCACTCAGCCTCAGTCTTGCATTATCCGCGTCACGTATCCTTTGGTTTGCTCTCAATCACGTTAGTGCTCACGATATGGCACCCGACCGTGCATCAAACGTGTCGGTTCCACTCACTGTGTCTTCTCACCACACCTCCGCATCTCCTAGCAACCCTAAACTCTCTCGATCTAGGCTCAAGGAAGTCACGAAATGGATTCGCGATCAGCTGGACTTACGTGTCGCTCGTGACGGCCCTGATGTGCTTCAACCCGATGACATCATAACCCTACACGAGATATTTCTTGCTCTTCAGAACGCCAAAAACATCACCTTATCTGACTTGCGAGCGAGTGGCATTCACAGAGCGGTGAAGGACATCGCTGGAGTGGCGACCCGCTGGCCTGGCCGGTTGTGTGATGACTGCGATACGATCATCGATACCTGGACCGCCAAGTTTGGTTCTTTGAATGCAGTTCACCCGTTCTTGTACGGCAGAGGGGGCCGGCTTGAGGGAATTGCCAGCGTGCACGAGCAATCTCGCGACGTAAGCAACTATCACTACTACTTCGTGTCTGGACTAATATCTGCAAACAGGCGTTACTCAAGCGGTGGGCCAAGACATGTCCCCAAAATATTCACCCCAAGCGATCTCATAGACTAGGCGACCTAGGCTTTGTCGCTGGAAGGTAAATTGAGCATATCGTCCTGGCCAAATTCGTGTTGACAACCTTTGTAGCTGGTGGATCAATCCTTTGTTCGCACATCATGCCGGCATTATTGGCCTCGAGTCCTGTGATGGTGGCACAACTTATGATAAACACGGGGCATATGCCTTGTTGCTAAAAGACACTGGTGAACTCGAAGCCAGCTGCGAATCGCGCTTCACCTACCGGGTTCTGCAGAAGGACAAGGGCAAATTTCGACTTACCTCCGCTACTCCGAGAAGCAGAGATCCCGTGCGGGTACTTCGCAGCCATAGTATCAATAGCACATGGGGTCCAAAGGCTGGAGTAAGGTATGAAGGTGTGTACAGCGTCAAAGGCTGGTCTATCAAGCAAGCAAGAAGTGCAGACACATCCGGCGGGCAATGGAAAGAGGGCGACATTCTCTTCGATGTCAGATTCGAGCGTGCTGACCAGACGCCCATGGATGTCGTTATCAATCGGCCTACTGCGACTGAAATCGACGATTATGCAGAATACAAGCGCCTTCGCAAGCTGAGCCGAGACGGTAGAGAAAACGAAGCAAAAGCAGCATATGACAATCAAGATCATTATCCCACATCCAAGGCTGTGCGCCCCATTATGCCTCCACCTTCTCCGCATGCGGTACAAAAGCCACTAGCTTTCGATCTTGCCCCAAGCGCACTACGTAAAGACATGGTTAAACGTCTTCATTTCGACGAAGAAGCACACGTTCGTGTTTTAGGAGATGATGAAGCACTCTCGCCAAAGACTGCTCCTGTTGCAGACCCGTTGGACTTCACAGTAGTGGACAAGAATAGCACATTGGCTATTCCTTCTCGATCCAACCGAGGAAACACTCACGCAAAAGCCGATCTGACATCCAACAGTCCAAATGGGCGTTCAAGCCCGGCAGGTTCCAATGCAAGCAGTGCACATACGACGAAAACGACCCATACTACTGCCAGCACTCTACCTAAAGTCAACGTCCGAGAGGTGGCCCCATGGATCGACTTCGATGCTGACCTGACCATCCCTGAGCCGTCCGAAGAGCCGCTGATAATCCATCAACGGCCCATCATTGCTCAAACGAACACCACCCCAACAGGTTCACTTAAAGCCCACAATACTGACTCGCCCAAACTCCAATCTAGAGAGCATCTGCATAGTCCAATTAAAAGCACTCTTTCGTCTATTCTTACCGAGCGCCATTCTGACGACCGACAGGAGAAGAGGCACGAGGGCGACTTCAAGGGCATGCTTGGGGAAGTCCTTAGTCCTCGGCATGTGTCGAAGAAGGAGAAGAAAAATAGTGAAGCTCCTCGCAAAAAGAATCTAATGACCAGGCTATTTGATGGTATTCTGGATGACGACGACAGTGAACTGGACGGATCATCAATGGAGACGAGGACCAGTTTCTCCAAAACCGACCCAGGTATACGGAGACATAGGTCGGTAGACCTTTCTACAACTTGGGAACAGATTTCGCAACCCTTTTCTCGTGTTTCATTCAAACCATTCAGCGCAGATAGCCATCTCAGGCTACCTCGTAGTGACGCTATCGGCTTTGCCAAAGGAACAGCTCACCTTCTTTCTTCTGATACGACCTCGAATAACACCAATACATCTGTTTCCACTAATGTTCCTAATGAGGAACCCTTCATTGAGAATCCGACTACACAACGACAGACTGCAATGCCAATATCGATGAAGATCCTGATCTCACAGTCTAGATCTGCGACTACTGTTAGCAGTGCGATATGCACACCTATTTTGGGCCGCCCTGATTCTCCGCTCAAGTCCACTGACGAAAGGTCACTGGCGGAGACTAAATTGAGGGAAATAATAGAGTAGCTGCGAAATCTAGAAATCGAGACAGAGTCGAAATGCTCTGTTATCGACTTGAAAGAGACCAGCAAGTAGGACTAGCAAGACAGTAGCGTAGAAGGAGTATCAGAGGATATTGCGATAACAGCCTCCATACCTACATGTGTGTGTGAGAGGAGGTTTTTCGCTTCAGTAGAAAATCCCTAGTATCAATCTTACTTTTCCTGCATCTAACTACTACTACTACCAAAACACCAATTACGTATCACAACAGTGCACCTTCCGCCTCTGACATCATACCCTCCTGTTCCTGTCCCCACTCACTCCCCATCTTTTTACTAACAGTACGCCTCTCCTGGGCCTATATTCCGGTCTATCCGGCCCTAGACTATGGCCACCCACGAGTACGACCGACGAACGACCGAAAGGAGGAGAGAGAGAAACTCGAAGCCAGGAAGCGAGTTCGTGATACGCATCCAACGAAAACGCCAGTGTAGTACATAAGGCTATTTGTATACGTAAGTGTATACATGGGCGCAACCATCGTACATGCATACAAATACATAGTCCCTGCATGCAACATCAAGTACAATCAACTACGTAGGCGGCTCATCCGCGCCTCTCTGTCTCTCAGCTCCCCTCCTCGGGTACCTTCGCGCCGCCCGCACATTTGCCCAGCCCGTCTGTGCACAAAAAAACAGCCAATTAACCGCAGAACACGCTCGCTGGCGCGGCTAAAGTACGCATGCGGTCTCTGGTGCATATGCAATAGAAAACATGTACATGTCGCTTGGAAACGTCTGCGTTTGAGGCTGAGCCTCTCTCGCTTGTCGTGAACAATTTGACCAATCGATCCCAGACAAGGTTTCATAATCGGAAAGAATTTTTTTCTTTCTGTAGTTCCCTTCTCCTGTGTGATTTTTTTTTGGGGGGGGATTAAGGGCAAAATAGGGATGCGGTTTGCTAATTGGCTAACAAATGCCTCTCTCTCATTCTCTTATCTCTTGCAAACAGGAATCAAAGGAACCCATGGGATGGTCCGTGTTCTATGTGTGCGACCGTGCGCGCTTTTTTTCTTGCTACTATGACTCGCTATGTGGATCGGGTTTGTTGGGGCTGGCAATGTTGCAGTTTGCGGTGCTACTCTCGGCGATACGGGGGAAACTTCTCTCACACATACTACCAGGTCAGAATCCTACGTACTGCATTGTCTCTAGTGCTTAGTGGTGAGGAAAGGAGGCTGTGTAGTATGTACAGGAAATCGAGGAGGGGTATCAAGATTGCATTACTGGGGAAAAATAACAATAACGTCTTATACAATGAATGCGCTCGATATCTCATTGCAAAGTCGAGATTGGAGGACAACAACTCATGGAGTTTCGCCCTCTTTCACACTTCTTTGGCGTGATGCTATCATCGTACACATTAGAGCATCTCTCTTAGCGACTTGCCATGCTGGCTCTCCTAGCCTCAAGTATAGCGTCCTCGTGCGTTGGGGGTCCCTCGTAGTTCTTCTTACCCCAGACGAAATACCAGATGGTTGAGACGACGACGACAGCGGCAAGTACAACGGAGGCGTAGTTCATAGTTGCGGGGGTGACTTCGCGGAAAGTGGGCATGCAGAAGAGAGGAGTGGCAAGGGCAGACCAGGCTGTAGAGATTGTTAGTTTCCACTTGACTGTGGGCGTATACAGTAGAACATACCAAGAGCGACAACGTTGCAGAAGGTACCAAGCATTCCGAGGTGGAATTTTCCAGTCTTGACTTGCTTGCGGCCGGTAAGGAGCGAGACCAGGATAGGGGCTGCATAGCTCAATGTCAAGCAAATGACACCAACGCCAGAGAAGGCATTGAAAGCGGCGGCGGCACCGAAGTAGATAACACCAAGGATGATCTGAATTCCCATGCTGAGCATCATGGCGTTGAGCGGCACGTCAAGCTTGGTGTTGACAGTCCTCCACAGCTTGTAGCCTGGGATAGCGCCATCACGAGAGAAGGCCCAGGTAGCACGAGATGCAGCAGTCGTGCATCCGATACCACAGATCAGTCCTAGGACAAGGAGGGGAACGAGCAATCCAATAGTTCCACCAGATGATCCTACTGCACTCTTGATAATGACGGGTACGGGCTGGCCAGAAACCAAAGCTGCGAGGTCGGCCTGGTTGGGGAGAACGAATACGAGAGGGATGAGGAAGACAAGGCCGCAGATAGTGTTCAATGCAACGGTGGCGACCATGGCTTTGGGGACTTGGGTGGCTGGCTCTCTGACTTCTTCACACATCCTATGTCAACTGTTAGCATTTGACTTGGTTTGGGTGGGAATTACTGCATATGGACAAGGCGGATGTCGCAATGGTATATGGGCTGCTAAGGGTGTGTCGCATAGGAATTGTTGCTTGGGAAGTGTCGCTTGGGAGTGTGCATTGGGCAGGAACAAGCTGTTTCAAGTTGCTTGGGCAGGTAAGGGGAGGCTCACGAGACGATCATTCCGGTGGAGGAGGTTGCGTAGGCAGCGTGGAGGAGTCCGACCATGAAAGACCATCCAGGGACCCATCCAGAGTTAGAGGGATCGAATTCAGTAAAGACGTATTCGGCGCTTCGACGACCATTCTTCGCAATGGCAAGGACGCATATGACAATGGCAATCACACCGGCAAAGGTCCAGAAAATGGCAAAGGTCTGTTCGAGTGTAAGTGATGCGCATACAGCAAGGGAGTGAAAAGGGCAATCTCACATCGAGCCAGGGCAAGTACTTGTTGCCAAAGGCAGACACGCAGTTGCAGAGGAGGGTGATGGCAAAGAAGATGAGGAAAACTTGGTAGGGCTCGCCTGCCAGTACGCCAACACCTGGAGAGGATTCGTAGACATTGACGCATGCCACGACGAAGAGAGCGGTAGCAAAGTTGACCGAGAGAGTAATAGTAATGTTGCCGACTACGAAGCACCAACCACATATCCACGAGGCGATTTTGCGGTAAGCGGGGGGCGTAATCATGAAGGTTTGGTAGTAGACACCACCACTGGTGGGGTAAACACTGGTAATCTCGCCGAGGGAAGCGGCAACGGCGAGGATGATGAGGGATACAGCGAGCCAGCCCCAGATGATGTTGGTAGGGCCACCACCAACTACAGGATAGTAAAAGGTAGTTGCCAAACCGTAAGGGACGGAAGCCAAAACGAAGGACATGAAGGCGACTTGGGCAGTTGATCTTGAGCGCACCAGTTCGGCCTTGTAGCCCATGGCAGCGAGGAGGCCATCTGGATCGTTGTTGCCAGCAACATCGTCTCCAGAGCCCGAGTAGGTGTTGCCCAACTTGGAGTCCTTGTCGATGCCATTGGGGCGCAGGGCATGGCCGTGGTCAGCGGCATAGGCATCCGACTGGGTGCCGTAGCGGTAGTCAGACATGGTGGGCGTGTCGCTATCGTCTGTGAAGAGGGAGCCTGGAGTCGGAATGGGCCTTGGAAGTTGTCGCAAAACAAATGTCTGTGGCATGTGCCAGACGGCGGATCAGCGCAGGCTTTGAAGGGCTGCAGAGGAACGTCAGTGGGCGCATGGTCCAAGGCGACTAGACAGTTTGGAGACAAGTCTTGTCAGGCTACCCACACGAATGTCGGATGGCAAAAAGTGTGCCGAGCTTGGGATCCAATTGCTGGCGGGACGGGTTCGGATAGGGCTCCCCAGAGGGTCTTGGAAAAACACCGAGCATGTGGAAAGCAGGCCCTAATGCATCCACGCTCCGCGCTCCACTGCCTGGGTAATGAGAGGGTTTCTAGAAGTGGGCCAGACGTGGCGCTGCTGCGAGCCGATGATGAGCCGGCCGCCTGACGACATGCTTCAAGGAGAGTCCCTGGCAATGGCAATGCAACGCTGACCAAGGGCCAGCATCAAGCAGAGGCATGCGCTGATGATGAACGTGTGGGGAGTGAAGAAGGCATTTTGCAGCGCGCCGTGTTTGAATCTTGCGCCGAACCAATAGGACATGTCCGAGTGCATCTCCCAAGAGGGCCATGGCAGCCGCCCGCTTCGGCTCACACTCCAGATTCTGGCAGCGATCCGGGGCTACGGTCGCCCAAGCTACTCTACGTTACTGTTACTAGGCTGGAGCTGCATGGGCTCGTATCCGTGGAGCAAGTGTATGAATAAGGGGGGACAGGTAGGTAGAGAGGCTGATGCATTGATGGTGACAGTGGCTCTGCAAGACTTGTCCAGCTGTCTCGCCGGCCGAACGCGCCCTATAGTGTCAAATGCGGTAATGGCTATCAATGGGGTGGGGGGCACTGGAGCCATGGTGTGCATGTGTGGAGCAGCGCCCGGTATAAAGCGGAGATGGAGAGAAGGGGAGGCAGAACATACTGCATATACATACACAGATTCATGATGCATCACGAGATTGTCGCTCTTGAGAAGCAGCACCAGCCCCTCCCCGTCGACGGCTTCGCTTTTGCCCCGGGCACTACCTACAACCTCACAGCCTACGAATCAACCTCGTCGCGTGACCAACTTCACCAACGCATCCGCAATGCCACCATCATTATCGTGACGACAATTAGATTGGATGCCGAAACTTTGCACCCCACCATTACCCCCAATCTGCGCTACATAGCCGTCTCCGCAACAGGCACCGACCCAGTCGACCTCGATGCCTGTCGGTCACGCAACATTCGCGTAACAAACTGTCCGGGGGCTAATCTGGACGCCGTCTCAGAACACGCCATCAGCCTCTATTTCGCTGCCAGAAGGCGCACCGTGTTGCTCGACCGCATAACGCGAGCACAACCGAGCGAATGGAAAGACAAGGGTAGTGTCAACCACTACATGCGCCTTCCGGATGGCAAGCCACCCATTACGTGCAGGGACGAGGTCATGGGCGTTATCGGATACGGTGGTCTGGGTGCGTTTTACTCGTTTTCCCTGCCCTGTTTAGGATGCAAGATCCTGGGCTGATCATAACCAACGACCACAGGCAAAAGGATAGCTGCATTGGGCAATGCACTCGGCATGCGCGTACTGGTTGCGAGTCGCAAGACACCCGCCACACCTGCACTCAGTGACATTCTTCCGGCCCCCGATACATCTGATGGCCGCATTCCTTTTGACGATGTCCTCCGCCAGTCTACCGTACTCGTCTTGTCGCTGCCCCGAACTTCTGAGACGCTCAATCTCATCTCCACACAGGAGCTCGCCAAGATGCATCCATACTCTGTCATCATCAACATAGCGCGGGGTGGCATCGTGCATGAGGCAGCTGTCGTCCAGGCTCTCAAGGAGAAGCGCATCGCCGGCTATGCCACTGATGTCTATCAAGTGGAGCCTGCTGGTGGACCTGAAGATACACCATTACTCGAGGAGGAGACGAAGGATCTGAACATCACCATGAGCCCGCACTTAGCGTGGTTCTCGCAAAGGACTATTAAGAATCTGGGGGACATCTTGAAGGAGACAGTAGAGGGGTGGGTAAGTGGCAACGAGATCAATGTCGTTGTATAGCAAGCCCCATACCCAAGGGCGAGAAACCATGTCTGGTTTGTTATCTTTGAAGCCGATTAGATTCAGATCTCAACCCAGCCAGCCTAGAGATGACGGAAAACAATAAACTCTGGTACCGAGTGTACGGGCATATGCAAAACCCCGCGCCACATGCCTGGGATGATGTTGATGTTGTGGCGTTGAGGCTTGATGGTTGGAGTGTCGTCGGATTGGTGCAGGCCACGTGACTGATGATGAAACCCTAGGACCCCTGCTTGGCGGTTGCAAGGCAGCGGCGCATCGCCTCGGGCCATCAACTAACATCACGTCGGCTCTCTCTACGCGTCAGAACATCACCAATAACACCCTCCGCCCCCTCGAGCCGTCAATTCTTCCGCGCACTGCCATCCCTCGGTGGGTGTCGCGCGCACCTTTGCGCGCACCCTTTGTGTCCCGCAACTGCAAGCCTTCCAGCCGCCGTCGGCTCTGGTTCCCCCGGCGGCAAGCCCGTCCCACAGCCGCCCCACCGACATATTCACCAGCTCCAGCTCCGTCACCACCACCATGTCGGGTTCAGTTGCAGTTGCACGCCCGTCGCAACCTCCACGTTTGCGTCGGGAGTCCCAACGACCCGGAGTCGCGCGCACCGCCACCCGCCAGTCCAACATGGAGGACGACAGCGCGAAGCCAGAAGAGGCCAGGAAATTTGGTATGTCCTTCGCCAAAAGGAGCATATGCCTTGCAACAACTAACATGTGGCCCAGTATACACGCAGCAAGATATCCTGGCCAAGCACAAGGGAAAGCCGCCTTCCCTCCGCGTATACCTGCACCCCAAGCACTTCCGTCTCAATGACTCCCAGGAGACACTGTCATATGCTTCGCCCATGCGCGAGCTTCTCCAGGCTATCAAGGACAAGGTGGTACCCCACAACATGGTAGAGGAGCTGTATGAGTTCAATACACCCTGGTACGACAACTGCCTCATTGTCGAAGTGCACGACTACCGCTCGAGCGGTGTGAAACCCAAGGACGATGCCAACAACACTGGAGAAGGGTCCACCAACGCTTTCTCAATCCATAACTATAACAACTTCATCACTCCATCTCCTTATGCTCCCTTTCCAGTCAACAAGCCTGAACAGAAGCCTACACAACCACCGGTTCAGAGCAAAGATGAGGACGTCAAAGAGGACAAAGAGAACATGCCTGCTCCTGGCCAGAACGGTACGCCAAACAAGCAGGCAGGACTCGGCAAGGTCAGGACCGTGGTACTCTTCCCAACTCCGCTGTCACACTTGGCCGACATACAGCTACTGGCTACGACGCCTGTTCCAGATATGGCCGCCTTGAAAAGGATGCAGGCTCAAGGCAGAGCTGCAGGTATGCCGCCAACCCCGATGACCGGTGTACCTTCGACGCCGACCTTCCCCAACGGCCCCAGCCCGAAGCGCCAAAAGATGGTCCTCGACGACACCAATCTTCACGAGTTCGAAGCCGAAGTCTTGAACACTACCTGTCCACCGCTATATTTGGAACCCACTAAGAGTTTTGGAGAATCGCTTGCACTCATGGATGCTATTACGCATCCGAACAACAAGAATCCTGCGCCTCCCCGCAAGACCCGCAAGAGGACGACTGCTGAATTGGCTGCTGACGAAGCTGAAGCGCAGGGTCTACAGCGTTTCATGCTTGCTGGTGACGAATTCCAAAGCGTCATGGCAGCCGCAGCTACTGGAAATGATGACAACGCAGTGCGTGCAGCCGCCAACTCGCAAACATTTGCACGTTTCAAGACCATTGCCAATATCCGGGCCAATCATGAAGAGAATGATCGACGAAAGAAGGAGGAGGACGCTCGCATTGCTCAGGCTAAACGACAGGCACAAATGGAGGCGGAACTTCAGAGGAAGAGGGAATTGGAGAGCAGACAACAGGCTGAAGTTGCTGAACGTCAACAAGCCGCCCTTCGGCAACAAGCACAACACCAGGCGCAGCTCCAGCAGAACCAATTGCAACAGACTCAATTGCAGCAGAACGAAGCCTTACGGGCCGCTGCGGCAGCACAGCACCAAATGGCGAATGCTGCGGCAGCACAAGTTACACAGACGCCTCAATCAGCAACACAGTCCCAATTTTCGCCAACGATACGCCAACAGACACCCATGACTGCCTCTGCGGCATCCCCACGGGTCGGTGGTCAAGCCTCACACCCCATTGGGGGCACTCCAATGGTGCCGTCGGCTTCCAACCAGGCCATCAACAGTCCAGCGCGACCGCCGTCTTCTATCTCCCATCACCAGAACCAAATGGCCCGATCAATCAGCCAGCAACAAAATCCAAGCCGCACTGGTACACCCCATATTGTTCAGGGTACCCCAGTCATGAACCCATCAATGCCGAATCGTAACATGACGCCTACGCCGAGTCGCATGAATCAGAATAGCCCATCTATGGCGATGCAAGGCCAGACACCGATGATGATGCAGACACCCCAACCCGGTCAAAACATGACCCCCGAAGCAATGCAGCAGCTTCGTGTGCAACAGATGCGGATGCAGCAGCTGCAGCAACAAGGAGGATCTCCGGGTAATCAACAACAACAAATGCAGCAAATGGCATTCCAAAAGGCCCAGCAACATATTCAGCAAACTGGTGTCCCTCCCAATCAAAACCCGCAGGCCTACCGCCAGCAGCTGGCACAGCACTATTTCCGTCAACTGCAACAGCAGCACCAAAACCAACAGCAGCAGCAACAGCAAATGGGCATGCAAAACATATCAACCCAAGGGGCCATGCCGCAAAACGCTATGCCTCAACAAGGCATGGCTTTTGCTAACATGAGCTTGCAACAGATGCGGTTAAGGTATCAGCAACAAAAGGCAACAGTTATGCAGAATTACAGCAACACGCAAAGCATACCCCCACAGATCATGCAGCAGATGCAGCATATGGAGCTACAAATCAAACAGCGGGAACAACGCGAACAGCAACAGGCGCAGATGGCACAGATGCAGAATGGCATGGGCAATCAAATGAACGGGGGTCAAATGGGGGGCATGCAGAATGCCAACCCTGCCAATCCAATGCAAATGCAGCAGTATCAACAGCTTCTCCAACAGCAACGCCAGGCAGCCGCAAATCAGAACCGAATCATGCAAATGCGCCAGCAGGCCATGGCAAATGGTGGCCAGTTACCGCAGGGTATGATGGGCAACATGAATGCCATGGGCGGCATGCAAGGCACGATGCAAGGCATGAACGCCATGGGCAACATGGGAAATGTCCAAGGCATGAACATGGGCCAGATGGGCCAGATGAACGGCGGCATGGGCGGCATGCAAAACGGGCAGATGAACACTGGTATGCAAGGCATGCAGAACATGCAAGGTATGCAAGGCATGAACCAGATGAATCAGATGAATCAGCAGCAGATGCAGCAGATGATGATGATGCGCCAAGCACAGCAGCAGGCTCAGCGGATGGGGCAACCGGGCGGTCAGCAAGGCGGCGACATGGGATGGACTGGTTGACCAGCGTGAGCCTGCTTAAGAGGAGAACTCGGTCGATGAATACCGTTATACCCTGCCGTTGTTTTGTGTTTCATTATCCTTTGGCGTTTTCTTCCAGGAAACGGAAAACAATCCGAGATCTGGATTGGATACCAATGGGTGTTTTGGGAGCATTTGCAGGGCGAAATGAAAAAAAGAAAGTTGCTTCAAGATACCCCTGGTCTGGGATGGGTTTCCGTTTTTTATGGCAATTTTGTACTGTTTTCTCGCCAGCGCTGTTGATGTGGTGCGGTTTGGTGCCGCATATTTCATCTGGAAATGTCCATAGTTTTACTTTCTTGTAGCGATTTATAAGTAGCATCTGAAATGACATTGTTAGGAAGGAAAGCATATAGTTGAATGATGTTGATTTATGAGTGTATCTTGTTGGACTTCAGTGACAAATTCATTATTCTCCTGGTCTTGGCGAACATGTTCCGCCAGCCACCAAGTTTCTTCTGCATAGTGACGTCTGGCAAGTGGGAAAAACAAACATAATGTGCATCAACAACTTGAACCATTTCTTAATCAACCCTGTTCATCACTTCCAACTTGGCAGTGGATACGAAGTGTTTGTGCCGTTCATTTTCTTTGACGCTACTACTATCATACAAGACAATTTCCATCCAGTTTCTAGCATACGCTGACATTTACTTTTCAGCAGCTACAGGGCAACTTTGGCGGCTATGCGATAAAGTCACCCACGATAAAGTCACCCGTAAATGTAAAGTTCTGCGGACTCGATTCGCCGCAGTGCCTTGGTTTCGAACACTATTTCTTCGAAGCGGCCTGAGCAAGGTCGGCGAGAGCCTCGCGGCGCTTGAACTTGGCGTCTTGAATCACACCTAGAGTATGTTAGCCTGGAAAGTAAAATCAAAAGAAAGCGAGTACATACTGGCATCAGCGTCACTGCTGAAGTTGCCAGACCATGTGACGAAAGTCTGTCCCTGGTGCTTGCCAGATGTGACGGGGTATGCGCGAATGGTAGAGACGACCGAAGAGTATGAGAGCTCTGGCTTGGAAGTAATGACGGAGTACGTAATGAAGTGGTCGATGGACTAAAATTTTCCAAATTAGCGACTTGTGAAGAAAAAAAAGAAACCACAGAAAGGATGAAAAAATTACGTACTGAGTGCTCCTCCTGCTTCACCTCGAGCTCAGTGCCGTCCTTGAATGTCCACTTGACGATGTCGGTCTCGTCGGATGTGCCCTTGACGAACTCGCTCTTCTCGAGCTTGGTCCAGAACTTGCTGAAGTCCTGGAGCTTGATCAGGTGCCAGACATCGCTGAAGGGCGCCTCGATGACAGCAGACTCGTGGACGGAGGTGGAGGTGGGGATGGCTGTGGACATGGTGGTTGTATTTTTCCTTTGTTAACAATTGAAGTTGCAGAAATTGATTTCAGTGGAGGTGAAAAGAAGATGTGAGTGGAGATTAGAGTGGATGGTTGAAAGCAGTGGAAAGAGAAGTTTAGGTGGGGCACCATTGCTTGTTGCAAACCTATAGCGTCATGGCAGAGCTCGCGGCAGAGCTAATGGCAGCTACCCCTCCCCCGCGCCGTTCCTGCTTGGACAGTCTCGCCACCCCAGCCTTGTGCAAGACAAGATATCATCGAATCATGCGTCATCAACTTGTTGTAACTGGTTCCTTTGGTGAGCTACTCTCTTGGCACCTTGACATACTTGCTCGTTGCAACTTGTTCTAGATCCAGCTCAAGGAATCTAAGGAACATCGAATGATTGCCATAAACCAAAGTCTGTAAGTAAACCAATACTCTATACCTAATGGAAAAAAGGAGAGATTACCAGACTACGGGGTATACGTTCTCCTAGTCAAGATACAGCCTCACTCATGTCGTTGACGACCAAGAGCCCTCTTGACACACTTCCCCCTTTCTTTCTCATCATTCCTCGTCCTTCCTTATCATTCTAATGCATTGGTCACTTAACATCCAACTCGGACAATAGAAGCTACCGACAGTCTTGTCAGCCATGCCTTGAGCACACCCTTTTTGTAGCCCAGGCAGCCAATCATATCTTCTTTGCTACAGCCACCGCCACATCGGAGGAAACTAGCCTCCGGTTTCACCGACCACTCGGACGCGCAACACCCTACTGCCTACCTATAACGTGGTCAGACAACGCTCTAGACACTGCATAGAGGAGCTTGTCATCGATGATCCTTCTCGTTGTTTCTGTATGTTTCTGAGGAAACTTGAAATATAGCATGCCATTGGCTTTCGATATCGATGGCGTATAGTGTGACTGACTGGAAGCTGTGGCGATAACAGCGAAGGGGGGTCGCACGTACGTACGCTTGCACGTGCAAAGTGATGCCTGGAGCCTTTTGCTGTGTATAATATGCTTGAAGAGGTAGGCGATATTTTACATTAACCAGACACTCAGTCTACACCTTCTCATCAGTCCATTATCATAATCTACAAATTATCAATATGCCTTCAGTTGCATACATGAACCAGTCAGCGCCTTTCTGGGACTTCATCGCAAGTCTTGAACAGCAAGGCGCTCAACAATCTCGCTCTGGCCAGAACCGCGAAGACGGTGCTGAGAATGAGCAAGGACCCCAGGGTCCTCCGGATCCATTTGCCCCTTGGACTTGGGGCCATGGATTCTTCGGTGGCGGTAGAGGAATGCCTCATCGTGGTGGTCCTCCTCGCGCCCATCATGAACACCAGCCTGCAGGCGAAAAGGATGCAGAGATGAACGATGCAAACGACAATGGGGAGGGCCCATCTGGTACCTCCGGTTCTGATAACGAAGCCCGTGGCGAGGACTGTTCAGGCAGACGAGAACGCCATGGTCGTTGTGGTGGAGGACCACGCGGCCGCTGTGGACCTGGTGGCAGGGGTGGCTTTGGGCCTCGCCACGGTCCTGGACCGCACCATGGATTCGGTTCCCACCATGGCCCTTACCATGGCGGTCGCCGCGGAGGGTGGGGCCCATGGGGACACGGGGGTCCACATGGAGGCGGTCCCTTCGGTTTCGGAGGCAGCCCTTTCGACCCATCCACCTTTGTCACTCATCTTTTCAACCAGTTCAACGACTCCAGTCCTTCGAACGATGACTCTGGAAACAAGGCTAGATCATCCGGAAACGAAGATCACACTCCTGAAGCCGACATTTTCGACACTGAGTCAGCTTATGTGGTCCACATCTCCCTTCCTGGAGCCAAGAAGGAAGATGTTGGTGTGAACTGGGACGCCGAGAAGAGCGAGTTGAGCGTTGCTGGTGTTATATACCGTCCCGGCAATGAAGAATTCTTGAAGACACTTGCTGTTGACGAGAGGAAGGTGGGCGCTTTTGAGAGGAAGATTCGTCTAGGAACAAGAGTCAATCCCGCAAGCATTGATGCTGATGGCATCACTGCCAAGTTGGAGGACGGTGTGTTGAGGGTTGAAGTGCCCAAGCTGGACTCGGGCTACGTAGAGATCCGCAAAGTGGATATCGAGTAGTTTTCTCGAGGAGCTGGGCGAAGTAGTAATGGGGTAGCATATAGTGGTATGTGGGGATGCTCTTTTGCGTTCTCATACGGAGAATAGGTACTTGTAATGAATATATTTCCTAAGTAGTGAACATCATGAAAATTATGCTATCGTGTAAGCCGTTCTCATCCATCTCATACCGAGTGACTTGCCATCTTACCCACTTCCATCCATCCCTTACCGAAGATTTAGGCCTTCCCAGCAACGAGATCAGCACACAACTCCGCCAACGCATAAATAGTGCAAGAAGGCATAGCAGCAATCGGTTCCGGGAAAACACTAGCATCGCAAACCCTAAGCCCTTCGACTCCTTTGACTCTAAACGCATCGTCCAACACCGTTCCCAACGCACATGTGCCCATGGGATGACAAATCGTACCTGCAAACTGCGCAATCCTTGCATCAATTTCTTCATCGCTACTCTTCGTCGTCAGCGCAGAGAACTGCGCACCCGTAGGCGGAACCTCGCCCTCGACCTCCGCAGCCAACGGCCCCGTCTCCACCAAGCGCAAGTTCTCACGCACAGCGCGGCGCAGAATAAACCGATCGGTGCTAGTAGAAAGAAAGCGCGGATCACACACAGGTTTATTGTTGGGATCCGCCGAACTCAACGTTACACTACCGCGAGAAAGCGGAAGCATATGGAATGCACATAGCGAAATATGAGCGCCATCTTCCTTGACCGTGGGAAAGATGGTCGGATCAGCAAGAAAAGGGTAGTAAACCACCAGACTAGCATAGTGGCACCGATTCGGCCGTAGTAGCACATCCCCCTCTTGCGGTTCATCAATGCGGATGCCATCGTCCTTGAGGTACGGAGAAAGTTCTGTATCAGGGATATTTGCGAACAAGCCAAAATCAAAGGGGAGACCCTGGCCGTACGATGGTACCGCGAGCCCGTTGAACGGGCGGGCGTAGCCTTTTGAGGCGTCTTTGAGCTTGAAGAACATCGTTATGGCGTTGTGGTCGCAGAGGTTCTGGCCTACGGCGGGTGAATCGACGGTTTGGGGGATGTTGTGTTTGGCCAGTTCGTTGGCGGGGCCGATACCAGATAGCATCAAGATTTTTGGGGAGACCTGAGTCCCGCATGAGACTATGACTTCCTTGTTCGCCATGATGCGTTTGCCGGAGGTAAGTTCGACTCCAATGGCTCGCTTTGAGTCGTCGAGAAGAATGCGAGCGACGGATGTATCGCAAAGAACTTCGACGCCGCTTAGGTCGTATACTCTGGCACTGTGTTGTCGTGTCGCAGTAGACTCGGAAGTAGCACGCCAGCACTGGGTGATATCTCCCAGACCCGTCGGGTCTCCCCTGGTTGGATTGTACTTGTGACCCAGGTTTTCTGCACTCTCTTGGAGAATATTTCGGATTGGATATTTTCTTCCACCTACGGTATGAATCTTGCCCTCGAAGCCATAGCGCTCTTTGTCAGCTGTCGCATCGAAATGCGTCTCTAGGCGTTTGTAGTACTTTTCCATGTTGCCATATTTGAATCTTGCATTTCCCGCTCTTTCAGCCATGACGTCTAGATCAGCAGCAGAGGCTCGCATCCACAACCCAATGTTGACACCACTTGATCCTGACAACAAACGGCCTGCAACATTCATGATGTTCCTGCCACCCAGATGCTCTTGTGGTGTGGTTGAGTAATCTATGAGGAAACCTTTCTGGAATAGCGGCATCCAGTTGATTGGGTCCACGACATTGTCGATAGTGGGATCGTCCACTGCATTTGGACCTGCTTCGAGCAATGCGATACTAGAGTTAGGTAGGCATTCTTTGAGACGAGAAGCAATCACGACACCAGCGGTGCCTCCGCCTGCGATGATGTAGTCGAATGAGGACTCCATTGTGGCTGTGGGGTCAGGAATGATTAGATCCAAGCATGGTGTGGTGGGCCACGAACAGAGGGCTACTTATACGTCTTTCAAAGTGAGTTCTTAGTCGTTGATTCGACTAATTTTGTACATTGTACGCGACTGCGAGGGTGAGCTTTTAGTTGTTGGAGGCCTTGCCAGGCGCTTACATGCTCGTCTTGACCAGCTTTTTCTCCTAAATCGGCAGCGCAAGGTGTATTGATCTGCCAATAGATTCTACGGGGCGTATTCTGATTGCAATTGCCTCGGTTAAACAAGGAAAGATGATTCGTTGGGTAAACAAGAATGAATGATGTTAACGTAAGATTGGTGGTCGAACTAGGTTAGGTAGAATACGTTGTAAGACTTCCACGCCCACATCTTCGCCAAAATGATAAGCGTCTGATCAATCTTACCCCAGAATCTTGTCATGCAATGTCTTTGGTGTATAAGTGGGGTTCTTCATGATAAGCGCGAATGAGATCTGCACTCAAAAGTGACAGTAATGAATATTCCCTTTTTCATTACCATGATTCGCTCCAACTGGCTCAGAGGCCCGTGTGCATGAAAAATCAATTGGTCAATGTCGAGCAGACACCTTAGGCGAGATGGCAGCAGGATAGTGTCATTCGCTTCGACATGCATCTTCATTCAGGCATGTCCAAACAGGTATGAACTGACAAACTCCGTTTGCCTCCTTGTTTACTTTTGCACTGGGTCATCGATTGGGTGGAGAGGATCTCACTTGTTAGAACATGAGTTTGCAGCCAGCAGAGTGCTGGGATTGCTCTAGCAGGTGGTTGGCAGGTATATTCGGGGTGATTGTGCCCGATTGGGTTTAGAATTTCGCTATTGTTGATCCATGAGCTCATCTGGCAGGCACATGCTGAGGCTGGCAGTGACCCCTGAGTAGACTACACTATATCTTGTATATAGTATCCCCGGCGAGGATCCTTAAGTGTATCTCGGTAGTACATATATTCCCAATGTAGCGATGCATCGGTAGATGAAAGGGATTTCCGTTGGTAAACATGGAGCTTGTGATGCTCCATTCACTCCATCAAACGGGTCTCACCTTCCCAATTACGTCAACGCCATCCCTAAAGCTATTTGAACCCACCTCTCACTCTTCACTATTTGACAGCTACCAACTCACATCCAACCACTACCATGTCTTCAACTCGGAAGTTCCCTACAGTTGATATTGAAGCAAAAGACGACATGGTGAATGAGCGTACTACCAACAGCGCCCGCACAAACAATACATCTGCGCCTGCACCACCCAAGCTGGCCACTACCTCTAGCGCCAATATGCCCTTGTCGGACGTGAACATCGCGAGCAACACTCCACGCCTTGCATCTCCCTTGCACACACCCTCAACACCCGGCCATTTCATCAACCAAGAGCCAAACCCGACGTCCTTGTCCCGCTCTCCAACTCTCGTTTCTAGCATCTTCCCGACCGAGCTACCTCTTCGCACCCCGCCTCGCCCTTCGCTCATCAGCCGTGTATTCAGCCTATCACCGCCGTCTGCGCATGCAGCTCGCGCTGGAAATCGCGAACCTCGCACTTTTCATACACCGGACATTGAGATGGGTAGGCAGGAGCGCTTGACACATGTCTTGCAGCGAGATGAGAGGGCCAAGAAGATCAAGAAGACCAAGTTTGTGTTGCTGCTAATGGGTGGGACGACGCTTTGTTTAGCGATGGGTATAATGGTGTTTTTGATTGTGAAGTTTTCGGCGGAGGATGATGGACATTAGTGCGTATGGATGGGCGCAGGGATGGATGATTGGCGTCAGGGGATTCCAGGAACAACGGAAAAGAGGGACTGAGTTTATCTCCCTCTGTCCCTGTAAGGCTGAAGAAGTGGGACAGTGAAGTCCGGTTAGGCTGATCAGTTCCTTATCTGACGCGGACATGATGATTTACCGAATGGAAACCAATGCGTCAATTCTTAGAAAATAAAATGAGCTTATGTGTACGGACATGAAAAATTACCCTATTTGGGAAACCATTCGAGCATGCGCAGAAGGCATACGATGTCAGGAACGCCCCGCAGCCAGAATGTACAGAAACATGTGGAGAAAACCTCACTTCGTTTCATTAACAATACATGAATTTTCTTTTGTATTCGCATTAGCGGTTATGATTAGTTATTACAATATATCACCAAATCACTAAATCATCGCCTTCGTTGAGGGCCAGACAGAATGCATCCATCCGCACAAGCCGGGTCGGTACTGTTATACGCAATCTCGCCCACACTCGCACCGGGCTCCACACTCGGATCTCTGGGAATCGAAAACATGCGTCCATCCTCTGGCGCAACTACCGTCTCAAGGATATCGCCAAAAGCATTCAGAACATTGGCAATAGGCTGGCCCTTTGAAACAGGCTCATCAACGCTGACAAGCGTCTCTACAAAACCACCGTACTGCGTGTACGTATCGTGGAAGGTGGTAATGACATAGGTCTTGCTTAGGTCGGGCTCGACAGTCGTGTTGGAAGGAGTGATTTTCAAATCGACCATGACGCGGTTTACGTAGTCGACTACGCGGTTTACGAGGGTGGTGTTCCAGACTCTGGCTTGGCCCATTTCGACGGTGAGAGAGGGGATGCCGTAGTCGACAAACGTAGTCTCGATGGAGCCGGGCTCGCCGACGTCGATTTTCAACGTATCGGGCTGGAGGAGCTTGGCGAGGCGCTCGACGTAGGGGAGGCGGAAGTCCGCATAGCACCATAGAGAGGTGTCTGCGCCCGTGCTGGGAGTGTCTAGTAAACGTTTGTTAGTTGGAAGTTCTAGGTATGAATTTGGGCGTAAAGAACGTACGGAGATCGATACCAACATCGACGTTGCTGGTGTTGGCCCAGATCTGGTTCCAGATGTTGTAGGCAAGGATGTTCGGTCCACTGCCTCCTTCCGTAGGTGCAATGCCAGGGAAAATGCGGTTCACGTTGATAAGAGATCCGCTTCCGGCAGCAGTGTAGTAGTTGCGCTGACTCATGTAGATTCCCATTGGGTTGATGGTCGGGATACCAATGACTAGATCCAGATTAGCCTCGGATTTCAAGATGACGACTAGTAGAACATCATACCAGTGCCATTGAGTGTTGCAACCTGGTCCTGGAGCTGCTCGAAGACGCGCTGAACCACGCGAACTGGATTCAGCTCATCACCGTGAATGGTACCCGAAAGCGACAGTTTCTTGCCCGTGTGCAGACTCTCCTCTGTTCCGCGCGCGACCATGATGGGAATGTAAACCGGGTGTCCGCCATTGAGCTCGCCCGCGCGCATGTAATACTTGGAGACTGTCTGCGGCGGCACGTCCGCCAGGTTGAGGCCCTGAATGACAGGAACTCCGTTCACAACATCGCCGGTGAAATTGAGCGCGTGTGAGCTGCCGACGAGAGCCGCCGTGGTCGCAATTGCCGAGAGAAGCTGCATTTTCGCGTAGAGCTGGCTGAGGCTGCGATTGCCATGCTAGAGCTTACCAACGCCCATTTTATACGTCTACCATGGCCCGATAAGACTTCAACCGTGTTGCTCCAACTGTCCATCCTAATAGAACTGTTTGTCGCAAACAGGAAGGTCGGCATGGGTGTTGTCCACTCAGTGACGGTGCCCAGCCTGGTCGGCTCTTGGCATCTCGTAGTTAACCCGAGTCTCGGGTACTTACGAGCGGTAGGTACAAGTCATGCAAGCTACGGGTTCAACTGATTCAGGGAAGGATAGCCGCGAGTAGATCATCGGTATCGTGTTTACAGACATTCGAATAGCCATAGACTTGGGATCGGGGGATCGTTTCGGCTGTCCCGGTGCGGTGGGACGGAAATTTGCGCGAGTCATAATAACTCGGAAGGAACAGATAAGACGGTACTTGGGGCCTTGTGCTTACTGTGCCGCTTTTCTGAACTATTGGTAAACAAGTATTGTCAAGTAAGAGCTTGCTTTTGCTTCCATTTCCTCATTCGGCAGTATTCAATTTCTGTTCTTGTCATGATGCTGCGCTCACCTTTTACCAAAATAACATGAAACCGTACATTCTTCATGCAAGCGCAACCATTGTAAGCAAAGACAAGTAAGCCAAAGTAATTACACGAGAAGTATTGACATATTGCAAAAAATTTATCTAGTACATACTTGGCTAGCCTCTCTCTTTCCTTGTGTAGCAGACACATCAGCAGTAAAACACTAATGAGTGAAAGTGCATATCACCGAACTCCTGAAAAGATACCAAGGGAACGACATTATAGAGACGATTGAGAGCCTAAGCCAACAAAACTCCCTGCTAAAGCAATGAAACTATTGTCTACCGTGCCCTTGGTCTTGGTGAGTAAGAACACTCGCTCCGACACAATGCAACATAAGATGCGGCTAATTCTCGACTAGCTAGAGTGACATGACAGTCCGGCCAGTCACCACTTGGCTGCAACCTTACTCATTCTCCGCTTTAGGTGTTGGGGTCTGCGCCTGCGTCAAGTAGTACTTTCGTTATTTTTCCCTATTCCAAGAGACAGCAGCAGCTCGAAGTGCGTTTTCATGTTTTCCGCCTTGGGCATTGACATCTGCGCCTGCGTCAGGCACCATCTTTACCATTTCTTCGTCATCAGAACAGGTAGCAGCTTGAAGGGCGTTCCAATATTCTCCACCCTGGGCATTAACATCTGCGCCTACGTCAAGCAGTATATGAAACATTCCTTCTCTGTTATAATGGGCAGCAGCTTGAAGTGCGTTCCCATAGTATCCACCCTGGGCATTGACGTCTATACCTGCTTCAAACATGAATGGTAACAGCCCTGTGAGTCCTTTTTTTACAATCTCCTGTAGCACGAGCGCCTCACATTCTTCTTCTTTTGCAATTCCTAGTTTCATGTGCAGCAACCGTCTGGTAACCTGACCATACCCTCTAATTGCAGCCTTCAATATGGCCTTGGGCTTGTCGCTTATTACAACCACTTTTATATGATGCCCTGCATTCCCCCATGAATGTACATGCAGTCCTTCATCATAGTCTTGCAAAGCTTTGGTAGACTGCTGATCTGGCATCAGCCCGACTATCTGACTAAAGCATGTCTTCTGGTTTTCAAAGCTTTCTGCTGGCCTTTCCTCAAACAAGAGCACTGTTGGATCATTGACAACTGCTATGCCTGAAATCTTGATTTCGGCTTGATATGGCTCAAGCGTCTTGTATCCTGGTGTAGGATTAGAGGAGGTCGCCTGTGTAGAAATTTCTTGTGCTAATACAAAATAGGTGACGTCCAGTGTCGTAAAGGAACCCATGATATTGAGGACATCGTGCATAGTGAATGGGTTTGGTTGGTTGGTTCGCGTCGATTGTAGCAAATATGTAATAACCTTGCGAACAACTTGGGAGGTCGGTCTCAGGTAGTCTATCGCAATATTCTTCGGGTCCTCTAGATATGAAGACATACCAAGCAGGGCATATATCTTGTCTCGCTCATCGGTTGCTTTGCTCCCATGAAACTTGCGCAGGGTTCGTAAGTCGCCCACCAGGAACTTGACCGGAATGACTTTGCCATTATGTCCAATATAGGTTGGCAGTGCGGTGGAAACTTTAGCTCCACAAAGGAGAGTGCGAGGACAAAAATGTCAGTTGGAATGGATCGAACGCCGCAATAGACATCGGCTCTACGCGCTTTGGCTGCCTCCTGTAGGATCCAGATCCTTGTGAACCATTCTCGGTTCAAAAGTTGCTTTATTGCCATAGAATGATCTTTCCAATTCCAGTCTTTGAACATTTCTGGATTGTAGTGATAACCAGCATCAGCGTTTCGAAATTGGTTAAGTCTTCCCATCAAGGAGATAATTTGCGGCGTCGCCTTGCCCAACCAGATGAGAACTTTCTCAGCCTTTTCGTATATCTGCCCCATCTGCTGAACTTGTTGACTCTGTTCCACCTTGTCTTCTTGGTTTATACAAATAGCGTCGATCCACAGAATGCGATCCCTATCGCACAGCCGCAGATTTTGCAACACCGTATGTAGGTTATCCGTTACCCAAAATGTCTTTCCATCCAGTTTGATACACTCGACTAGCTCACTGCTACCCCATGTGTAGGAAAGAGCTTCGTATGGAGGGTGTGTGTTTTGCAGTGACTGCAGGGAGAGCTCGCATTCGAGTTCAGGACCACTCCCTTTAAGTAGCCTCAAGAGCCGGAAACCCGAGTCCTCAGACCTAAGCTTTGAATAGTGATACATATCCGTGGATGAAAGCGGTGCTGTCACAGCACTAGACGTATCTGTGCAAATGTTGATGGGTGTAGCATGAATGAAGGATGTGTAGCGGGGCAAGGGCGATTTTCGGGAAGGCACAGAAAGTGCGAAAGCTCATGCAGCATGTGTTGTCTTCTTATTGTATGTATACTGGCAGGTTGACGCTAGGCCAAACTGGTTAGGCGGGGTTCTATGATTGTGTTACGTAGCACAGATTCCAGCGAGGCTACATTTGAGGGGGAAGGCCCAATCGCTAAGCACTGTACACATGTTCTGTGCACGTGACCGTAGCCTCTCTATCCTCAGGTTTGCCTTTCTTCTAGGGGTTGTATTCAGAGTGATATAGATATTCGTTCTTACCATCATCTCTCAATACTATAGTAAAAAGCAAACCAAAGAAGCCCCCTAGAAAGAAAAAGGCACAGTTTGTATAAACCGTTATTCCTCATGAGAGCACAATTCTCAAAAAAAAACAGTATCGTGAGATTATTATTCAAGTTTTTGCTCTTCAACGGCTTTGCTGTCCCGCTTTGAACCTATTCTGGTTTTGTGATGACAGCTTTTGGCTCTACGTAACGCACAGTGCGCTTTAGTGTAGACTTCACCGCTAATGGCATCGTCGGTACGGTTATCGTGATGATCTCAGCGTGTGCGCAGTACGTTCGACTAGACAGATTGAAGGACTTGGTTCTGCGGAAAGCAAACCGCTGTGCCTAGTAACGTGGACCAGTATACTGATGGTGTCTAGTTGACCAAGAGGAGAAAGAGGGAGAGAGAGTATGTGTGTGTGTGTGTGTGTTATTTACGATGTACACCAAAAGCTCTCATATACTTTGCACTTCTGGTCATATCACGATGCTTTAGTCTAGCTGCTTTACTCTGGCCAAGTGTAGTCATTGGCAACGGCGTCGATTTGTTTTTGGCTGCACGACTACTGCATATAAAGTATCTGTGCTGGATGACAGCGACCAAAGTGCCAGTCTTCTCAATACTTTACTTTTTTAAAATAAGTTACTTTGCGGGCAGTGGGGATTTCTGAGAGAGAGAGAAAAAAAGGTATATAAGTCTCCGGATTTACGTGTTCAAAATAGTATCACCGACATCAGCTTTGGACAACTTCAGCCTTGAACTACTTCAACTTTAAACATCACTTCCATCACCCTCACGGAACCAACAATATGCGTGTTTCCATAATCACGACTCTTCTTTTCGGCGGCATTGCAAGTGCGCAATTTGGCTCGGACATGCTTGCTGGCATGCCTATAACGTGCCAGAATGGTACATTTCCATGCTCATGTCCCAGCTGCAATAGTACTAATACAAGTTCCTAGGACAAGCGCCCATTGTCACGTGCGGCGATCCAACTCCGGAAATGTGTGGATGCACCTGCAGAGACGGAATGATGTTTAACCAGCCCCGACCTTCATTCTCAGGAGACCCAACCCCACCTCCGCCTCCAACCCCATCCGACCCAATTCCCCCTCCCCCTCCGGTTGTTCCCGAGCCGTACAAGTTTGCGTCAAGACCATGCCTAGGAAGAATCATCAATGACTGGAAGGCTATTGAGGGTTACCATAAGCCTAATTCGCTCGAGAATGGTGAACTCACAACCGACACAATTGACGTTCCCGAAGACGCCGTCTTGATAGTGACTGATAGGAATTCAAGATGCGAGATCTTCGAGGTATCAGTCGACAACAAAGTCCTAGGTGAGACATGGAACAGCTCCCCTTGACAACGGGAGTTGCGGAAATGCAGACGATTGCATAAACAAGAATAGAGAGGCCCACGGTTTCTTTTTCGTTCCAAAAGGTAAGCCAATCGAACCAGCTCCCTATCCAGAGATTTTTGGGCTAATTCTCGAAATATTTAGGACGCCGCACGATCGGTACCCGATGGGTCAAGGTTCCAGAGGCATGGAGGCAATATTCAGATGGCTCTTCGCCTTACCAGATACGCGCAATGTGCTAGATGGGCTAACTTTGAACTTGGCAATGGCGGGAAGGCATATTTGATGCAGGGTTGGTTCATGCAAAGGCTTTGCCTGGGACCCTTGACAACTAGGACAGTACCAAATCGCCAGTTGAGGTTGGTTAAGGTGGGCTTGACCGTGGGGAAGGAGGTAAATAGCTTTGTAATTGAGAATTAAATCGAACATTGCACATGATTCATGATCAATATTGCAGTCGTATTTGTAGTGGCGCATACTGTCCGTCTAGACTTGTCGTTTCTGTCTACAGAATGGGTCCCGCCGCTTCAGTGTAGTGCTATGCTTTTACTTGTCTTGTTCAGAGGCATTTGGCGCTTCGAAAAGCCCTCCAGGACAAGTCGTACAGAGTCAATACGTCGGGTAGATGGCCAACATAGTATTACATGGGGTCATCACCTACGCTAAGAAAAAAAAGAAAAAAACTGAAACCAGGCGCTTATACTTTTCGTACTCGCTCCTCATAGGCTGCCCATGCGGCTTTCCTGTAGCGTTCTGCTTCTGATTTGCGGTCTTGTGCTCGGACAATGCCACGCCCAACGATAATGACATCGCATCCTTGGTCGTAAATCAACTTGTGAGGGGTGTTGTACTGCTGGCCAAGGGCGTCTCCTAGCTTCTTGCCCTCTTGACCTGGGGGCGGTAGTTGACAACCTGGAGTCATGGTAATGAAATTGTCTTCGGGCTCTGAGTTCAAGCTGCGCTGGGCAATGAAGCCCATGACAAAATCTCGATGACTGCGGGCAATTTGAACCGTTGTCTTCTGGTATTCGGGCGTCATGAGGTGGCCCTCGGAGCTCATTTCAGCGAGCAAAAGGAGCGAACGCAAAAACGGCGGCGGGCCGAGGCGGATAAGCTCCGTCGCAGTATCGAGGTTGAAGACGTCTTCTCCGTTGTCGTTGGGTTCGGGCCGAGGCGATATGCTTTCTGTGCGCATGGATATGGAAGTTGTGACGCTCACCACACTCTGCTTCCTGTCGGGAGCACGGATGCTCAGTCTTCTCTCTTCGCCTTCCATCTCAATTGGGGACTCGATGGTGAAGTCGGGGTTTTTCATGTCGTCATCAAATTCGTCGTCATCTTCGTCATCGCCTGCTCCGTTTACCTGCCGTGTAGCGGAGATTTCGGTGTTTACAGAAGTGTTGTACTTGGCAATGGTTGTTTCGGCAGCTTTCTCGAGTGCG
This sequence comes from Bipolaris zeicola 26-R-13, assembly GCF_000523435.1. NCBI lineage: Eukaryota > Fungi > Ascomycota > Dothideomycetes > Pleosporales > Pleosporaceae > Bipolaris > Bipolaris zeicola. The sequence goes on from NW_006912050.1 coordinate 59,304, forward strand.
GTAACGATGGCGGGACCGGGCAGAACGTGCGCATTTGTGATTTCGGCCCACAGGGCGATGCGGTGGTGTCCAGAAGTGTACTGCTTCTGTACGGTTTCTGGTATGGTGTTAGCGGCTCGTCTAGATACCAGGGTAGCGAACAAACGAGTGGTGGACAAACATACCTCCAATATCAGCGAATTTGCGGTCTTCAAAAATGAGGAAGGATTTGCGAGCGGCGACCTCTCTTAGGGCCTGGGCTGTCCTGTCGGACCAGTCGGTGACGATATCGCAATGTGTTTTGAGCAGGCAGATAGAGTCGCCCACTTCTTCGGCGAGTTGCAGCAGTTCTGCAGAAGTCTCGACATCGGCCGAGAGGCAGAGATTGGTCTGCTTGGCGGCTATCAAACTGAGCAGGTATGATGCCAGAGGACCGGCGGAGGACAACGAGGCCCGCGCGCGGTAGGTGCTGGTGAGAGTGAAGTGAGGAGACATGGCGATGGAGAAGACGGGCGCGGTTCCGGTTGCCAGTCGCGTGTTATGTTCGGTGGTGAGTCTTGTGCAGACTATGGGCGCGGGGTGGTGAGGGGCAGCAACAACGGCAGCAGGCAGGGAACGAGGGAAGCTGCGAGCTGGATGTGTGATTATTTTATAGAAGAGGAAGAGAAAAAAGGAAGGGAAGATGTCGAGGAAAAAGAAGGAGAGGGAGGGGAGTAAAAGAGGAATAAAAGAGCAGAAGAGGGAGAGGTCGAGTGAGGGGACTTGCAGGCAGAGCCAAAGCCAAAGCCAAAGCCAAAGCCGAAGCGGACCAGCAGGTGGTCAAGGGAAAGTCGACGGGCGCCGGGTCGGCCCAGTCGGCGAACAGTCAGTCAGTCAGGCGTGTCGTGTCGTGTCGTGGATACACACATACATGCGTATGTACGTGATGCATCAGCCCATCCATCCATTCATCCACCCACCCATACGCGAGAGGGACAAAAATTAATTGCGCCTGTTCCTGGCGCGGCCCGCTGGCCGCAGATGCTGGCTGGGTCTCTTGCAGCCTGCGCCCCCCCCCGACAGACGCCCTGTAGACGCAGCTATGCACAGCACTGCCTGCGCATTGGTCCCACGCCCCCCACAAGCCCCGATGACAAGCCCGTCCACCCTTGGTTCCATCCAGGCCTCGCCTTCTGATCCCCCGTCTACCACCGTCCAGCCTGCCCTGCTCCGCCGTCGCCGCGCTCGTGTCGGTGAGCGGGGATACACGCGCGCTTCCAGCCCATCTCGCTCGCCCTCGCCTACCCCGAGCCGCCCGTCGATTTCCCCGAAGCTGCGTATTGCTCTACCTATTGTTATCCTGCTCCCGTTCGGCACACGCCGTTAGCTGGCTTGACTGCCGATACATGTACACCTAGCACATAAACTATGTACATACACACATACCGTACATGCTCAATCTCTTGGCGTCCTCTCCCCTTACTGCGACTTTGGACCCTATGCCTCAGGAGCATGCAGACTAGCAGATCTCCTGTCCCTTTCATGTTCCCTTCTCTTAACGCGGTACACTAAACCATGTCGGATGATCAAGGACTTCTCCGCACACGCATCTTGCACATACACACATACACCACATACGTCAGTTTGCGCCTCGTGGCAGAAAAGGGGAGCGAATGCGAGTTTCAGGACAGGTGTTGGCGTCGCATTCAAAGCTACCATAGTTAAGCCCTCTGTCTTGGATATGTAAGGCACGGACCATTCGCAATCTAACAGCTTTCGGACCATCCACGACAGCTTGCCCCCCCAGCAGTGATCAGTGAAGCTCTCAAAATTCGACTTCATCGTCACGTAATTCCAAGGTTGAGGAGCCAAATAGTGAAGATGTCATAGGTGAATCACCGCTCTTCGAAGCGGACTTCACCTGGTATCACACACAAGACGTAATTTCCTAAGCCAGTGTTTAAGTTCCGAATTCACCACAGCCTGCTTAACTCACAACAAACGCTCGCTTTTATTGTTGTGACTCACTTGCCATCTTCTCTGCTCTCTTCCATTACACTCAGCAAATTGCGCCTCTTGACTACTTTCAACCTCAACATCATGCCACCCAAGAAGGACACTACCGGCGAAGACGCCAACGTGCTTCTCCCAGGCTTCACTGACAAGGAGACTAAGCTTATTGCCGCCGCGTTCCTGAGCTCCATCGGTCCGGACAAGGTGATTGCCCGCTACTTTTTGCCGATCCAATCTTCTGCACGAATGTGTACTAACGACATCCATATAGTTCGACTACGAGACCATGGCCGCACTGACCAAGAACACAGCTGGCTCGCTCAAGAAGATGTGTAAGTGACGTCCATCCACACCCGTTCGTCCAATTCCATGGCACGCGCTAACTTGATACCTCGTAAACACAGGGCCTCCCGTCAAAAGAAAGCCAATGGAGAGCCACCCGCCCTTTGCCAAGTTCCTCGGCCAGTCTAACGGCGACGCTACTGCATCCACCTCTGAAGCCCCAAAGCTTCCCGCAGCTCCAAAGTCTAGGAAGCGCAAACCTGCAGATGAGGCGTCTGAGGATCCCGCCAAGCCCGAACCCGACAGCTCGGAGCCCGATAAGAAACCAACCAAGAAGAAAGCTGCTACTACTACTGCTGCTGCTGCTGCTGCGACGACGAAAAAGGGTCGCGGTCGGCCGAAGAAGCAGCCCAAGATTGAGTCTACGGACGAAGAGAACTCCGCTGACGGTGGCGATGGCCGTGGTGAGTTTACGTCAAAGAGAGCTGTACAGCGTTGGCTGCAGAGTACTGACTACGAGTAAGATTCCAATGTCGAGTACGACTAGTTCTGCTTTTGATGCAAGAGGCTCATGTCTGTCAGATGCTCTTAATCACTGACTGGACTTACTTACAACATGTGCCGTTTGGGGGTATGCTGTGCTGGATGTTCATCGCATAGCGCTTCTCAACGTGCTGTATCTTGGCTGATGTACCGTGTCTGGGGCTGTTTGAGTCCGCGACAGCAGCGTACAAGTTTGGGGTTTATAATGCCCCCCATCCATCGTCTCATGAGGATGCTTTGGAACATTGGAAAATGGAGTTATGATGGCTGTTTTTTCTTTACTCTGAATGTGGTATGGGGCATTCGAGAGTATCGAGATTCTAATGTAGTCTGTTTTCACTTCTTCACCTTCTTCTTCTTCTTTTCAGTTTTAGGGACCATCGGACATGGAAGAAATGTGAAAATTTCCATAATGCATTTCACAGAATTACAATAAACAACCCAATGACTTCGTTCCTTTTCATCTATCAAATGTTTACTTCAAACGTATGTAGGGTATTACGCTTCCCACCTTTTTTCTTCTCATCGATATCAACTCTCCAAACATGTCAATGCCCATGTACACTTGAAAAACATCGATTGCATACAACAAAATGCAAGCCCATCACAAACAACCCTAATTTCCCTTATTTCCCCTCTTGCCACCCCTCTTCTTCCTCTCCACATGGCCCAAAAGCGTCTTCTTAACGTCACCCAAACTCCTCTTGTTCTTGCTCTTGGCCTTGCCCAGCGTCATCAAAAAGTTCTTCTTGCGCGCCTTGTCCTGGTTCGTCGTACTCTTGCCCTCTGCATGCCGCTTCTCCTTGCGCTTGCCCGCCTGCGACATGTGGTTCGTCTCGCGGTCTTGCTTGGCCATTGCGATCTTCTCTTCCTTGGTGTTCTTCTTGCCTAGCGACGCGGCCAGTTCAATCGTTTCGGCTGTAATGGCTTCGTCGGTGTGGCGCGCGGCGAGGAGTTGGGCCCGCTTGTGTGAGGCGAGAGATGAGGTGATTGTTGATGAGGCGCGCAGAGCTTGGAGTTGTTTTAGGTCGGCGGGAGTGAGAATGGTCGTGGTGAGAAGTTTGGAAATGGACTTTGCTTCTGGCTCTTCGCTCTTGGATCCTTCCTTGCTGTCGGTTGATGGGCCGGGTGTGGGCGTTGCGCTGCTGAGTTTCGCCTTCTTGCTTGGTCGCTCTTTGTTGTCTTCCTTCTCGTCTTCAGAGTCGCTAATTTGGATATCTTCTCCATCACTCTCGACGTTGATCCATCCTCCTGAGTCGTCGCTGTCGCCGTCACTCTCCACTTCCCATTTCTTCCAGTCATCCTCGTCGTCAAGCTCAACATCACCATTGTCTGCATCAGGATCCAATCCAGCAGCTTCCAACTTCTTCCTACGCTCTTCTTCCTTCCACTTTTCAAGGAGCTCAATGCCTTCAATTTCGCCAATGGCTTCCTCACCATAACGTCGCTCTTTGATTGTACCAGCACGAATGCCCATTGTCGCATCCTTGCCACGGTCACGCTTCTTGAGGAGATCGGCACCGACTTCGCGGTAAAGTGAGAGGAGACCTTTAGCAGCCATCATTGTGCCCTTGTCCTTTGATTTACGGTACTGTGACTGTTAGTTTTCGGCATAGAGGCAAAGAGGCAAGTAGTATAGTCTAGCACATACCATAACCAAGTCTTGTAGCAACGTGTCTGTCATGGCCAGAGGTTGGCGTGCACATATCTCACGAATAGCATTCAATCCTGCCGCAGCGACCTCAGAAGCTGATGCTTCCGACACGAACTCATTCGCAATCTTTTGAACCAGCGGCTCAAGAACATCTGGTGGGACATAGCTATGAGTTGCCTGTGCTAGACACGCAAGGTATGTTGTGACTGAAGCTTGGCGGGGTGTGAGGTGCTTTAAGAAGTACGAATACAATGGTAGGACTGTCAGTTGATGCAATCCGACAAGTCTGGTCACAAGCTGTAGGGCCAGAAGCTTCGTCTCGAGAGCGAGCTTGTTCTTGGAATTCTGGATATGCTTTGAGAAGAGTGTTTCCGCAAAACCCTGTGGGTCATGAAGCAAATGTAAAGCGCTAAAGTTCAATGGACTATAGAGGGTTAGCATTGAACAGTCGGTAACAGCACCGGGATACTCACTGTGGCGCATTCTTCTTTTTGTCTTTCTTCTTCATGGTGGCAGCTGCTTGCTTCAGTTCACGCGACTTCTTCTTAGTCTTCTTGTTGATGCCAGCTTGGTGCCTCAGTTTGGCCAGGTCCACGTCGTTATCATCATCGCTCTCTTCAGCGGCTGCTTCTCTCTCTTGGTCACCACCAAGGAAGAACCTGACCCCACCCGCAATGGTCTTCTCGTTGTCGCTCAACGCAGCCAATCGCATAACCTCGACTGTCCTTGCGTCAGTCCATATTTGACGCTTCCACAAGTCCCGTGTGATTTTGACAGCCAAGAAACCGCGCGGTGAAGTGGTGTCGGCTTCGAGGAGATTGTATAAAGTTGTTTGCAGCGCTTTGTTGACCTTGTGGTTCGTGGATTTCGCGTTGGACGATCGGACATCTGAGACTATTTTCTGGAAGAGCAAAGTTCGAAGCGACTTTGAATTTGTTGTGATGAGGATGGGAAATAGTGTGTTGAGGAGGGTGACCGAGTCAATCACTTCCTTGTTTTTAAGCAAGCAGATGGCACCCACGACCTTGTCGCGCAGATCCATCTCAAGGACTTCATGGTGTGCGGACAACAGATCTATAAGACTTCGGGGAAATTCAGGGAGAGTCAGATCAGGGTATAGATTCGCCGTGTGCGATACAAATTCTATGAGACTTGAGAAACAAAGTCAGCGTTCTGCCCCACGCAGCATCCATATGGTAGACATACTCTTTCAGTGCAACCAGACCTCCATCTGTAGTTGAAGGATCCGCAAGGAACAAATCAAGCAACGTCCGGTACTGTTGATACTGTTGCTCAAAGTCGTCCCTATAAGATTGGGGGTCCCTCTTCAGCTTGAATCTGAGCGCGGCATGGTCAGACTCGAGCTTTTCCAAAGCGCCGACTTTGCGCTTCATGGTAGTGGGCCGAGGTTGATCGATGGACGGGCTGACGGCGAATTATCGTTGGCGAAACTTCACTCAGACCGGACAAAAGGTTTAGAATGGGTCGGCGGTCTCGTACGGCAAGCAATGTGTACTGGGCAACGTCGTTCACTCGCGTCGCCGTTGCGCCTCGTTGACTTTGCGACATAGAATTTTAGTGGGGCCATGCCACCAATTGGCTGGGTCGGGCCGACACTGCATCCGGGGAGCTTTGGCCTCCTTCACCGTAAAGATTTCACGATGCTCGACAGCCTGCGCCAGCTTTCTTCCGCCGCGCAGTTTCAACTGGCGCGCACCCACTCTTCAACAAGCTCTGCCTGAATCTTGTGTTACACATCTTGATTCGAGGTCAGCTTCTGCATCCTCGAACGACAGACACGGCAGCACTACTGGGGCCAGTGCCCGCCGTCGCCCACCATGACTAGCTTCTCTTCCATGTCGCTGTACGCCTTGACGGTGAAGCAGCCTACAGCGACACAGGATGCCATTTCTGGCGACTTCCTCGGAAACGGCAAGCAGCAGATCCTCACTGCGAGCGGCTCCCGGCTGGCCATCCTCGAGGTTTCGCGGCGGCAGAAGGGCTTCCAAGAGCTCTACTCGCAAGATGTATTCGGCATCATCCGTCGCATTGCCAAGTTCAGGATTGCGGGCGGCACCAAAGGTATGTCGGGTCCCCTTCCCCGCTACAAGCAGTATAGTGATTTTCAAAGCACACGACACCTTCGAGCTCGCTGCTCCCTGAGCCCGCGGTGGACTGGACTGCGTTTCCTACTAAGAAAAGAAGCCTTGCTGACTCTGTAAGACCACATTGTCATAACCACGGACTCTGGACGTTTAGTTACGTACGAGTACCTTCCTGATGAGCACACCTTCAAGACACTTCACTTCGAGACATTCGGCAAGTCTGGAATACGACGTGTCGTGCCAGGCGAGTACCTGGCAGCCGACCCGAAAGGGCGCGCTATCATGATTGCCTCGACGGAGAAGAACAAGCTGATCTACATCCTCACCCGAAGTGGGCAGACCGATATTGCCATCTCCTCTCCACTGGAGGCGCACAAGCCCCAGACACTTGTCTATTGTCTTATCGGTCTCGATGTTGGCTACGACAACCCCATGTTTGCAACGCTCGAAGTGGATTACTCCAATTCCGAGACTGATCCTACGGGCGAGGCTTACGAGGAGATCAAGAAGGAGCTTGTGTACTATGAGCTGGATCTGGGTCTCAACCACATTGTACGAAAGTGGTCTGAGCCTGTCGATCGCACAGCAAATACTCTCTTCCGGGTACCCGGAGGCCCAAGTGCACCGAGTGGTGTATTGTGCTGCGGAGAGGACAGCATCACATACCGTCGTATCTTCAACAACAAGTCAAGCGTCCGCCGCCTGGCAATTCCACGCCGCGAGGGCGCTACTGAAGATCCTAACCGAAAGCGTATGATTGTCGCTGGTACTTTATACTCTCTCAAAGGTGGCGACTTCTTTTATCTTCTACAGACAGAAGATGGCGATGTATTCAAGCTTACCGTTGACGCTCCCAACGGCACGGTCGAGAAGATCAAGATCAAGTACTTTGATACCATTCCTGTAACGACAAGTATTTGTATTCTCCGGGCGGGTTTCGTCTACGCTGCGTGCGAGTCTGGAGACCGCATTTTGTATGAACTGGAGTCGCTGGGTGACGAGACTGATGACCCAGTCTTCGAAAGCAGTCAGTTCCCCGTTGACCCTGAAGCCTCGTTTGCACCTCCGTTCTTCCGTCCTCGCGCTCTGGTCAACCTCACTGCGGTAGAGGCTATGCCAAGTCTCAACCCGATTATGGATATGGAAGTTGCCAATCCTGCATTGGAAGATGCGCCTCAGATATACACAATCAACGGTACAGGTGGCCGAAGTTCTTTCCGCACCACGAGGAACGCGTTAGAGGTCTTGGATCTCATCGAGTCTCCTCTGCCACAGAACGCTTCCGATGTATGGACAACGAAGCTGACTAGCGAAGACGAGACGGACACACTCATTGTCCTTTGCCTCCACAGCAGAACACTCGTCTTGAAGATTGGTGACGATGTTGAGGAAGCCTCCAACACTGGTTTCCTTCCAGATACAAACACCCTTGGCGTGCAGCAGTTTGGTGAGGATTGCATCATCCAAATCCACCCCAAGGGTATCCGTCACATTCAGGGCATCCAGTTTCCCAATGACGATGCGAGCGCAACTCACGCCAGCCTGACTGATTGGCAACCTCCCGCTCACCGCACCATTGTAGCTTGTGCAACCAACAACCGCCAAGTCGCAATTGCCCTTAGCTCTGGTCAGATTCTGTACTTTGAGTGTGATTCTGATGGTTCGCTTGCCATGGCTGAAGAAGAGATCAACTTGGACAGCACCATCAACTGCCTTGCGATGCCCGATGTCCCAGAGGGTAGCGTACGAGCCTTTTTCCTGGCTGTTGGCTGCAGTGACCAAACGGTCAGGATTTACAATCTAAGTCCTGACATGGAAGGCAACATCTTGCGAAGCATCTCTGTCCAAGCACTTACATCACCCCCAAGCGATTTGACCATCAACCTTATGACGGACAAGTCGTCCCGTGGGTACAGCCAATTCCTTCACATTGGCCTGCGAAGTGGTGTGTACATTCGATCGGTACTGGATGAGATGACTGGTGACATTGGTGATACCCGGAGACGCTTTCTCGGCCCTGAACCTATCAAATTCGCAAAGGTCACTGTTGCCGGTGAGCCCGCCATTCTGGCTATGACTTCGCGGCCATGGCTAGGCTACACTCATCCTCGCACTGGAGTCTTGCAGCTGACACCCCTGAACTACATTTCATTCAAGTCCGCATGGAACTTTGATGGCTCACAATTCAAGGGAATCATCTGTGTGAGCGCTAATGAGTTACGGTAAGCAAAACCCTCTTTTTCCCTATGATTGCGATGATGAAACCTTGTACACCTTAAACACGATGAGGGTTCAAACCTTTTGGTTCCAATTGTTCCTACTGAACGCAATCCCCCGCTCAGCATTATTATATTGGTTGGCTTGGAGAATAGTTGCTAACTACGCCAGAATTTTCACGTTCAACGATTTGACGGACAATACCACTTATGAAAGTATACCATTGAAGTACACCCCTAGGAAGATGGTCGGATACCATGACCAGGGCGTGTTCTACGTAATTCAGAGCGACAACAACACCATTAGTGCTGATCGAAGGCAACAGCTAATTGCGCAAAGCGGTGGAAAGAAGGAGGACGGCACCAATGGTTCAATGGAGACTGAGCAGTCCAACGGTGCAACTGACAGCGACGAATTCCTCGCAGTAGACTTTGGTTATCCAAGGGCTCAGGGCAGTTGGGCATCTTGCATCCAAGTAGTCGATCCCGTTACTGAGAAGACGGTCACTCACACGGTCGAAGTCAATGGCAACACATCCCTTGTCAGTGCTGCTCTAGTTTTCTTTGAGAGCCGTAATGACGAAGCATTCCTTGCTGTTGGTACTGCAAAAGATCTGAGCTTCCAACCATACAAGTTCTCGTCTGCCTCGATCCAGATATACAAGATCAACCCAACTGGCCGTGAGCTGGAGTTCTTCCACGAAACTACTGTCAGCGATCCACCTCTGGCATTACTGGCTTTCAAGGGCAAGTTGCTCGCTGGTGTCGGACGTCACCTATGTCTTTATGATTGTGGTATGAAGTCAGTCCTACGCAAAGCTCAGGCGCCGAACTGTGTACCAACGCGCATCACGGGTCTCAAGACACAGGGTAGCCGATTGGTTGTTTCCGACCAAGCACAGTCGGTCACGTACGTCGTGCATAAAGACCAGGTTCACCCCAATCGCCTGATACCTTTCGTTGATGACACCGTCGCTCGACATACCACGGCCTCCGAGATGCTAGACTATGACACTACTGTGGGCGGTGACAAGTTTGGCAACATTTGGCTTGTGCGCTGCCCACAAAAGGTTTCCGAATCTTCTGACGAGTCACCAGACGGCTCTGATCTACTTGTCGACAAGAGCTATCTCGGCGGTACTCCTAATAGGCTCGACCTGATCGCACATTACTTCACCAATGACATCCCGGTGTCAATACAGAAGACAGTCTTGCTATCAGGTGGTGAACGCGTCGTTTTCTGGGCTGGTCTCCAAGGCACCCTTGGTGCTCTCATCCCCTTCAACTCACGCCGTTCGCACAAGATGTTTCAGCAGCTCGAGCTCCAACTTCGCTCTGATGATAAGCCACTGTCCGGGCGCGACCATCTCGCTTTCCGTAGCTACTTTGCACCTGTCAAGAGTGTCATTGATGGCGATCTCATTGAACGCTTCCTAGTTCTTCCTCGTGACAAGAGGGAGAGCATTGCTGGTCAAATTACTGGTTCGGAATGGACTCCCAGCCAGATCGATGAGTCCATTTGGAACATGAGGGGCTTGTACGCCTTCTAGAAGACGCAAAGATCTACTTTCAATCTTTGCCTACAATGGCGTTTGGAGCTTTTAGGTTTGGGAAAACATCCGTGCTTTGTCATGCGCTTATAGCGTGCCTTTAGTGAAGCGAGCAGTAATCTGTACTAGTAGATAGGCATGTAGGTCGTAATTGACCAAATGATACCCATAATATAGCTTTCCGTGTCCTTGGTCTTGGTCAGCATTGGCAGTGGGGTCTGTGGACATGACGGGCCTGTTCCGAGGAGGGAGCGGGTACTGTCTTTTCTGGGTCAGAGGATAACAGTGGCAACCGGTGTAAATCTTGTTACGTACTGGGCATATTCAGTAGTGACACAGATACTAGCCATGTTTGTTCGTTATGGCAAACTCCCAATAGGGGCATAATTTCCTATGCTAACCTTTCCGGCCATAAAACCAAGATTATTAATGCTAGGTTCTCCGATGAAGCCAAGAAGCTATGATGACAGTAACATACTTATGCAGGAAGCCGTGTTTTGACGTGGGGCGTCGAGTTCAGCTGGGGGTATGAATGGATGATCTGGAGTACTAAACTTTGGAGGAAAGCAAGGACCTGATCATGGCCCGAGGCATAGTAGCCATCAATCCGCAACGCGGCAATTGTCCGTTCCGTAGCTTCTTTTTTTTCGCACTTGAAGACTGAAAAGCCGTTCTTATCTACTCGTGAATCGCCTTTTCACGTCGACAGTTGATCCCAAAAATCCACTGAAACAAATCCTTCAAATCCCAATTCCCAGACCATCGGTCGTTAAATCTAATCTCCGACTGGCTGAACCTCTGCCTCGGGAACTCGGATCGTCACCGCCCATTCGGACCGAAGAAACAGGACAACACCAGAAGAAGAAGAAGAGCAACAGAGCAACACCAGCGTACAAAAAGAACCAAGAAGGGAAAAAACGAAAATCCAGATTTCAGACATGGCCGCAACACCAGCAACCAAATACCCCATTGTGCTCGTCACAGTAGCGACGCGCAAGGAGGGAGTCACGCGAGCAGAATTCTACAAGCACAACGAAACCTACTACGCACCTCTGCTCAAGGAAAGAGCAGGCAAAGTGCACCCGCTAGCCTGGAACCGACTGTACCACGTTGACGATTCAGAAGTGCCCACAGGGCTGTCGCGCGTGCTGATTGGCAGCGCCAGCGCCGACGACATCTTCGACTGGGATTGCAAGGGCGAAATGGTGTTTGCCGACGAGTTGCATTTGCAGCAGTTTATCACGTTTATGCATTCTGAAGAGGCGCTCGTTATGCTGGCTGAGGAGGAGAAGTTTACGGATCCGACCAAGACGAAGTTTTTTGTCATGAAGAGGGGTGGGTGTGAGATTGGGTTGTGAGGGAAGATGCGTTGTTGACATATATGAAAAATGGATGGGAGGAGGCTCTTTTTCTTGGTTGTTTCCTCACGGGGTTTTGAGAACAGAAGAATTTCTTGAGAAAGGTGTTCTTTTTGGTAGGATTTTTCTGGATTTTGGGATGGTCAACTTTGGCCTTTTGGGACTGGGTTTGCTATGCGTGTCTGTGCGTTAATAGTATGTTCGAATAAGTGTGGAAAGTTGAATGTAAAGAGATTGGTGGTGTATGGTGTAGGAGGTAAGACATATGTTCAATTGGAATCGATGACATATGCTTTACAATAGGATACTACGTAGATCTAGTAGCACGCAACACGTACAGGGCCACTTTCTTCGTAACGAATGATGTTGAAATAGCACTGAAATAGCAGTAATATCATGAATCTCCGATTACAGTTGTACGAGTACAACTCATGAATGTACACTGTCCGTGTTGAGCAAACAACATGTTCGTGTTCAATCCCTAAAGACTTGCCAATAAGAGCCCAAGCTAAACGCATACGCAACCGACTAAAGCAGCCTGTTCCATTTCATGTTTCTCATGCCTTCAGTCTTGCCCTCAAAGTGCCATGAATCCCAAAAATGCTTGAAGTGCAAAAAGTGCAGCAAGAACCATGGGCTCTAGCTTCTTCCCAGGGGCCAGGTTGCTCGACTCGGCATATTTTTCCAAACTATACCCATTGGAACCCGCAATGACCACGTCAAATTCCCACTCTCTATATCCAATATTCTTGGCGCCTTCAATACGAAGTGGCTCCCCCCACAGTGCGCATTTTATAACTGTTCGGCTCGTAGATTCCCGACATTCCGGACCAAGCCGTACAGCAGGCGCCCGCTCGAAGTATGTGTTGAAACCCTGACAGATTTGGTCGTGTCCAGGTTCCGTGCCCCTGGTATCCGTATCCCCATCGGAAGTTGCGACGATTAGGCTAGCATCTCGGGTATTAGACTCGTTAGTGCTAGGGCCATCGCTAAGCAGATTAGCTAGCCTGCCCCATTCATCGCATCTCCTAGCACACTCAAGTGTATCAAAGGACTTTAGTTCGTAGTGACCAAGGTAATGGCTGCCGACAAACGATCCGTTGGCGGAGACAAAGCTCCCGATGTAGCCGGGGGGGATCGGGGCGTTCTCCGCCGCATGGCGTATCTCTGGCGAGTAGTAGAATCCCCGCATGTTGTCGTATTTCGGAACGGGGCCATAACCCGATGGCTGCGCCTCGCAATCACCATGAGTTCCCCGAGTGACTATGGGTGTAGGAGATTGTCCAGTAGACTCAGGAGACCTCGGCGGAGTAGCTGTCATGCTCACTGTGCTGGGAGTCGGGATACCTATGTTTATAGACGTAGCACGAAGCTCGCTATACAGCGACTTTTCCTTTAGATGATTCGCCATCTCCATGGTGTTCCAGTAATGGGCGGGCGGCAGCGGCTTCGTCCACTGGGGGAAAGCTATCACACTCATTGCGCTGATGTTCGAAGTTGTCGTCATGACGGTGATAGGTATGATGTGAAAGTGTCATATTTTTTGAGAGACAGCTTTCATATCCAACCACAATCGTGATACGGTAGCGATCCAAACTCTCCCCTCGGCACCACTGTAATGCAAAACCACTGTTATAGTTCGTCCATGAAGGATATCTGTGAGATCAGCAGAACATCACACTTACTCTATGGTCATTCACAATGTGCACGATTACATTCTGCACCTTAGGATAGTGAAGGTAACGCAGGTTCGGGAGTGAGGAGCATCTTGTCGGTGAAGTCGAATCCGCCCTAGATGAGGAATGGCGCTCCCGGTACAATCTTTACTTGCCTAAGTATTAAGAGCCAGAGAGTACTTTACGAGTCTGCACTGTATATTTCATCGAGATTTCAAAGGCGAATATCATCAATGAAAAGATGGTCTAATGGCGTGTGTTGTTGGTGTTGTTGTTGTTAGAAGATCCTTGAATAAGGAAGTCGCTGCATGCTGGAAGCGCCAAGGCAACATTATTCGCGGGTCGACGTAGGCCAACCACCAAACACTCGCTCGATTCATCCGAAAGGAAAAAGAATTGTATCGAATCTCAGGAATAGAGGTCAAGGATATTGAGCAACTTTCATGTGCGCAAATCCGACGTGTTGGCACTAACCCGCATTTCCCAAATCCGTGGTTATCATACGATCGTACGACCTTGACGAACAAAGTCACCCCACCCGCATACCGGCGCAGCCCGACACGCACCCTCCTCAGTCCCATGTCTCGCCACCAGTACCTCTACAGCCCTATAGTGATAGTCACATATCAGCCGACATATTCCTAAGCAGCCAATAGCATTATGTGTTTTATTTCGAGGTCTCACGATCCGCACCCCTGTGATTCCTATCCCTCGCGCTGGGATGCGCCTAAATGCTTTTCCTGCTTCCTGATTCCGGGCCTTGGGTATCACGCAACGCAAAAGATGGGGTTAGCAAATGGATGCAATCGGCGGTGCAGAACCATCTAGGCAGAGACAACAGGTAGTAGACAAATTGTTCTCATGGATATAAAGAATGTTGGTGTTCTCGCTTTGTGTTACTTCATCCACCAAGGTTACATTCAATCATCTACTACATCATCAACAGTGATAAACATTACACATCTTTTATCCATCAAAGCTTCAGATACAGGCCTAGAATACAAAGAGAAAAGTCACATAGACTAGACCGACAACCTCCACACCAAATCACTCTACAAAACTTAACCCAACACCACCACCAAATCAAACCACAAACATGCCTGCAGCAGCAAAGTCCTATCTCCCCGCCTTCGCCGCCTTCATGGGTTCGTCCTCCCCCCCCCACCCCCATCCTTTCGTCTCCCCCAATTCTCCACAATAACTAACACACCCCCGCCGCAGCCTTCGGCCTAACCTACACTACAGTTGTTGCTTCAAAAGAAGGCGCAGCCGTCGACGGCGCCCGCACACGCTGGCAACAACAACACGCCCGAGCCCGAAACGCCCTATCTGGCGGCATGGCGGCACTAAGCGAGAGCAAGTGAATCAAGGAAACGCAGCTTGCGTTTTGTTTCAGAAACCGCACATGTTCCCTAGGAAAAGGGCGCTATTTGATTGTATCTCTTATACTTTTCTTTGTCGATATTAAGTGGGAAGCGGGATTAAAGGAGGGGAAAGGGCGTTTATAGCTTGCTTGGTAATCTTTTTTCCCGAGCAATGTAAGAAAGGGGGGTTCTCGGGGTTGGACAAATGATACCAACCCAGCATCTCGGAAAGTTTATTTTACTCTTTTGGGGACATTCGATGAGATAATACAATATCCATGTTTTTGTTTCAAAGACTGAGAAAAAAAGATGAAAATGACGTGATGAGGTGTGAGATGTGAGATGTTGACGAAGAGATTTCTCCACGGGCCTGTGCTTCATGTATGTACAAGCATCTTGTTCGTATTCTGATGATTACTCTTGTGTGTATCAAGTTGACTACCTTGTCCCTTGTATGTCAAGACTTTTCAAGGCCACTAGATGGACTTATACTTACCCCTCTCATATTGCCTTCGACCAACTCAAGCCTCAATGCATGGCGTAACAATCATCACACACACACACAGATGATTCAACAATACCAAGCGGCTCTTAAACGTTTGGTACTATATTTGAATTCCTCGCAAATGTCTACATACACACCCTCCAATCATGGACAGTCTATGTGTCCCTGTTCCATCTTGCCCGTCCCCCCCCCACATGACCTCGGGGCCAGTAAGATATCTACAAGAAAAACCCAATACCGTGAAAACGCCGTTGGAAAGGATTGGTGTACGCTTGATACCGTTGCGCAGTCGACAAAATGAACAAAGGAAAATAGCTATGCACGCTCGCTGTGGTTCGACCCAAGTCGCACCTAGACAAAGCCGACTCGGGTATAAAGAGTAACAAAAGGAATCGTCCAATCATGTGTAAAACAGACTAAGAGATGAAGCAACAGGAAATTGTCGGGCTTGGTTGAAGCGTCAAGAAAGTCAAATTAAACAAAAGGCCATGTGCATTCGCAAAAGAATTATGATTCAAACATCGATGTGATGTCGGATATTCTTTGCATGACTGTGTTCATGGCGGCGATCTTCCTTTCTAGACGCTCTGCAAGACGTGCCTCGTTGGCCTCATCGGAAAGGACGAGTGAGTAGTGTGCAAAAACCTTCTCGGGATTAGTAAAGAAGACCTCTTGCTCCTCAAGTGGGGCGGAGGCAGTAGTGGTGCGAGCAGGCGAGGAGTAGTAGAGGTCATACTCGTCGTCTTGTTCCTCAGCCTCATCAACGGGTGCAGCAGTAGGCTGTGTAGATTGAACAGAGTTCTTGATGATGGGGTAGTCAGCCTTGACCTCCTCAACAGATGCATCATCCTCAGCGTTGAAGATGGCGCTGTATCCCTTGCCGGACATAGCCTGGGTGTCGAGAGGGTTGGAGGGACCCTCGGGAAGCTCGGTAACGGCGAAAGCAACAGGCTGCTGGAAGTTGAAGCCATTGTTGACGTTCCAGTTGGGGTTGGCGTTATTGGAGTTGTTCAAGTTGAGCATGGCAAAGTCAATCTGGGGTTCAGGAGCCATTGTCATGGTAACTTGAGGGTTCTCGGGCTGCGACATGGCGTTGAACTGCGGCTGGGGCTGGAAGGCAGGAGCGGGGGCAGCGGTAACGGCAGCGGAAGAGGTAGGCATGGCAGTCATGGGAGCCTTGATCTGAAGAGACTCGTCGCGGGAGAGCTCCTCGAGGAAGGGAGTGAAGGCCTGGTGGCGGAGAAGGCGCTCGATGAATGCGCGCGAGCGGGCATTCTCCTCCATAAGAAGACGGTTCTGGGCGCGGAGCTCGTTGGCCTCGTTGACCTTCATGGCGACTTCACCTTCGAGTTGGCCAATGTATTCTAAACGACGTTAGCTGGAAATTGTATATAGATACATCGGTGTTTATGCTTACCCTTTCTCCTTGAGCGGAAGGCGCGCGCAGAGACCTTGTTGCGCAATTGACGGCGCTCCTTGGAGCTGAGCTTCTTGCCCTCCTCGGAGGCAAGTAGCCTCTCATCCTCATCCATATCCTCCTCGTCCTTCTTGGCGCGGATGATGTGGGGGAGTAGACCCTGGTTGTTGTCTTGCATGGATGTTGAGGCGTTTTGGCTGTCGGCTCGGATCTGTGCGACAACGCGGGTGATCATCTCTTCAGTGTGAGCGTCACTAAGTGGGCTTGAAGTCTTGCGGCTGGCCTGGCTAGTGGAAGGCAGACGGGACTGAGGTATTTGTTGTTGTTGTTGTTGTTGTTGTTGTTGCAGGGCTTGCTGTTGCTTCTGGTGGGCCAACTGCTGTGCTCGCTGCTGCTGGGCCTGCGCCTGCGCCTTGGCCATAGCAGCTTGTTGCTGGTGCATACCAGGCCAGACGCGGACGTTGGGTACCTCCTCTTGAGTGATGGTACTGGGGTCGACAAAATCGTCTTGGGAGCCTTCGTTGAAGACAAAGCTGTTGCTGCGGTAGTCGATGCCCATGTTCATGGGGACTTCCATGGGGAGTCCGCTGTTCCAGCCGCTACCATCCATGATGGAGTCGCCTCCCATCATGGCCATTTCGTCGAGGCCGGACGAGGAGAAGAGAGGGAAGCCGGTGTTGTAGTTGGGAGCGAGGCCGGCAATGGATCCAGAGGGAAGGCCGGTCTGTTGCTTGAAGCGTTCGTACTCGTGGCTAGGCTTTGCTGGAGTCTGAAGGTCGTCGTCGATGTTGGTGCTGGTCGGGCTGCCCATAGCCGACGTAGCACTCTGTTCACGCTTGAGGGTGGTGGGCTGAGTGGGCGAGGGCATCTGACCAAAGTCGAAGAACTCGTTGGGATCGACGCACTGATTAGATAGGCTGTTGAAGGGCGCCATCGACATGGCCGGTTGAACTGCGGTAGCCATGTTGTTTGTTTGACTACTGGGGGAGTCGCGGCTGGGTGTTTGGGCGGCCCTTGGGCAGACAAGGTCGTGTCTTGGGGACGTTGCGGTACGGGCAGTGGAAGGGCGACAGGAGCGGTTAGGCTGGCTAGGAGTCGTCGTCAGCTCGTTTCTGGGCCTTGTTCAAGCACGGAGGATGGAAGCCGGAGGGTCCGCACCTTGGGGGAGCGTCTGTGTGCAAAGGGGGTTCTGAAGTGTGGGCGCAGATGGAAAGTGTCGACAATAAGAGTTGGGCGAGGGATGACGGGCGGATGTGCGGAAGTGTCGGAAGGAAAAGCAGGAGAAGAGAGGATGTGTCGAGTTGGCAGGCAGGCAGAAGAGGAAGGGAATGGGTGGGCGAGGGACGGGCGCAGGTCTTGCTTGTGCTGGGGGGGCTCCACCGCCCGTCGGGGAGGCGTTTCATAATCGAGGCGGAGTCTCTGGCTGCAAATAGCAGGACGAGACCGGCGCCGGTTGGTCAAGGCCGGGGGCGATCAACGCCTACCAAGCGTTGGCTGCCGCCCTGGTCTGGCGTCTCCTGAGCGCCGGGAATACCCCCCAACGCTCCCTGACGCCACGGCCGAACACATGGACGATCGGGACGACATGGGCAAAGTGGACACGCCGGCCCTTGTTGCACTGCTGCTTGCACTTGCACTTGCACATAACAATTCGTACAGACACAGTCGTCCCATCTGCCCTCGACGTCCAGCACACGATATTGCACTAGGCAACTCTGTATGCACCCTCGGCCTCGCGGCGCCGACACCGACGCTTGGTGCAGCCAATCAAGGGCCGCCATGGTGCACCACCACTGAGGCTGTGCTGTCATCCGGCTCGCGCTAGCCGGTTCGGGTCAGCGTTGCGGTAATTCCTGCTTTGGCAGTCAGCCAGTCAGCCACACCGGAACGGCATGTCGGCATGTCGTCGCAGCGCTTCAGCCACATCCATCACCACCGTCTGACACGCCAACGCGCGTTTACGCTCATACTGCATATGCGTACTAGTCCCATGTGCTACACGACACGGCATTTACACATACATACTAGTACATATACAAATACTTACTTACTTACTTACAGCCCGCTCACCCGTCCTATAGTCCTTTATCAGCTTGCCAATAGCGCTGGCTCTGGCTTGTTCCCTCATCTGGGCTGCTCACACGCCACCGTGCATGATTGGATAGCGGCTGCCTAAGCCGCCCGCC
This sequence comes from Bipolaris zeicola 26-R-13, assembly GCF_000523435.1. Taxonomy (NCBI): domain Eukaryota; kingdom Fungi; phylum Ascomycota; class Dothideomycetes; order Pleosporales; family Pleosporaceae; genus Bipolaris; species Bipolaris zeicola. The sequence goes on from NW_006912050.1 coordinate 78,131, forward strand.
GGAACGGGGTGTGGTGCACAACCACACATTGCAATCTTTCACATGCCCTCCCCGGCTCTAGCGACAGTCCAGAACTCTGTGTAGTACAGTAGTATGTGTGATAGCAGTCGCAGAAACTTGCGCATCCTCTGGGGAGGCCGCTCGTCGTTTCATTGGTAGCTCGAGAGAGTTGCGAAACACCCGTCGCCGGTCAAGCACGTCGAAGCTGTCACTTTTGCTGACTACAGCGCGGAGCTTGCCGTCCAATAGAACCTCACATCGTTCTGCTTGGGCATCCGGCCACCCTGGGCCATAGTTTTTGCCCATGCCATGTCCCGTTGATCCGCCTCATCTCAACAACGCTCGTCTCGATCAAAACTGCCTACTTGCTCTTCATGTTTTGCATTTGCACTGGCTTAATGGCAGCATGCACTGCGCCACTTGATCCTGCAAAGTATTGGACACTCACATGAGTGCCGATGACGCGGCCTATGTCCAAGTCTATCCGTCACTATGTACGTGTGGATAAAATTAGGAACAACAAGCCTCCGACTTCGCCAAAGACGAACAGCACCAGGAAGAATGCTGCCACCCTCACACGCTAATCCTATACGCCGGCTGACATCTCTCTTGGCCGGCCTAAGGCTATACTTGCCTGCCCGTCTCTGTCAGTCAGACAGACAAGGCTGACATGGTTCTTGGCCGGCCTTATTCCTCCTTCCGCAACCTCCTTGGAAACGTTTCTGGACGGCACCTGCCCTGCAAAAAGCCGAACCACCCCCCTGACCGTGATCGTCCATATCGTCATTGCCCTTTTGAGTTTCCCTGTGTGGTAACCCTCCCATCTGCACCTTCCAGGAGAGCCTGTCGCTGCATATCCATCACTTTACCGTCTTGATGCTCTGCTCTTTTTCTCATTTGCTAATCACCTCCATCTAGCCCACATGCACATGTCCTTCCCCATCCAACCTCCTATTTTTACTTCCCTACATTCCTGTTCCTTGTTCCCCGGAGTCTCTCCGTCTGCACTATGATAAGTGGAACATGGCATATCGTTAAGCTATCCAGTTGTACCTCACAACCAAACTTCGCTCGCCCCGTTCCATGCGCATACTATACCAATCAATACCACCCATTAACACCCGTCCACCCACGCCGCTATCAAAAAGCATCTGTATCTTATCAAACGGCTATGCTTACGCCCTTTACTCATTCGGCCCGTATCCAACCCCTAACAGAAGCATATCCTTCTTCACCCTGAAACCCCTGTAACTCCGTCTCCCGAGTGGGATAGGCCCTCAGCCCGTACAGGTAACAAGACAAGTCTGTTTCACCACCTTCCCCCAAGCCTGTATCAACACCCGTCCTTTGACACCACTACCACTCATGCTGCTCGAAACCCCATCTCCCGAGACAATGTAGGTGCGACACGTGTCTCGTACCAACTGCTCGTGTTATTAACCCTACTGCTCCCTTCTTCCCTCTCCAACCGGACTTTTGAATTAAAATTAGTGGCCAAACCATTCAAATTAGATTTGCCCGTGTCAAATTACTTACTAACTACTTTAGCTCATTCCTGATTCTTTTCCCACTACACACACACACACACACACAGACTAATATTCCGGTTAGTACACAACTATACTATAAACTTGTAGTTTTTTTTCCAGGGGGGTGATTCCCTACATCCGGCTCCGCTCGAATAAAACTTGCAAAACTGGAAACCCGAGCAAATTGGGCTCCCACTGCATTCTTCCAAGGATCTAGCAATCAAGAGCGGGAAAAAAAGGGAAGATTAGGGAAAAAGCAAAAAAAACAAGGGAAAAAATATTTTCCTTCATCATAGTTGATTGGTCATGTTTCGGGATCATAATTTAATGCCTCCTCCCTATCGCCTGGTAACCCCCCACATTGGAACCCCTGCTATTATGTCATGCGAGCATCTTTTACCCATTCTTGCTAGACCCCCTCCGATCTTAAGGTTTCTGTATACTACATCGATCTGAGGGAGACGGGTTGGAACGTTTTTTTTCTCTCCTGTTATCAATGCTGGGCAGGCGCTCCTTACTGGCGATAGGCAGAGATGAAAAGAACGTTTGCAACAAAAGGCTTATCAGGATGTCACTGCACAAAGTTTCAACACTATAACCCCCCCATATGCTGATGTGTGCAACGACTGAGATGCCTTGTTGTTTGTAATCGAGCAAACTAAAAGGCTATCCATCTCACATAGCTCTTCAAGGACGCTGATCCCGTGGCTCAGGCTCTCGTTCCTTGGACAAGAAACCATGCACATCTTCCTCGACCGCTCCCTCGTCTGACACATGCTGTTGCTGTTGCTGCTGCGCCTGCTGTACAGACGAAGAAGAGTCGAGACCATCCCTCTCCACAAAGTGATGCACAACACTGCCACTATTCCTCTGTTTCGCACTTGCCAAGAAATCGCCCATCCGCTCCTCGCCAAGCCCCAGTCTACTCACCATGTTGCGAAAGGTACTTTCCATATTCCTGTCTCCCAGGATACCGCTTCTCGCCACGCCCTCGCCTTTGGCAACGTCGCGAACCACGTCACGCGCACGCTCGTAGTCGCCCTCTTGCACCAAGGCTCGCACCACTGCGATCAGCGCACCCCACCCGGGGAGCAGCCCTTGCTTCGACATGCGTGTCAGCACGCTCATCATCTTGCCTACATCGCCATGCAGCGCATATCCTTCTACCAGACGGTCGTAGAGGATGCGGTCGCTTGGCATGCGTGGTGCGGTGAAGAGCAGGTTGACGATGCTGTCCACCTCGGCCAGATTCGCCGGCTCAGATTGGAAATAGTGCGTTACCAGCGACGTGTACACGTGGGCTGAGGGTGTCAAATTCCGCTGCGTCATATGCTCCATGACGGCGCGCACAGCTGTGTAGTTGGCGTATCCTTTGAGCAGCCGGTCAATGGCTGTCGAGTAGACGTGGTCGTTCAGCGTCAACCCGCTGCTTTCCAAGTCGTTCAAAATTGCCAGCACTTTTTCCATTTGCTCCTGCTCAGTCTGTCCGTCAAACACTTGGTTCTCAAAAGCGGCGCTCATAAGCATTGTGTGCGTTGCAATGTCACCCTCAATCCCTTCCTTCTCCATCTGCGATAAAAGTCTTAAAGCGGTCCGTGTGTCCTTGGCCAGCAGGTACAGTCGTATCAAACTGTTGTATGTGATGGCGTTAGGCTTGATCTGGAAATTTGCCGCCCATCCGAGAATCTTCTGTACGTATGCTACACGTTTCTCGTGGCGCATTGATTCGGGACGTATCTGTACAATGGCCGATATCGCTCCATTGACAACTTCAATAGAAGGTTTTGTGCACTTGTTCACAGCCTTGCCGGGACTCCTGTTGGCGCCTTTTTGACCCTTGCCCTGCGCCTTTGTGTTGTTCGTGGCATATTCTGCTGCGAGCCAGCGTTTGCCCATCTCATCCAGCGCAGCCAGCGCTTTGTCAATTTGTCGCAGCGACATTAGACCGTTGACCCGCGTCGTCCACGCATAGTTTTCTGGCTCAATACCGCTATTCATCATCCTTTGCCACATGGCATTGAATCCATTGAGGTCCTTTGCTTTGGCGCACCCATTCAGAAGAGCAACCCACGACTGTATGTCTGGCTTGACGCCATGTGCCATCATGTGATTCCACACTTCTACTGCACGTTGTGAATTGAGAAGAGTCAAGTAACCGGAAAGGAAGCTATTGTATACTGAGCGGGGAATCGATGTCTTGTTTTCGCTAAGATATGTTTCTTGGGCCTCTGCCCAGATGCGGTCTAACTTTGTGACCGATGTCATGGTTTGAACGACACGGGCTATGCTCTTCATGTGGAATGCTTCTAGGTTGGTCAACTCGTCGGGGCTTTCGCCCTCTTTTCCAAGGGCTACCATGGCCTTTCGGGGTGCTGCCTCAATCCTTGCTCTTACTTCCTGTCGAAGATTGGCTGGCAATTCTTTGAACTGCTCTGCCTTTTGGGTGTGTATGAATACGGTGTCCACACGCGACTTAGCAAGTATCCTTTCGAGAAATCGTAAAAAGGGCGCTGCCTTTTGTTGGATAGTTGGCTCCAGAGCGTCCGAAATGCTGTACAGGTACACAGCACAAAAGCCTAATCCGGGTCTATTGACATATTTGGGAATATACCTTTGCAAACGCATGTTAAAATCGCTAACGTCATACACGTCGGGCATTTCCTCGAGAGGTGGCAGAGACCAGTCGTCGCTGATGGCCTCAAGTACATCGCTCTCTGATCTCATACATTGGAAGAATAGTCGCCATAAAGAAACTAACTCGTCAAGCAACAATGGTAAGTTTTGTTGAGAGGTTCCCGAAGCCCGAATTACCTCATGTGTCAGACGGGCTAGTGTTGGCTTGACCCAGTACTCTGGGCGAACAATATCAAGTTGCTGGTATTTGAATAGCACCTGGGTCGGGGTGACCTGTACACTTTTCCTGCCTGAACAAAGCGCTCCCGTAACAGCTCCGAGAAGACGGCTGAAAACAAACTCTTGTTTCAACAATTCTCCAGGATAGGTTGGCTCAGTCAGGGCTTTGCATCCTTTCTCTGTGTACGTCTTCTCGAACAAATCCCAGGCTCCTTGGACATGGCTGTCCTCAAGAGCTTCGCGGATTGGAGCAGCATAAGTCAGTTTGTCACTTGATGCCTCTGTTTGTCCTGTTTCCTGGTATGTGTCTTCTTGCCCGTAGTCCTCGTATAAAGAATCGGCCGCTGTACTGTCGTCCAATAAACCCGAGTAACGGCTGAGCCGTACCCGCTGGCTCCTTCGTTGTGGGTACTGTATGTCTGGCTCATCTTCTGTTGTTTTCCGCACAAGCGGTCGCTGCCTTTGTAATGTCACTCGCGTGCTCGATCTGCCCTGTACTGTTTCTTGTGCAGGGGGTGGCTCTTCCTGAACCGTAGACTCTGCCTTCCCTTCATCTAGCTTTATATTCGGTCGCGGGCGCAGCGAGGTAAATATGGTTCGAGATTGCCATTGAGGATTACGAACGAGACCGGCGTTTCGGAAAAGACGTGTCCGACATTGTCGACATATGTATGCGCCCAACATGTTGTCCTTGTATGCCTCGAACGGCGGGCGAAGAGTGCCGATACTAAAATTGTGGTTAGGCATTTGAGCAACGAAACTTTTCAGCGTATGTATTCTTCACTTACAAAGCTGGATCGGATCAGGTGTTCATGCGTGCGGAAAATTGACTCAATGTCTTGACAGGTCAATTGGCGACGGCTTGACGTTGCAGCTTCATGGATTCCAAAAAGACGGCCAAAGTTACGCGCGATGCATGGTGAGATTGAGCGGAATAGCGCCGGCCAATGAGACACAATGACGTCCGCACGCCTCACGTGATTGCAAGCGTCGTGAAGAACGTCTTCCACCGGGCTCAACCTAACTTTGCTTTTTCGCAGATTGCAGAAGACGTTTTCTTAGTTTAATTGCAATTCTTTTGGTTCATATAGTCATGACTACCTTGGTCCCGCGTCAACCCTACTCAAAGGACGAGCTTGAGAAACTGTATCCAAAAGAGCTCGAGTTGCAGCTTGTACAGATTGTAAGACAGATAATTGTGACTTCTCTTCGCGACTTTGCTAATCAGAGATAGCTATTACGTCATGGTCAGATTCTCTATTATGGCACAATTGTCCACGCACACCAATACTGACATGAGTATCCAGGCGAAAGAAGCCCTGTGTCACCTCGCTTTCAAAACGTAGATAAGCCTTTAATTCCCCACATCACATGCCGATCATTAACAACAACAACAGACAGGTCTCCCAGCGTGTATAGGATAACAAAAAAAGCAACTCCAAGAGTTTGGTCTGACGCATTCACAGATTGGCCATATTGCAGTGCTGCTCGCCAATTAACAAGCGTAATACTCAACACCAAGGATTTTTCGAAATGGGACCAACTCAAATACCGAAGGCGACTAGAGACTTTTGGCATGGACGATGGGCCGGGTAGCAAAGCCCTATTCCTTGAAGCAACCATCACTAATAACACCTAGTCATTGCCTCGGGACCCAAGGGCGAGTTTGATGCGATATGCCAACCAGGCGAACTTACAGACAAAGGCCGAGAAACAACACTGGCTCTGGGCGAAAGACTCCGCCATCTCTATATCGATCAGCTCAAGTTCATGCCAGCGCTGATTTCAGATGGCGACATGATCTACTTACGCGCAACGCCTATGCCACGTGCTCTGGAATCCGTTCAGCAGGCTTTCTGGGGCTTTTACCCGCCCTCAGCAAGAACCTCTGATTTCCCACCTCCTACCATAATCACTAGAACACCTGCGGATGAGACACTATACCCCAATGACGCAAGCTGTAGGCGTTTCGCCCAACTCAGCCGCGCATTTGCACAGCGCGCAGCTGATAAATGGAACGATACGGACGACATGCGTTACCTCTCCAAAGTCCTCTCGAAATGGATGCCTAATGAACAAAAGGTCGCTGTTGACTCTCACCCACGACTCTCGGGTATTATGGATACGTTGAATGCGACTGATGCTCATGGGCCGGAGACCAAGCTCCCCAAGGCATTCTACGATCCCAAAGCCCGCTCAATCATCGACAAGATTGCCGTGGAAGAATGGTTCAAGGGCTACACCGAGTCATCAGAGTACCGTATGCTCGGTATCGGCGGTCTAATGGGCGACATCACCTCCCGCATGGTCGGCAGCGTCGAGCGTAACGGAAACTCGGGGATCGTCGAGGTAGGCGGTGTAGATGGCCAGCTAGGCAAAGGCCGAGGCGGCGAAACAAACATTCGCTTTGCCATGTCTGGCTGTCACGATACAACCTTGGCCGGCATGTTGACCTCGCTCGGCGCATTTGAAGGCGAGAACTGGCCGCCCTTCACATCCCACATCGCCGTCGAGATGTTCAGAAAGCGAGGTGCCAGCACTGTCTCCCCGACGCCTTCCCTGCCCGAACAGAACCCACAGCCCCAAAGCCAAAGCTGGTGGTCTTCCCTCTTCGGCAGCACAAAAGTCACTTCAGACGCTAGTCTCGCACCCCAGGGCATCGCGCGAAAGCCCTTGAACGACCTTACGCAGACCCAGCGCGACCAGTTGAACGACTACTACGTACGAATCAGGTACAACGATAAAATCATGCAGATACCAGGTTGCAAGGCAGCAGGCAAGCATCTCGAGGGCGACACGACCTTCTGCACCCTAGAAGCTTTCAAGGGCATCGTAGACAAGTACACGCCCAAGAACTGGAAGGCTGCATGTACCAGTCGCTTGGATCAGCCTGCGTTCCCTGAGAAGCTCGAACCAGCTGGGTACGAATAGATGCCGCGTCACTAGACATAGAACATAGAGTTATTCCTTCTTTGTTTAGGCAAACATCATGATATTAGAATTAGTTTAGTCAAGATAACAAATTCTAGATTTTTCTTCTTCTCTGGTATTCTAATAAACCCAGGTCTAACCCCAATTTTCCAATTATGTTTCCTTTTTTTCGTTGCCTCACAAAACAGACAAGTCGGCATGACTAACAAACCAAGTGCCGTTGTTAGTATCGAGCGTAAGATTATTCTGCACCGTCTTTCCTCCCTTCAAACTACCGCTCTCAACAACACCGCCCGCGACGGGACGCTGGAGTTTGTTCTCTCCGCTCTTGACGGTGAAGTTGGCAAGAGGAATCTCCCAGCCATTACGCGTGACTACCGTTGGCAGACCAAAGAACTTGGCTGTCAGCTCGTCATGTGAAAAGTGGAGCTCAAAGTAACCGCGGTAGTACAAGTCTTGCCATTGCAGCTCCTGGTTCGCCGACTGAATAATGGACGAGTAGTTGTTTGCGGTTGCAAGGGAAATGTTTGCGCCATAAGGGCAGGGCGAAGTTACTGCTGAGCCAGCGAACTCGACTCCGATGCTGCCGGCACCCGTGCTGGGATCGTAATTCTTCTCGTCGAGCCAGATGAGGTCGCTGACCCACGAAGCGTGGCTGTCTCCTGCGAGGAAAATGTTGTTGTTGATGTTGTTGCTGTAAAGGTGGTTCAGCGTGCGGTTCTTGTTGGCGAGATACCCGTCCCATGCATCGTAGTTGAGTGGGTTCTCTTCGCCGTATGCTGCGGACTGGTTCAGGCGCGAGAAGACGATCTGAGAGCCAACAACGCGCCATGTTGCGCCGCGTTTGGCTGAATGCGAGAGACTGCGGTAGAACCAGTTCTCCTGGTTGGCACCCATGAGAGAGCGGCTGGCGTCATTAGAGATAGCGTGAATGTAATCAGTATTCCAGTAAAGATCGGTGATAGAGCGATCGTATTGGCGTGTGTCGAGCATGATCAAATCAACCAGTTTGCCAATGGAGAAGGACCGCCAGATGCGCAGGTTATCGTCCATGTCAACTTGGCGAATAGGCATCCATTCAAAGTAGGCACGAACTGCGTTCATTTTACGCTGGTCGACTGAAACGCCCCCATCGTAAACGAAGGAGTCTTCGGTGTTGTTGAGTTTGGAACTGCCGTCGCGGTACTATCGATGATTAGGATAAGTTTTGTAAAGAGAGGAGATTGAGCATACCGTGTTATCAGCTACTTCATGATCGTCCCAAACTGGGATCCATGCGAATTGTTGGTGGCTGGCAACAAGATCCAAGTCGGTACGGTAGGTTGCAAGTCGCTTGCGGTAGTCGTACAAAGTGTAAATGTCACGGTCCGGTTCGGGAATACGGCCAATGCTGTTACCCCAGCCATACTCGCCGTTCTTGTACTCATAGATGTAGTCTCCAAGATGAACGACGTAATCAACAGAGTCCTGTATCACGATTAGTTCAGGATAAGTTCGACCCGAGAATTAGCATAACATACCTTTCGCACGGGGTTACCATACGCATTGAAGAAGCCAAAGGGATAGTTTGAACAGCTGTACACAGCAAGCCTAACATTGGTGATGTCGTCGTCGGCATTTGGTGTGGTTTTGGTGCGGCCAAGAGGACTCTTGTTGTCCGAATTGCATACATTGAACTGGTAGTAATACGTGCTGAATGGCTTCAAGTTCTTGGCCTCGACCTTGACCGTAAAATCAACATCAGAGCTGGTATACACTGTGCCCGAGTCTACAGTCGACGAGCATTCCTCGTCCTCGTAGACCTTGTATTCCACGCAAATTGGCGACTTGGAAACCTGCACGTACTTTTCGTTGTCGTGATCGAAAAGAGGTGCGTAACCCGTGACTGTAACATTGGATTGCGAATTGTCGTTCTGAGGCGCAACGCGTGTCCAGAGAATAACGCTGTCTGGGTATGGGTCTCCCGAGGCAACACCATGGGTGAAGTTCAAGCTGGAAGGTTCATACGCGGATGCTGGATCATTTCTCTTTGCCACCTTATGGATTGAGATTCCAAGAGCCGGATGGTGTTCCGAAGGTGAGCGGTAATTCAGATTCTTGGACCAGCTGGCGCTAGCAACGGATGCCAGCGGCAGCAACGAAAGGAGTTGAGGCTTCATATTGAGAAACGTCCCTTGTGCTTTGGGAGAGTACCGCTCAGGCTTGGGGGATCAAGCTTTTTGGACGTCCATGGCCTTTTTGTAGCTTTCCATGACGTTGGACTTTCTCCAGGATTCCGGGTTACCGGGGAAGCTAGTCCTGCAAGTTTGTCCAATGCTACTGCATGGTCCGCGGGAACAAGTATTGATGGGATGCAAAATCCCAATCACAGTTCGTGTACCTGGCATGCTGCGGCATTTGGGGCCCCAACACGGGAGAAACGATGGATGACAGCGCGGCGGACATAGCAATGAAGGATAGTCGAAGAGGATCAGATCGTCATCGAGCATAATCATCGCAACGTTCATTCGATAGCGATGCCGGGCTGCAGTACGTCTGCAGAACGGTATTGCTTGGTTCAGGACATGTGCGTTGTTGGGCCAATATTATTGGCTGCAAGGAGACGGACGGGCGAGCGTCCTCGGCAACCAAAGCTTGTCAGTAACATGGCATGGTGCACTGACATGCACTAATGCAGAAGGTGCTGTGGAAGCTCATCCCCGACGATATGATTGTGTGTTAAGACACCTAGACAACGTAAGAGAAAGTTAGTTTTTATGAAAAATATAAGAACTGCTTTCCATCAGCATATGCTCGCTCTTTGTTATTAACTCATTTTGAAGCAAGCCTCCATTGTCGGGCAGAACCCTACACTCCACTCTACAGATCCTATCACACAGCAAATAACTTACCCACGAATCTGGAAGACTACACAATCCAACTGATTAGTGGCAATGACAAGAGTATATTTCGAACGTGTTCATGCAAATGAATAGAGAAAGGGATGAGTGAATGTGGTTCAAGATAAGATAGTCCTATCGGTATATACAAAGACTAAAGCCCCCCACTCCACCACAATAAAAAGATATGTACAAGAATTGTTTCGCATCCATGCGAAAGAGAAGCACGGTGCTTAGCGTTCAGATCTATCAAGCCATCTAATTTTCGGCCAAGCTGTACGCGCTGGTAACAAGTTTGGCGTTGCTGCCAGAGAAAGGCTCAGTACCAGCACCCGCGCTAATCAGAATCTGACTGCTGGGAAGGCCTTGCTTGGAAGTAAGGTACTTGATAAAGTCCATGAGGTCTCCACTGAAGTTCTGAACTTGCTTCTCAGCGACGAAGCTGAACACGCTCATCTGGCCGTTCTTGCCATTGTACAGCTTCCAGCTGTTGCCTGCAAGAGTGACGGTAGCGATAGGGCTGCCAGTAGCGGAGATGGGACCGGCGCCGCCAAGGGCAGCAAGCCAGATCATGACTTCGTATTCCTCGCTGCCGGTGGCTGTGCTCGAGGTGAAGAGGTCGTAGGCTACGTCTGCGATGATGTTGTTGCCGGTGTAGGTCCACTTCCAGACTGAAGGGAGGGATTTGATTGATGCAAGGGACTTCTTGTTGATCTTTGTTACTACATTGGCAAAGGATTTGACCTTTCCTTGACTGTTGGTGCGATTAGACACGTGATGCTTATATGAAATGTGAAGGGTGTAACGAACCCGCCAGCCCATGACCACGAGGTATGCCATTTGAGCGTATTGCCGCTGAGGCCATCAACTCCAGTGCACTGGGATCCGGAAGTAGCATCAGCCTTGCCCCAGAGGTTGTTGTAGGTGGTGTAGGCGCCATTAACTTGAGAGCCCCATTGATCACAGAAGTCTGCGCGCTTCTGGATAGGGGATGCAGGTACTGCAAGGGCAAGGGATGCCGAGCTTACAGCAAGGAATGTGGAAAACTTCATGGTTAATAAGAGTGTGCTGTGAAAAGAAAGGATGAATGGGTGTGGTTCAAAATTATAAACGTGGAACGAAGTCCTGACCTTTAAGTATTTTAATTATGCAGAGACGCGTATGACCAGCGATATGAAGGGTGGAGCTGACATACACGGGAAACCCTATATAGTAACCTACAACCGACGTTTCGAAATAAACACAAGTATACGTCGAGGGAGCTATTCTAGAACAAGCAGTTTCTCCTCTTCAATATGTCCAATGATTGGCCATGAATACGTCGATCATCTCGAATAGGCTGGGGTCCTGTTCTAGACATTGGTGGGGAATTGGCCTAGCTTTGGCTTTGGAATACTAGCCGACGGAAGAAATCCACAAAGTGGTCGCATGCTTTTCTCCCAACATGATCAGCATTCCCCATATACCCCGTAGCCGGTAACGCCATGCTTACATTCGAAACACGGTACCACTACCCGTTCCGTACATAGTGTTTGCGCTAGTTGTGCCCCACGTGTGAAACAAATCGCCGGTGCTTAATTGAATGCCAATTTAAATGCCAATAGCGCCATGGAAGTAAAGCCATAATTCTCCGGCACGGATGCAAGAAGAGTCCTGTGTACAGTATTTAACAAGCTTTTTTTCAGTCTGTGCGGATGAAAGCTTGCTTCACCATAAGTGAGTCTAAATAGTCCATGTCGTCTGGGCGGCTGGGGTCACAGAATGATCTTAATGTGGGCTGCACAAACAACAAGTCAGCAAATGTCGCTTGCTCGGATAAGGCCTAGGAGTCCACTTACTGTGCCCATGTCGCCCTTCCTGTCAATCTTCCATTCATTTCCTGAAAGCCGCACCTCATGTTGAACATAGAACGACTCTGGTCTCGAAACTTGCCAAAACGCCGTGAGATGACGAGTGATCTTGGTCAATTTTGGGCTCACGTCAGGCGTAATAGGTGCATCGAGCCATGGCTGCATGTTCTCCCATTTCTGTTCCGGCAGGTCCCATCTTGCCCCTTCTGATGCTTGCATGAGCACATCTACATTGAGTTCTTCAACATGAGGGAAGTAATCAAGCACACTTTTGATGGCTAGTGTGGCGGCATCTGGCTTGGCTACGTCATCTGCATTGATGCGGGGATTTCCATACTTATCGACGAGAAGCTGAGGACCGCCATTCCACCACTCATATCCAGGCCAAAGAATGAGCCTCAATTTCTTTGTCTTGTCCATAAGTGGCAAGAGTCCAAGAAAACGAGGTGACAAATGTTCGTGGTCGCGTACTGGAATGTAATATCCATGGGGACCACGCAGATGCCGTTGTATCTCCAAGGTGATTCGCAGCGTACTATCATCGCAAGCTCGTTCCGCCTCTTCGGCGAACTCGTCACCGAGCCTTTCTGCCAGTATGTTGCTCATGGGTTGACCTGTAGGGTCTGGCGATATACTTGGCTGAGCGGCGTCCAGACAGCGGGTATGGTGCTCAAGGCACTCTTGTCTTAGCTGGCGACAGGTTGCAAGAACATTTGCAGGCGGACGTTGAGGCAGCCTGATACGTGTGTCCATGTAGGTCTCTCCCACAGCATGATTCGATCGGTACAAATTGTAGGTGTCTTCGGTTGAACTCGAAGTATAGACGTATTGTGGTAGTGTGAGATGGGATAGAATCTCATCCCGCAATTCACGGGGCAAGGACAAGAACAACGATGGGCTGGCGGGGGACATGACAGTTTATGCAGAACCCAAGCAGGTCAGATTCCTTCTGCAGCTTAAGTTGACGCGCTCCAAGCTCTTTTATGTTGTTGCTCTGTGGGGGCCATCGGACTTCCGCATTCGTTCCGCACGTGGTCCGTGACACCTCACGCGTAGTCGTGACTTTGTGCGTGTAAATTCAGCTGGGGAGGAATTGACAAAAAAGGTAATTAGTCGCATGGGTGGGCCAAGTTGTAGTAAACGGCCATGCCCAGTGATGTGTTGCGCATATGCCAGTTTGTGGAGGGTCACGTGATGTCTCTGACATGTGCAAGGATGATCATGTAACCACATGTGCTTCAAGACAGCATGTCACCGTCCATTGCTGAATCTGAAAAGCGCCTTGTGTTGATATATGCATGTGCGTAAAGGCTTGAGAAAGGACAGAATGGTCGGTAGCGAGAGCAAATGGTGCGTGCTACCGCAGGTACTGCGCAATGGACGTCACGCTGCATGTCCGCCGTGTTGTACCTTGAAGAATGAAGCCGGCACGACACCCGACGACCGAGAGCCGACTTGTTAGCAGCATGGCACAAGACGGTAGTCGAACGACCGACACCAAAGTCTTCGCGGAGCCTTGGCCAACATTGTGCTCGTCGCAGCAGAGGGCGCACCGGCACAATCCCAGCACGCAAACGACGGCATCGAGCAGCACAGCCCAGGTACCCTGAGCTTCACGCGACAAACGCTCATTTGCAGGCACAAGCTTACGCAAACAGCCTGCATCGCTTTTCACTGACCCCTCTAGCCGTGCTTCACGCGCAAACACGCTCATCACAACTGCGCGCGCCAGACAGACCGGTGACCATCTCGCCTGCGCAGCGTCCACAACAGTCACTGGCCAACCAGTGACAACATCAGCAGCAACAGCAACAATAGCGGCAGTAGAGGAAGAGCCGTATACAAGACATCATCACCGACCCCCACTCACAGCCCCGCGCGGGCGAGACAGAGGAAACGGCGATCGAGTCCTTGCCTCCCCACGACGCGGCAGCAGCAGCAGCAGCAGCAAGACTACGTTACCGAGGCAACAAAACCCCGACAACGCCCTCGCCAGTGCTATCAGGCACAATCTCGCTCTTACCATGCAACCGCGCGTGCCTCAAGACTTCTCCAATGCTTTCGGGCAGCAGCAAAACAACATCAGCAATGATGGTGGGGGTAGCCAAGGTTGGACCTACCCGCTTCCCTTGAGACCCCAGGGCGACGCTCCCGAACAACGTCGGCCTCGCTTGTCGCCTGATCGCCCCCGCGAACCCAAACAGGACGAGGATGATGATGAGGTACGGTCGGTGGTAGACGACATGTCACTCGAGCGCACATTCGATCCCCTCCATCGCGTCTTGGCCGTTACTTCCAAGCGCCCTCGCCAGACAATCGAAAATGCTGATGACAAGGATATGAATAGTACGCTACGCAACAACGGGGCCGTTGCTGTCATGGTGTACCACAGCGAAAGCCCAGACTCACAAGCAAATGACATCTGGCCTCAATGCCGCAGCCCAACAAAACTGCCTGCTAGGTACTATCTCTTAGACCATAGAGTACAGTATGCATCCGGTCCAAAGCCACAGACTTCCAACAACAGTGGAGTTGAAGGAACAGTCTCCAGAAATAAACAAGAAGCAGGCGTCCCTCTTGCAGACGCCCCGATTAGCCGCTCACAGTGGAAGCTGCCTGTTGAACTGGTAGAGTTGATCGCTTCATTTCTCAATCGTGATGACATCAAAGCACTACGGCTCGTCAGTCGCGAGCTGAATCACTACGTCTCTCAAGTTATATTCAAAACAGTTGTTGTCCCTTTCAACACTGAAATCTACGGTATGCTAGGGAAAGAAGTAAGACCCGATTTCAAAGGGAAGAAGCGGGCAAAATTTGAAACAACCAGGTATTCTTGGAAGAACGCCAACGGCGATGAAGTGTACGACGGCCACGGCCTTGACGTATTTCGTGGATTCGGTAAACACATTCGAAGATACGGAATGAGTTTCGAAGTCAACGAAGACTCACTTTCAGCGCCGCCTACCAAATCGCTAACTGAGAACAAAACAAGCTTCTGGGGTAGATATGAGTGGCCGTATGAGGAATACCGTCGATTTGATGCAGTCGCTGGCCTCGAAACAGCCGCTGACGAAACACCACGGATGAAAACCGCATTCTCTGAGCTCACCGAGGTGAAAGAGCTTGCACTCTCAATCGACAGTGGCCTTGGTTGGCTCAACGGGCCTGACAAGTCTATACGGGCGCGCATTTTCCACAGACCTTCCAATGTTTTTGGAACGAACAAAGCTGTCCCGGACCGTAGGGCCCAAGCTCAACAGGAGCTTTGGAGACACATTGATTCATGCTATCAGGAAGTCGGCAGTGATATCAGACACGCAACTCTCTACAGAATGGAAGGCCAACGTCCTCTGTCTGAACTAAAAGATGCCGGCCTGTTGGCCGGCGTACAACCGGAAATGCCTTACTTAGATCCTCAGCTGATACATGAGGCAACTCCGCACGATATCCTTGACATCCCTATGCCTACTTCCTTTGATGACCCATACGTCTTGGAACGTTTCGTATCCACGCCCTCTTCATTAGGTACTGGTATTTTGTTCGCATCATCTGCCTCGCCACCTGATGCTGGACAAGTCGTGAATCCGATCATACCTGCCAACCTCACCACGGCTCAGCAAGAGTGGTTGTTGGAAACGGAATGGGCCCAGCGAGCTTTCATATCTTCATACATGCTCTCTATCATCGATAACCCTTCTACATTTCAACAAGTACACACTCTGAATATCGCAGGACTTTCTGATCGCTACTTGCCAATGCTGAACCGTTCGGATTTCTGGGATGCACTACCCAGTCTTTGCGACGTCACTCTTATGGTAATACCGGGATGGCGAACAGTTCACAAGGATGAAGCCGGCTTCGTTACTACTTCAGCAGTCAATCCTGTTCTAGGGGCCAATATGCTATTTGCCATACTTCGCGATTATATCGCTCGCCGCTCAAACATTCGAAAACTGACCGTCGGCTGGACGGCTGGCGGTGAGCATGCTGAGGGGCTCTATGCAAGGAACAAACTTCTATGTCCTGCTCCTATCATGGACTTGCGGGTTCCTTCGGATCGTCCTGCATCTGTCAATCCCGCAGCGCTTGTTGAGGCCGATGCAGCTCTTTTGCGGGCATTACTCCTTGAGTTGCCCCACATCGAGAAGTTGAAGCTAAAGAACTGCTGGATCACTCCTTCCAGCCTACTGCAGTTTGTCAAAGTCCATGATGCATATCGCTTGAAGGAATTGGTACTTGATTCCGTTTCGCTTACAGCGATGCTACGTCCCAATGCTCCTAACGCCAATGGAAATTTTGTACCCCATCAAGCAGTCGTTGTCCAGAATGCCCCTGCTCAAGCGGCAATGCCCGCAATCCCCCACTTCCTACCTGCCCATCAACAGATTCTGCAAGTTTACGTCCATGCTCAGCAGTTACAACTTCAGCAGCTCCATGCAAATGCAGCTGCGCTACAGCAAAACCACATTGTCGCTCTGCAAGTTCAGTTGCAACAGCAACTCCAGCAGATGCAGATGCAGAACCTAGTTCTGCAACACCAAGGACAGGGACCGAATCAAGCCCTAGTGCCAGCTCCACTACAAACACCACTGCAACCCCAACAGCATCAGCCAATCCATCCTAATGCGATTCTCACAAACATCACTCATATCGCTGCCCAAGTAAACCAACTACATCATCAGATTACGACTGGTCAGCACCATCCCTTAGGACAACAACATATGCATGCTCCGATACCAGCGACCAATCTCGCCGCCACAGATTATCAGTCTCCACTCAAAGCAAGGCCGCGCGAAGGATCATGGATGGATATCATCGACCAGATCTCGCCTGGAACTAATCTTTCTGATTTTGAATCCAACTATTCCAAGGCTGACCGCAACCGCCAAACTTCTCTTCGAGAGGTTGAGTTCATATCGTGCGGTTATGCCAAACTCACTCACGCTCCATTTGACCAGACAGCTATCGACCTCGGTCAGGGTGCTGTCGCCGCTTCGCGTCACCCATGGTTCACCCGGCGCATGGCCGCCCTTTCTCCTGCAATGATGAGCACCAAGTGGACCTATCTTGCCGACATCATACAAGAAGTCGATTCATCAGAATTAACTGTCCTCGAGGATGGCTGGAACTTGCAAACTGGTTGGGAGGATGACGAGGAAGCGCGCGCTGTTGAGTTTGATGGTCTTTTTCCTGGTGGTACGGGGCGCTTCACAGGCACTATACGCCATTCGGACAGGATGGTCGATGATGATTCTGGGGTGTAGCGATGCTTCTGAGCAGTATCTGCCTTTCAACTGTGTACTAATACCACCAAAAAACTTCGGTGAATTCACTTTGTGACTAGGGAAGAGGAGCTTGCAATAACAAAATTCCTGGAAGAAACACTTAATAACAGCATCAGACGGTATAGGCCTTCATGTAGCGATGGGTTAGCACATGCACTAGTAGATACAGAGTGTTCAGCTATTATGTAAATGACCCTCTGTGAAGCCTTGCTCATATTTACAAGCAGGAAATGGGTGATTACTCTTCACTCAACCATTGAGAACTCTATGTCCCCTTAACAAGTGTCTCGGCAGGGCATCATGCCAAGTCTGCCAGAAACCATTGCACCGGGCACGGACTGCAGCTTTTCCAAATAGATCATTCCACCTCTTTGAGGTAAGTTTTGTATTCCTTTTTGGTACTGCAATTCGAGCCCAGACTCGTTTGGAGACTAGCGTGCGGGTTGATGAGGGGGAAAGCAGAGGAAAGGCCGACGTCTTGGCAGTGGTAATCGGTGATGTCATTCATTCTCCCCATCGAATGTGTGATCACTCTCTCAGGCACCCCCAAACATCTTCTTCAAACCAATCTCCAAGCCTCGTTGTGTTCCATCGTGCAAAATAACTTCATGAGAACATGCTGATCATCTGTCTCAATCGGTTCTTCAACCGTTCTCACAGATCGACAGTAGTAGTAATCACAGATTGCAGAATATGCAGTAGCGTCTTAGCCTCACTATCCCTTTTTGTCATAAACAGCCACCTAGACATATGCACCAAAATCCAAGAGGGAAGACGCGGAAAGGCTAAGATCATTTGAGGATTGAGACGACTACGGATCTTGATCTATCCGAACCAAGATGGCTAGGCGATGTCTTGGGAGCGATCATGCCACAGAAAGGGATGTAAGCTCACTATTCAAGAGATGGAAAGTACCATTACCAAGACATTGAACGGCGTCTTCACGGTACCATTATAATCCACCGTTCATTGGTCTATCGTGCTACGAACTGATGAATCCCCTGGCCAGCTGCTTACCTCAGTAGCTTTGCGTGGGACTGTCAGTGATCGTCTTACGTTCTAAGGATGGCTCCAAGACTACTAACCAAGAGCTCGGGCATTTATCTCGATTTCCAAGTCTTTTTCCAAGTCTTTTGGCATTACGAAAAAGGCTTTCATGCCCATGTTGGGGACTTGGCTGCTCAGTCCCAAAAGCCTCACCAAGACACCGGCATCTATCTTCAGAACCTAAACACGAATCAATGACCAATCCTCATCTACTCACTGATGTCATTGGGTTCTGAATGGGAAGCATCGTGGTAAGTTTAGTGGGAAAGCGGAGAGCTGCTTTTGTATAAAGACTGGTGCAAGGATGAATTCAGGATAGCATCGTTCCATGAACTCACTCTACTCACTACACCCACAAACCACGCACAGCTGAAATCTCAGTTACGCACAACACAATCATAATGCACTTCATTACCCCAGCCCTTGTTGCTCTGCTCGCTGCCCCTCTGGCCTTGGCCGCCCCAACTCAGGCATCTGATTACAAAGAGACCTGCAAGAAGGACTTTGACAAGGTGTGGAACTCACACGACGACAAATGGTGGAAGAAGGAGAAGACCTTCTACTTTGACGCGGAGTATGTTGTAAAGGCCACTCCGGATCAAGTCATTGCCAACAGCGGGGTTCCTACACCCGGTGAGCACGGTGCACGCGGTCTATTCAAGTACGGCATCAATATCGCAGAGAACGTAATCTGCTATAATATCACCCTTAGCGGCGTGACTGGCGAATATCAGAGCCCAGCGATAACCGCGACACACATCCATGAGGGCGTCAAGGGCAAGCCCGGCCCGCCCCGCCTGGTAAGCATTGCCCTTTTGATATCTCAATCTACCCATGTCCGGGGAAACAAAGGGTATCTACTGATAGTTTCTAGGCCTTCCCGAACCCCACTGGTCCCGACTACCGTCGCAATTCTGTGGGATGCTTGAAGGGCCCCTTCTTCGTCAACGTAACCAACCCAGCGACTGGTAAAGACCAAGCCGATGGCTTCCATGTCTCCCAGATTGTAAAGAACCCCAAGGGTTTCTTTACCGACTCGCATACCTCCAAGTTTACTGCTGGCGCTGTTCGCGGTCAGCTTCCTGGCTACTAAATGCGATATTTCGGGGTTTGCGCTCATAAGAATTCGTCTATTAGAAGTGGGTGTTGAGGACAGATGAGAATATTTATGAAACTCGGTTGACACTGAATAAGTGTAGTGTAATATAATTTCTAAGAATCAATATACATAAATATCACTGTATGCTAGTTCATATTCTGTGTCCTGTACGGGTGGTGTTCGCGGTCCGAATATTGTGTGAAACTATCTACTATGCTGAACTATACCGACTGAATATTTTCTTTTTAGTTCTCAGGAAACTAATATATGTTGGTTTTTCCAAATATCACGAATGGGATATGTGTGCGTCGGAACGTACCCGGAGCTTGATTCCGAGCATCCTCATATTACTAGTGTCGTTCACGACAACTTCTCCAACTGTCCACCATCGCCGATTCATACACAAAAGAAAACTAAATCATGCCACACCAGCTCGCAGAATCGACGTCAGGTACCCGCTCATCCAGTAGATTTGTTTACGCCCTCAGCGCTCGTCTTAGTGGTGGGCTATGCATGACGTCGACTTGATGTCAAAGTGGTGACGCCCTCTATATACATATACGAACTTCGCCTTATAAATAGCCTCCTGTACGAAAGGTATACATTCGAATTATACAAACCTCTGCACTTTCATCATCAAATTTGAATCGTCGACACTTTTCAATTTCCCAAATCCAAATACACATATCCCAACATGAGCCAGAACAGGAACCCCGACGCAGTCAGCGACTCACGCCAGTTTCAAGGCCACGTTGCTCCTAGTGAGCCTCTCATGAAAGGTGGTGTAAGTAGCTGTCTTATTTTCCAGAGAGCCTGTTGGAGCGTCTTGATTAATCACATTGCATCTGGTGCTGGCTCTATCTAACCCATAGATAACACCTGTTCATCAACACCAGCTAACCAAAACCCCAAGCACCAAATCGGCAAACTCGTGGGCAACGACGCCGTTCCCGAATTCCACGCTCAAACCCTCCCTGCGGGCTCAGCCCCAGCCGACAAAACCTACACTCCAAACCCAGACCTCAACAACCAAAAGATGTACCAGCAAGCTTCCGACACGCTTCAAGGCGCCACATCCGCCGACGTGCACACTGGCCTCGGCCACCCAGGCCAGGGTCAGACGTCCAAGGAGCTGCGTGATGGATCGAGTGTTGGACAGGGCCTTACTGGACTGGCATCCGGTGTCAAGGATCAGCAGACTGGTGGGGATATTGCGACGCTGAAGGATGATCCGAAGCACGCTGCTCAGAGGAATCTGGGCGATGTGCCGACGGGGCAGAGGGGTAATGTGGGTGGGCCTCCTGCTGAGGAGAGGGAACCTGCTCAGGCTTAGAATCTTTTTTTGATAAGAAAAATGAATAACGATGATGATGATAACGATGATTAAACATTTTCTTCTTGTTTCTTCTTGGGAAAGTGAGAGCAGGTAAACGTGAATGGGTTTTGTTATTTTAGTCTTCAATTTCCGTTTTTTTGGGATTTTCGTGCGTGATAACGTGTTGCTGGCTGAAAGAGCCCTTGTCACTTTGATTATTGATAGACGTACATTTCTGCACAATCAATAAGAGCTCTGAAGATGGCGATGTAATACAAACGGCTTTTGTGGGAAATATAAAACCGTGTGAAACATAACCGCGAAGGTATGTTCGACGCCCCGAAAACTGCCTTTGACGAGACCTCCTGGGCAGCCTACGCTCTGGACGGTCTTCTCGTTGGCGATGGCGAGGACAGCTTCTAAGTCGGGAGCAATCTTTCCGAGTACCTGAATTTGAATGGCAGCCTCTATGATGAGATGGAAAGCTCATTCCAGCACGATCCTAAAGGGATGCTTGAGGTTCCGGAAGCTGTCTTTGATGAAGTCTTCTGGATAGCCTGAAACTATTAATCGTTACAAGGGCCTCTCTCTTTACTAGGCAAGACAAAACCATATTTTTCGCGTAATGGACAGAGCTCTTAAAAGACTTGCGGTCAATCGGGTGGTGATACTGGCCCCCAAATGCCAGCTGCGGACTCATGTTGCTTGCCGAGGATATTGGTGGCGTACCTTGCTTCCAAGGACATGTCTAGTAGCCGTCCCCACACAGCTGAGCAGGACATGGATTGATGCTTGATAAGAGAGGTCTGGCCCTACCGAATAGTCCAATCAATTTGTGCATACAAATATATGGCTTGCAGAGTTCCAGTTCGCTTACCAGATGTCCTTGCCTGTCTTACAGATCTGGGCTTAGCGCGGACGGTCTTTATCCGTTCCCGCCTGTACTACTGCAATGCCTTTGCTTACAGATCGCGTTCAGGGTGCATTCATTGGTTAGTAATTAGAGATGGAATACTTCCCTGTTCTGGGCCATGTACCTATCGATCACTATACGCAAGGCATAAAAACTTTTGTTTCTGTACATCTTCTACCATCATCGTGTTTCGTTCATATCACATCAAGATGAGGGCTTTTCAGAAATCATTTACCCTAATCGGATGGGTAGCTGCATTCGCTACTTGTGAGAGTGGCTTGTCTAAGAGATATGAACAAGCAGATGTCATTCAGTCCATCGTCCAACGCGCTACGGCCGGTACGAATTCAATACCCCGAATTCGCTTGCAAAACTTCTGATCATTGCCATACAGACTCGATCGACCTTGGGGCTGTTCCGGGCCTGGATCTATCTTCTACACTAGAAAGTATAGCCTCTACGTACGCCGATACCACCACGACAAAGCTCTCAGCGCGGGCTATTGCGAATCTCACTGGACTCATCGACGTTCATGGTGTGTTCCTGTTCTCACATCTCAATCTTGCATCTAACAGATCTCATAGCACATTGCGTACCAGATTGGTATCGTGCAATCGTCCCTACAACCGGTGGAAATCCAACACCATCATGGAACGTATCTGGACACCTTGATTTCATGGCCAGCCAAAGCATTTCTCAAGCCGTCCTCGCTTTCTCAGCGCCTGGCGCCAACGTATACCCAGGAAACCAGCCCGCCACAATTGCCCTTGCGCGACTGATCAACGAACAATCTGCAGCATTTGCTCGGGCTAATCCAGATAAATTCACATTCTACGCTGTCGTCCCACTACCCTACACTCCCAATGCCATCGCCGAAGCTACATACGCCCTCGACACACTTGGAGCCGCTGGCATCGCGCTCTATTCGAACTTCGAAGGGCGCTATCTCGGTGATTCAGCTTTCAAGCCCTTCTTCGAGGCAATGAATGCGCGTGGGAGCAACCAAATCATATACGTGCACCCCACAACACCGTATCTACGCATCAACGGCACGCTTATTGAGGCCAATCCGACTGTATATCCTACCGGGAACATCGAATTCTACTTCGAGACAGCGCGTATGCTTGGAGATCTTGCCGTTACACAGACCTTGCTGAACTTCACCAATATCAACTACATTATTCCGCACGTTGGAGGCGCATTTCCGTCGGTCGCTGATCGGCTTCTGAAGTCTTTCCCGGCGATTTACGATCGGACTATGGATGTCCTGAAGACGCGGTTTTTCTGGGATTCAGCGGGTCCGACGTACTTTCATCAGGTTGGGGGATTGTTGGCATATGATATTCCGACGACGAATCTCTTCTTCGGGACGGATTTCCCGTATGCGCCGATTTTCACGTATGGTCCATCACTGGTTGTTATTCAGACGTCGCCATTTGTGACCGATACTGAGAGGACTGGTATCTTTGCTCAGAATGCGCGAAGACTGTTTGGTAACCGGATTCCCTTGTAAATAAGTTTTTATAGTGTGATGTGAAATCCCAATTTACAGCATATGGGTAGAGAGGTACAAGTAGTGGTATAGTATATGATATCATTATCTTTTCATTAATAGCAGTAATATCGTTTTCAAGATCATTGTTCTACTGGCTCTGAGAGCCGACTGAAATTTGGATACCTTGTCAGTCTGTTTTCCTTGTGTCTTCAACAAAACCATTTGTCCACCGCTTCCACAAATCTCGCCGTTGCATCGAATCATCGACGATCAAATATTAAGATGAGCTGTGAAAAATGCATTAGTCATGCCGTCTCCAAGAAAATGCCTACTTGATAACTTACAACTTGGTGCAACCAAAAGACTTGTACTGCTTAGTATAAGTCGCGCATTCCTTTTGAAAAGGTGCACCGACTACATGCTTCGATTGCTCATCGTACAGTCCCTCGCAGCCAGCAGCATAGTAAGAGCGGCATTGATAGGTGCCGTCGTATGTGAACAGAGTGGAGATTGGGAAGATGTTGTCGTCGGTGCATTCTGAATTGGAAGCACCGCCATTGATGTATTGTCGACATTGGACGTCGGTGTATAAGGTACCGTCAAGTTCAATACAGGTGCCGTATGAGTCTGAAGTCATTGAGCGGTAGATGGTCAGACCATTGGCATCACAGTCCGGAGCATTGTAGAAGGTGGCTTCAAAGTTGGTCAGCTCAGTATAATGAGAGGCTAAGCATGTATGGCTTACCTTCCCAAGCAGTGGCCACGCTGAGGAGGGTTGCGAAGAGAGGAAGGCGAGAGAAGAGCATGTTGGCGAGTGGCTGTTGGTTTAATGAAGGAGGAGAGAAGATGATTGTCTGGACTGTGTTGTGCTTCAATTATGCCGAGACTACAAGCTGGACTTATACTTGAGAGAAGTACGAGTGGAGCAGGAAGAGGCGCACAGTGTGCAGTATTGTACAGCACTATCGATGTCATTATGGATCCTAAGTTTTGGCCCCAAGCCAATTGTTCGTGCTTGACCTGAACTAAGGAGTCTTCAGGCCTCCATACTAAGGCGGTTGTGGCCCACGGATAGCCGCTCTTCCCGTAATATCCCCGAAAAGCAGTGTAGGCTCTGCGGCTGTATGTGCATGACGTATGGCATATAGCTAGCCTACGATCCTACCAGAGCTACAAGGCCTAGACTCCAATATGTTGGTGATGGTTTGGCTGTAAAATGTTGGAGGTGGAGGCCAAGTTGGTTAGATGCCAGGTCAGTGAGCGTGATGGCCGGTGGGGTGGTGTCAGTTGAACGAAAGCGTGTACATGGTAGCCTTTCCTTGCACAGGACAGGGAAGACAATATTAGGCCAAATGATGCCTTCGGTATTGCTGAATACGAGCCAGATCAACATGGCCTCTGAATGCGGTGGGGGATCGTTGCCCAATGAGCTTGTGTCTATGTTCAACAAACGCGCCAGTGGGCACGGGCCGTTGGGAAGCCTGGATATGGCTGCAACGAAGCCGTTTGTGGCATTAGGCAAGACATGCTGTCAGACAGAAAATTCATAGTTAGTACAAGCAAATGCCGTGTCGTGCTCCCTGGCCTGAACAAGCGTATGTGATAGCATCCAGTCGGTCTGTTGTGGATGAAGTGTACATGTGCAAGACGAGTTAGCGGCGGCGGAAGCGGCGCCCCACCTTGGCTTGCAGGGATGCGGCAGCAGAGATCCCCGGGGCCGAACTTTTTTTTGCGACCGCTTGCGACTTGTGAAATTTGTACAACGCGACAATTCCTTGCAAATCCTCCTCCTCGGACCCATGGCGCCCAGTTTCGACGACGATTTTGTCTACACCATCTCTGACCATGATGATGTGTCCGACGATGGTGGCGCCGACGAGTCTGCGGCGGCGAGCGCAAAGCTAGCAGGCGCTGGCAAGAAGAGGAAATACACAGAGGATCCGGACCTGGGTATCAGGCCCAAGGAGGTCGCCTCAAAGAAGGCAAAGAAGGACAAGAAGAAGGGAAAAAATGGAAAGCACGCCGAGCCTGAACCAGAGCCCGAAGAAGACGAAGACGAAACCGTAATGCCACAACCAGGCGAAGACATTGAGCAAAATGACGACATTGCCAGCGACTTCGAGTTTGCTGTCGGTGATATAGACACGGGATTTGTGGAGGAGTTCGACGGTTGGGGAAACGACAATGGCACGGTCGCACAGGAGTCTGGAAAGAAGAGCACTGCTGTGGACGTCGACGACATCATTGAGCGCAGACGGAACAAGCAGAGGGCAAAGCAAACTGCTGAGCCAGACTCCTCAGATACCTCGGTCGACGGTGACTTTGAGGGTTTCGGCGACGATGACGAGCTCATGGCGGAGGACGGCTTCGGTATGGGTGCTCCCAGCGACTCTGAAGACGAAGAGGATGAGGAGGAAGCTTCAGACAATGAACAAGACAGGGCAAACGAGGACTCTGATGAGGAGAACGGGTCAGACGGCAATCAAGATGAAGACGAAGATTTACCTCATGTTCCCCACCCTATGGATCTCGAGGCTGCCGAGACAGAAGATGAGGATGCGAGCGAGCAAGAAGACGCCGTCGAAGCCAAGAAGGCCGCCGCTTTTTTCGCGCCCGAAGACAGTGTTACAATTAAAAAGAAAAAAGGCGCAAAAGGAGCGACAGGGTCATTCCAGGCCATGTCACTCTCGCGACCTATTCTACGAGGCCTAGCATCCGTAGGGTTCACGGAGCCAACTCCAATTCAGAGCAAGGCTGTTCCTATCGCTATGCAAGGAAAAGATGTTGTTGGTGGTGCCGAGACCGGTTCGGGTAAAACAGCTGCTTTCCTTATCCCCATCCTTGAGCGTCTGTTGTACCGTCAGAAGAAGATTCCGACCACACGTGTTGCCATCTTTATGCCTACGCGTGAGTTGGCGGTACAATGTTTCAATGTTGCTACGAAGCTCGCGTCGTTCACCGACATCACTTTTGCATTGATGGCTGGTGGTTTCTCCTCGCGCGAGCAGGAAGCCGTTTTGAAGACGAGGCCAGATGTGGTCATTGCAACGCCCGGTCGTTTTATTGATCACATGCATAACACGGCTGCCTTTCAAGTTGAGAACCTCGAAATCCTTGTTCTTGATGAAGCCGATCGTATGCTCGAAGAAGGTTTCGAGAGCCAGCTGAACGAAATCCTCACCACCATCCCCAAATCACGCCAGACAATGCTCTTCTCCGCTACCATGACGAGCTCAGTCGACAAGCTGATTCGAATTGGTATGGACAAGCCTGTGCGGCTCATGGTGGATTCTAAGAAACAGACTGTCAAGGGATTGACGCAGGAATTTGTGCGATTGAGGCAAGGCAAAGAAGACAAGAGACTCGCATATTTGATGTACATCTGTGAAAAGATCTACACTGAGAAGGTCATCGTCTTCTTCAGACAAAAGAAAGAGGCGCATAGGGTCCGAGTAGTATTCGCACTTTGTGGACTTAAGGCGAGCGAGCTTCACGGTAACATGAGCCAAGAACAGGTAAGCTGGTTTCTCTACTGTAGACAAGACGCGATACTGACAACCCCATAGCGTATTCAAGCTGTTGAAGCGTTCCGTTCCGGCAAGTCGTCTTACTTGCTTGCAACTGACGTTGCCTCGCGTGGTCTTGATATCAAGAATGTTTCAACAGTCATCAACTACGAAGCGCCTCAGACGCACGAGATCTACTTGCATCGTGTCGGTCGTACGGCTCGTGCCGGACGAAGCGGTCGAGCGTGTACACTTGCCGCAGAGCCTGACCGTAAAGTGGTCAAGCAAGCGGTAAAGGCATCACGCGAGCAAGGAGCCAAGGTAGTCAGCCGTCAAGTCCCTGCCGAGGAGACAGAGAGATGGATGAAGAAGATCAAGAGTCTGGAGAAGGAGATTGAGGAGGTTTTGGAAGAAGAAAAAGAGGAGCGTGCCATGACTGTCACTGAGCGGGATCTCAAACGGGGTGAAAACCTGATTGTGCACGAGGATGAGATCAAGGCTCGGCCGAGACGTACATGGTTTGAGACGGAGAAGGAGAAGTTGGCTGAAAAGGAGAGGGGTGCGGCAGCGCTCAACGGGCCGGCTGGAGGTAAGGACAAGAAGAAGAAGCTCAGCGGCAAGGACAAGAAGAAGCTTGAAGCAAAGGATGTGCGCAAGGAGGGTAAACAATGGAAGAAGGGCAAGGGGGATCGTGGCATGAGCACAAGGACTGCAAAGGAGAAGCAGTCCAAGATGAAGTCCAAGTCGAAGAAGATTGCGGCCAAGTCGAGCTTCAAGGGCTTCAAGGAGTAGGCATGTAGCTGGGCTTAGTGTTTTTGCATAGTATGAGCAGAGAAATGTACACTTACATAATGGCAACGCTGACAATGGGGCTGATGTGCGGTTGACTTCGTATGCCAAGCAAGCCCCTATCTGGCTTAGGCGGGTAGCCGGGACCTGACGGACGAACTGGCGAAGGAATTCTGGCGCTCAATTTCCAGGTACCACAAACCTGCACTCGGCTTGCTCTTTGACACGTACACTACACGCAGACACCTGCATACCTCCACTTTGCTTTTGCGGCGGTTCGTCCCACGACGCTGTGTTCCTCGACCCTTGCAGTTTCCTGCAGCCCAGAGGTTCGTTATCGGCTTATCGGCGCCGACTAGACATTCGACAACTTTCTGGCCCGCACAGCTCCAACAGCTGCCGCCGGCTTCACACGACACATTCCGCCCAACCATCAACGCGTCGCCTTGGGCCTCTTGCATCGGATCACACACGACTGCTGGATTCCGAGTCTCTATCTATTCTTCTTCTGACTACACGCTTCGCTGTTGCCTAGTACGTCAGAGCGTAAGCAGCGCACACACTCGACCTTCACCCCAGAGTAAGCGCAGCGGGGTAATCCGGGATATCTCAGGCCACAAGTTCAGCACGTATTAAGTTCGCAATTACAGAACGCGACTGCGCGACAGAGACAGTCTATTCCATCATGGCCTCTGTTCAACAGCAAGCCAATGGCAACGGCAATGGCGCAGCAGTGAGGCCCCCCAGACCGGAGCACGAGGGCCCCCAAGAGAACATCTTCCTCTTCATCCCCAACTTGATTGGTATGCCCGCTCTTCTCACACCATTCCCGTGGTTTAGCTAACAGACTGGCAGGCTACTCGCGCGTCTTCCTTGCCTTGACATCGCTCTACTACATGCCTCTCCACCCACGCACATGCACTCTCCTCTACAGCGTATCCTGCCTTCTGGATGCACTGGACGGCTATGCCGCCCGCAAATACGAACAGAGCACCAAATTCGGGGCCGTGTTGGACATGGTCACAGACAGATGCACAACGACCTGTTTGCTCGTTTTCTTGGCCCAGGCTTTCCCTAGGTGGAGCATCGTGTTCCAACTGCTCATTTCCCTGGACCTGGCGAGTCACTACATGCACATGTATGCCACTTTGAGCATGGGTGGTAGCGCGCGCAGCCACAAGAATGTCGACGAGAGCAGGAACTGGCTGCTGAAGCAGTACTACTCGAACAACGTACGTCGGAAATGTGGCACCGTTTGGTTGCGTAACCCTTTCCATGTCATAGCTGCTGACAATATCTGCAGAAAGTTCTCTTCACCCTCTGCGCCATGAACGAAATCTTCTTCATCGCCCTCTACCTTCTCTCATTCAGCTCGCCCTACCTCTCGCCCACCCTGTTCTCCGACTCCAAGAACCCGTCTTCACTGCAACCCGGCTCGCCCGCAGCCCCCGAGCCTTCCATGTTCTTCGCTAGCCCTTTTTCTGCTGCAGCTATGGAGATGGCTCGCGCAAACAAGATGGATTCCACCGTCCCTTGGATCTTCATGGTAGTAGCACTGCCATTTATGCTAATCAAGCAATGGATCAACGGAGTGCAGATGAAGACAGCAAGTCAATGGCTTGCGGAAGGTGACCGTGAGGCAAGGAGGCAGGCAGGCTTACCCAGGAGAAGCGGCTCAAAGAAGAGCCAGTAAATATGTCGTTAAAAGACGAGATAGCAGCTCTCACCTCACCGCGTCCCGCCGCTGTGTCTGCTTATGTATATGGCAAACCCCCCACCCATGCCAGTTTGCTCAGTAAAGCGCGCGTAACCCAATGGCCTCATGCAGTGGTCTAAAGCACATTGATCACTGCGCATTTCCTACATCTTCTTCAATTAGCGATCTTGTAGTCACTGGCGATTTTGGCTCTTTGCCCCTGACACCATAGCTTTTTCATTTTCCATTTCCAGAGTCTTGACTGTACACTCGCGCTTCATTTGCACTTCTTATTTCTGCCTTTCGTTTACATGTTGTAACTCTTATAGATCTTGCTACGGCACAATATTCGAACGAGCTTCGATGGCCTCATCCATAATAATCAACTACAGAAACGAAAACAAGGAAAAACATAAGTAAGAGCAGTTTTGAAATTTGGCGTGAGATGAACAGAGCATAGTATTTGCCCAAGGACTTGTGCCCAGACACAATGTATCGTTTAAGAAGGTCGTAAATGGTGATAGGGGACAGAGCCCCAGATATCTCGAAAGAGAAGAGAAGAGAACAAGGCCGCATCATTCAAAACACGACTAACACCACCCGCTGCCTACAAAGCCAAAACACCCGCAAACGCAACAGCAATACCCGCACCCATAACTCCCACCGCACTACGCACACCGGCCGCACCACCAGTCTCCTTCGCACCTGCGCCACCACTCGTTCCCGTTGGGCTACTACCTCCGGACTGGGTCTCAGTCTCGTTCCTCCTCTCGCCCAGAATAGCCTGATCAATCAATCCCTGGACCTCCTTGTTGAACCCATCATAGTAGGCCTTGACATCGGTCGGCAGCGCACTGTACCATACTGGCGTCGTAGAGAAGGTTTCCAGCGCTCCGATCTCGGTTACTTTGGGAGGAATCGAGTAGGTGGCTGTTGCGGCGAAGGAGGCTAGGCCCTTGTGTGCGGAGGCAGCGCTCGAGACGGCGGCTGGGTCGCCGGTTAGCGAGGCGAGACCCGATGAGACTTGGGAGA
Organism: Bipolaris zeicola 26-R-13; assembly: GCF_000523435.1. Taxonomy (NCBI): domain Eukaryota; kingdom Fungi; phylum Ascomycota; class Dothideomycetes; order Pleosporales; family Pleosporaceae; genus Bipolaris; species Bipolaris zeicola. The sequence continues at coordinate 108,350 of NW_006912050.1, forward strand.
GGATGGAGGATTTGTAGGCGGAGATCTGGGCGTGGGGTTAGTTTGTTGTTGTTAGGGAGGAAGGGAAGGGAACATACGTCTGTCAGGACGTTGAGGTTGGTGGGAAGGGGAGTGGTTATGATTGCGAACTCGGCGACGGTGGTGGATGCCGTTGCCAGGATGGCGAGGATGAGAGATTTGGAATACATCTTTTTCTGATGTTTTTGTTTTGCCTGGACTTGGGGTTGTCTTTTTTTTTACACGTAGATTTCGTCTTTTAGACAATGTCGGTGATATATGTCAAGGTTTCAAAGTGAAAGTGAGGTGATTATATGTAAATATAGCAGCAGGAGCAGCAGAGAACGGTTTCAGCTGGTTCCACAAAAACCGTTTGCTAAAACTGGAAAGAACGAGTGATGAGTGAAAACCGTTCAAAGTGAAAGTGATGGTAAAAAAGTTGGGGAAAGGGGGGAGAGGAACACCATATACGGGAAAAGGCGAAAAGCGGGTTCAAGCGACTGGCTTTAAGTAAAATTGGTTTCCTTGGGGCGTACAAAATTCCGTGCATAGATTCCCAAACTCGGCCCCCCGCTGTGTGTGTGCGCGCGCTCGCGCTCACGCTCACCCGCCAACCAGTACAGCCCTGTGTTCCATCCTTCTTACTCGAGACGCCCAGAAAAGAGCGTGCGTGCGTACGTGGGGGGGGGGGGGGGGTTGAAGTGCGAGACAGGACTCAGCCACACCCTAAGGACACCAAAGCGTACAACAAGTTATATATGGCAACAAAATGCTGAGCAAGTGCATTGGTTTGTCAGCCGCGCCATCGTAATCATATCGCGTATGTGTTGGGAGGGTTAGTCGGCATCTCCACAAAAAAAAATCAACGCAAAGGCAAGAAATGGGATGGGAATTGCGGGAAAAAAGAAAAGGGAAGCATGGGGGAATGGATTGGGGGGGGGCGGGTTTGTGCTCAGACGTTGGTTGTTGCATGGCTGCAATCGATTGCTAGTAAAGTAGTTACGACCCACAGATAAACAACCCTCCCCTTGAACGACACGCGTTTCGGTGCGGCAGATACACATTTGCTAAAGCAGGCAGAACCATGGCCGACATCGACGATCATATTTACGTTTGACGTTCCTCGGAGGATTTTTTTGTTTGTTTTTACAGAAAGGTGTGTTTTTCAGGAGGTGGATAAATTCCATTATTTCTAGTGGCAGTTCTGTTTCTGGATCTTGGAACCGCATTAGCGTCGGCTCTATACGCGATAAGCCTTTTTGTGAGAGATGGGCTGTGTCGTCCAGGCCTCCCAATACATCTCTCGTGACATTATTCTTATAAAGCAGACCCGAGTTTTCTCTTGCGCGGGTGGCCCTTTCTATTTTGTCATTACTCAAATCTCGCGTACAGCCGTGTTGATTCCGGCGCGCTCGTTGGCTGCCTTGTCCGTGGCAATTTCGCGTTCTTCGCTGGATGTCTCGCTTGCGATCTCAGCCGTGTTGGAGAGGTTGGCTTTGCGCTCTTTCCAGCCCAGGAAGAGGAAGCCGATGGTGACGACGATCCAGTATACGTTGTAGGAAATGACAGAGCCATAGGTCGCGCTGTTTTGCCAGCCGAGCAGGGAGTTGAAGATTCCCCAACTGTGAAGCGACGTTGTTAGCGGGGATCTTGTATACGAAATGACATATGCTTACCCGCCGCTACCGTTTTCTAACGGAGAACAACACTATGGCGCAATAGTCAGCCTAAGGATCCGAGGGCAGATGAGGTCAAACCTTACGTTGACGTGCCAAACGCTTTTCCTGATATCATAGCTGCCAGGACCCGCGCCGGCTTCAGCAGCACCCTCTCCGGCGAGCTTGACCCATGCATCTTGCTCAAGACTCCAGACACCCTTGGAGAAGAGACCTGCAGCTACGAGGTAGAGAAAGCATGTGGACACCACAAGGAAGATCTGCAGCGAGGTCTTGTTACCGCCTTTGTAGATGAGATAGCCGATCAAGGCACCTGCACCTAGGCCACAAATGACAGCCAGGGGAAAACTTGTCGCTGGAGCGCTGAGACTGACACCTGCAATGAAACTGGATACTAGCTTAGCCAAAAAAGACTTTATCAAGGTTGGGTCGCATCGACTTACAGCACTGCTTCGATGCCCTCGCGAAGCACCGTTACAAACGGCAAGATGAACATGGCATACTTCTCCGTCCAGCGCTTCAGTTTACCCTTAACAGGTAGATTGAGATCTTTCTGCTCCAGCACCTTGGAAATCTTGGCCCTCCATTTATCCTGGAGCTTGCTGATGCGAAGCAAAGCTGCGCCCATGAGGGTGATGATGACGCTAGCCACGATTCCAAAGACGCCCTCCCAGATGTTCTCAGCAGACTCAAAAGTGTTCTTTCCTGCCGTGTAAAAAGTTCCTATCACGCCAGCGCAGATGATCAGGCATATGAATACGCCTGCTGCCACGCCGTACCAGACCTGGCGCACGAGCCGCTTATAGACAGCAGCATCCTGTGCAGGACCTAGAGTTTGCTTGAGAAAGGCGAGGAGTACAGAAACAATAATGCTTGTTTCTAGACATTCACGGAAGCAAATGAAGAAGACTAGTGGTGCAAAGTTAGTACGAAAGGCGCTAGGCGCATGTGGAGGGGCAGTTGTTGTATAGTCTGCTCACACACCTGGTACTGCAAAGACGTTCGGCATCTTGATAGCTATCAAGCTCGCTCAATTGGCATTTGATCTAGGAATCAGATAAAAAGCGAGGAGTTTAAAAAGACAGGATCTAATCAGATGAGGGGTGGGCGGCGCCTGCTCTCAGCTCTTGCTCGTGCATGTGCATCCCGTCTCTGTATCATGACGCTAGTGAAAAGCCGAGTTTCGGAATACCTATGCCCAATGACCCTGGCTTTCAATCAAGTTTGCGAGCCGACGTGAGAGGACGGGCCGATGTCATATTGTGAAAGTTTTTCTTGATGGTGTCACTGTTCTCAGAAGCTTTCGGGACGTACTGGTGGTGCTGTTCAACCATTGTTTTCACATTGTCTACATAGTAAGTACCACAGCCAGACCACGCAACAGCTACCCCTACGAAACCCCTACCAGCTTCAAAAAATCGCCACCATAGTGATCAGCGGGATTCTCACGCCCAGCCACGCCAAATCAGTTCAAGACTTTAATAGCGCAGGCTAAGGCAGGCTTGTTGATTCTTCGGCGCCTCTTGACCAAATGGCTGGGCCGATAGTGGTCCAGATTATCAGATGGTCCGATAACAGGCAGATCGGTATGACCCTGCGGCGAATCACGAGACGCGATGCTTGACGCAGGCCAGACATGATTGGATCTGCGACCCGTACACACACCAGGCTTGACTAGAAGCGCATACATGCCCCGCTCTGTGTTGTTTGACCACCGTCTTTTCACTCTGCAAACTTCCGGCAGATGATCTGATAACTCGGCGCCGAAACCAATGTGGCTTCAGCTAGTCGCGCGCAGCTGATGGCAAGGCATAATCTGATTTTCAGGTATCGGACCAGTCTGGTGCCATTTATCTGATGATTCCATGCTCACACAATCAGACCTAGTCTTGTCTGATCATCCGCTCAACTGAGCTGAGTACGTCGTGGTGTACTCCCCGCTTGCTGGACCATCCAGTGTAGCCTTTGTAGCTCACTAGACGCTTCAATCCTTCCCCTCGCCGCCCAACATGGCGATTTCTTTGTCCAATTTCCTCATTTCACTGCTACTTCTCGGTTCGACTGCTCAGGCTGCGACTGTCACATACGACTTCGATGTAGCATGGACATATGCGAATCCAGATGGACAGTTTAATCGCCCAACCATTGGAATCAACGGACAATGGCCCATCCCAGCTATTGTAGCAACAAAAGGCGACCAGGTCATTGTCAATGTCAAGAACTCGCTGGGAAACCAGTCGACCAGTCTGCATTTTCATGGTTTGTTTATGAATGGCACGACGCATATGGATGGCGTGGTTGGAGGCACCCAGTGCGGGGTCCCTCCAGGTAGCTCTTTTACGTATAATTTCACAGTGAGTACTGGCTTTACGAGGGAGATGAACTAGGACTGATCATTACAGGTTAATCAACCAGGAACATACTGGTACCACAGCCATGAGCGTGGCCAGTATCCTGACGGTCTCCGCGGACCGCTCATCGTGCATGATCCAGAAAATCCACACAAGGACCTTTATGACAAGGAAGTTGTAGTAACACTATCTGACTGGTAAGCAAAGCCATTGAAATATGATCGTCGAACAAGAATGACTGACCAAGTACAATCATACTTGCAGGTACCATGACTCTATGCACAACCTTCTCGCAAGCTTCATCAGCATTGCCAATCCCTCAGGCGCAGAACCTGTGCCTCAGGCAGCTCTGCTCAACGACACTCAAAATCTGACTGTTAGCATTGAGCCTGGCAAAACATATCTCTTCCGTATGGTCAACATGGGCGCTTTTGCCGCCCAGTACGTCTGGTTCGAGGAGCACACAATGCGCGTTGTTGAAGTCGACGGCGTGTACACTGAGCCTATGGACGCAGACATGATTTACCTAACTGCTGCTCAACGCTACAGCGTGCTCGTCACTGCCAAGAATGATACATCATCCAACTTTGCCTTTGTCGGCAGCATGGACGAGGACCTGTTCGACACGGTGCCCGAAGGGCTGAATCCCAATGTCACGGGGTGGCTTGTATATGATGACAAGAAGGAACTACCAGCTCCGAAAGATGTAGATGCTTTTGAACCGTTTGACGATTTCAAACTCGTGCCTTGGGATAAGGAAGGAGCATTCGATCATGTCGATCAGTCCATTACGCTCGATGTGAAGATGGACAACTTGAACGACGGAGCAAACTAGTAAGTCTTCTTCACCGTGTTTCCGATATCAAATAACTAACATATAACCAGTGCCTTCTTCAACGACGTAACCTACGTCGGCCCCAAAGTCCCCACTCTCTACACCGTCCTCTCCACAGGCCCCAACGCCACCGACCCTATAATCTACGGCAGCAACACCAACGCCTTCATCCTCGCCCAAAACCAAGTCATAGAAATCATCCTAAACAACATGGATCCGGGAAAGTAAGTAATCCCTCCCCTTCCCAAAGAAACATACCTAACAACTCCAAACAGACACCCTTTCCACCTCCACGGCCACACCTTCCAAGTCCTCGAGCGCAGCGACGCAGAAGCCGGATCCTACAACAACTCCTCCCCATCCCCATCCCTGGCAAACCCCACCCCAATGCGCCGCGACACTATCCTCGTCCGCCCAAACGGGCACCTCGTCCTGCGCTTCCGCTCCGACAACCCCGGCGTCTGGCTCTTTCACTGCCACATCGAATGGCACGTCGCCTCCGGTCTCACCGCCACCATCATCGAAGCTCCGCTCTCCGTCCAGCGCCAGCTCGACGGCAAGATACCGCAGGATCACTGGGATGTATGTCGTGCCGCGCAAATACCGACGCAAGGGAATGCGGCGGGGAACACAAAGAACCTGGAGGATTTGAGCGGCGAGAATAAGAGTCCGGGGAGGTTGCCGGACGGGTTTACCGGGAGGGGTATTGCGGCGTTGGTGATGAGTGTGGTTAGTGCGTTTTTGGGCATTGCGGTTATTGGGTGGTATGGGATGAAACCTGTTGGGGGGAGGTAAAAGGGGACATGTATACCAAAGAAAAAGGTTAGGGGAAAGATAAATGGATCCCTATGTGGAAAGTGAATGATTTGAAAAAAAAGGGATAGTATATTGAATCCATCTCTTACGTTCGTTTTGAAAGTAAATTTTTTTTATATAACTAGTCGAATATGCGGCGTAATTGATTGATACAACGAAATCACTCCTCATCCCAGTAATAACTCCACATATCCGTCCCATACAGCGCATCCGCATAACTCTTCCCCTTTGTCGTGCCCGCGGCCCCCGCACAAACAATCAGGGGCAAAAAGTGCTCAGCGCCGCCATTCGGATGCGTAGTATACGCATGTGGCCATTTCCTCCACTGGAGAAACTTCCCCTCGCGCTTCGCATCATCATCCGTCATCGCCGCATCCGTAACGCTCTTACTCCACTCCGCCGTCTGCGCCTGCAGCTCCGGATTGCGCAGCTGACCGAACAAGCGCAAGTTGTGGAAGGTAGCGAAGCCGGAACCGACAATGGCAATGTTTTGGGCGCGTAGAGTGGACAGCGCGCGGCCGATGGCGTAGGATTGTGCGGCTGACTCGGAGGAAAGGACTGAGAGTTGGACTATGGGGGTTGAGGCCGAGGGGTCGATGAGTTTCATGGGGACGAAGACGCCGTGGTCCCATGCTGTTTTTTTTTGGTTCGTTCGTCAGTCCCAAAATTGTAACTTTCAATATGCAAGAAAGAGGATGGAGAGGGAGAATAACTTACGTCGCTTTGGGTCTTTTTCGCACTCGATGCCTGCTTCGCTGAGGGCATTGGCGACTTGATCTGCCACCTCTGGACTACCAGGCGCATCGTGCTTGATTTGGTAGGATTCGGGTGGGAAGCCGTAGTAGTCGTAGAGCAACTCGTGTGTGGAGCCGCTGGAGATGGTGACCTTTGTTGTGGACCAGTGGGCTGTAACTAGTACGATTGCTTTGGGTGCGTCTGGCGTGCCCAGCTTGAGGATTTTGGGTACCCGTGTCTTGAGCGAGTTGGTAATGGCTGTATGCGATGGGTCTCCGAGAAGCGGCATGGGGCCTCCGCCGTGGGAGACGGAAATCACAGGTGCAAGACGCGTCATGTTGCCGGCGAAGGATGATATGGAATCTTGTTGTATGCCTTGGAGATGATTGAATGTTGCGTTGCTAGAAGAAGAGGGCTGTTGCGCAGAGGTTCGCTGTATGCCAAGTAGGGTGGTGATTAGGGAAGATGCGCGACGAAATGGTTTCATGTCAGCTGTAGCAAGGGTGGAAGAAGAAGCCGAAGCTGATATATATGCAGGTCCGGACGAATCGAAAGCATTGTGGCTTCGGCATTTATCGCACAGCGAATGAAGCTACTCGACGTCTCAGATGTGTGTTTGTAAGATGACTTGTGAGTGCGGAATCGGACCGCTCCTACTTGATGGCGCGATGTCACGTGACAGGGTCACGTCAAGTATGTAGTGTACACAGCATAGAGGGATCCAAACAGTCGCAGCATTGCACCATCGTGGGGGTCTATGTTATCATCAAGGTCGATGTTTGAATTTGCTAAGAAAAGAGAGGGGAGATGCTACCAGGAACAGTAGGTAATACGACTCGACGACTTTCTCAGTGAAGAAGACGCCGGACGCGCCACAGCGTCGATACAGTTTAGCTGGATTTTGCCTTTGGACTCACAATAGGGGAGAGGTGGATCGAGTGCCAAAAACGTCAGCGACCCCATGCCCAGTGCCGTCTTGCCACATTTTTGCACTCGCAGAGAAAGCCCGTCTCACTTCTCTATCCGCCTCGTTCAAAGTGTCGCTCGACAAAGGTTTTGGCTGTGTGTTGACATAGTTGTTGCCACTGCTGCTTTCCTTCTGCCTAGACATGTTGGGAGACTCGGAGCCCAGCCATGCCGTCATATGATGGTTTTGTAGTGCCAACATTGTCCGTATGTCTTCGCGCAGGTCTTGCTGATTTTTAGAATGCGGGTATATCTGGAGAAGAGATGTGAGGAGCAATGTGTGTTCGATTAGACGGTGGATGTTGACACTTGACTGGACACTTGTTCTAGGAAAATCTCGCACATGTTCGACAACTTTTCTGCGGAGGACTTCTTCGCTCTGAGGAGGAACTATGAGGTTCGGGATCATCGGAGGTCGAAACTGATGGTATGGAGCGTAGGGTACTGGAAAGCTGGGTCGGATCTGTTGATATGCGAATGTCTGCATTGGAACAGACTGTTGTGTCGGGAAAGGAACGCCAAATAGGCCATGTACCGGAAACGAATAAGGAGTAAGGTGTGGCGCAGCAACCGCTCTTGAATTCATCGTTCGGTAGATGTCGTGACTTTGGTGGTTATTTCGCGTGCTTTCGTTTAAAGGCATATTCGTCAATCTCGGCCCCTGAGCACCGTAGCTGTATGAATCCTTTCGCCTGTTCTCTATGGACCTGTGAGGCTCCGATGGTTGTTCACCTCGATTCTTCCGTTTCGGTTCAAGTATTGTTGGACGAGGAGGTGACGAGCCCTCGTTGACAACAATCGGGTCGTGGCAACTACCGCTCATACTGGCAAAAGGCTTCGGAGCTAGTCTTCGCAAAGCAGAAGAGAGGGTTCGATTAGGAATGTTGGGTGAGAGATTCTTTGCTTTGGGCGTTTTCGTGGTCGCAACTGTCGACGTGTGATCGGTGATCGGTGAAGTGAGATTGATATCATCACTGACATTTCCGGAGAGCACCGGTGAAGGTGGAATGCTGGGTGATTTCGGGATCTCTACTGCGGTTTTGGCCTTTTTTCTACAAGGTTCTTGAACATGGATGGTATCGCTAGCCTGTTCAGTGACTTTGGGCTTATTAGTACCAGCAACTATACGGTTTGCGTTTGCAGTGCTCCGTCGAGTGGAGACCATGTTGTGTCGAAGTTCGTCCAGGCCGCCCAAACTGTATGAGATGAAACCAAGACTTTATCTCTCAATCTGTTTCTGGAATTACAATAGTAAGTACCGCACCTGGTCAGGTTGGATACGATCCTTTCGTGCGCTATGCTCTAGTGTTGCTTTGCTGGTGAGCAGACGTAACTCTCAAACAAGATAGTAAACAGAATGGAGAGAAGGATGGTTATGGTCGTAAACAGAGCTGTGATGTTGCCTATGTGTGTATAGAAGGCGCGAGGTGTATAGGAAAGGACATCCATTATAAGAGGAAGGCGCAACTCGCATATGAACAGCAATCTTGGAGACAAACGCATAGCTATTACTGCAACTCAGAGACATGTAGAAGGTAAAAAAAGCCTTGTTGAGCAAAATTAGTGCCGAAATAAAGAAGAATAGAAATGTAGAGAAGAAAGCAAATCGTGATGCTTCCAGTCTCACCCCTGAGATACTCCGAAACAACCTCTTTCCACTCAATCCGCATCCAGAAAAGCACGAAGCTTCACCAACTCTTCCTGATCGCAAATCTCACTAACAACGCGATCAATAGCTCCATCATCCCACGCGATACCATGCCAGAGCAACACGCCTATATCCCGCATCGTCCTTACTTCATCTTCGCGTGCCTTGAGACCCGGTGCAGCTGCGAACAAGTGCTCCCAGAACGCCTCTCGAAGCCTTGCCGCTCCCTCAAAGTAAACCCATGCAGATTTTGCGCTCGAAGAATCTCGTTCGTAATACCCGAGCAAATGCTCAAGTCCATACAGACACGTTCCAAAGGGCAAAAACTCTGCTTCAGCCCAGTCGACCAGACCAGTCATCCCCCACCGATCCTCATCGATGAGAATGTTGGATGGTATGAGGTCGCCGTGATTTAGAATGATGGGGTAGTCTGTTATCTTTTGGATAGCTGAAAGTGTGCTTCCCGCTCTTTCTCTCAAGTATGCGTCGGGTAGCTCTGCAGCCAGTTTCCCGAGTCGATAGATGATGCTTGAGCCGACTTTGCCGCGACACTGTGAGAGTATATCTGGTGTATCTTCCATTGGCGAGTCAGCTCGCATAGTTCTGGGCGTTGGTAAGGTTTGCGCTTTCGACGCGCACTGCCAGCCTTGTGCTATGAATTTGGCAAAGCTCAAGACTAATGTCTCTAGTTGTGCTTGCTCTTTTGAAGCCAGGGTACGTGCGCGCGGCATCAGACGACTGAGAGATGTGCCGGAAATTCTGTCCATCTCATAAGCCTTCAGGCCTCCAGGTAGCCGTACGTCCAGGAGTGCGACGGTTGGTGCCAGTGATGGATAAGTCTTGGTTGCGACGTGCATAATGTCGAGATCAAGTGCGTGAGGCGCAGGCCGGAGCTGAACGATCAACTCACTTGTTGTTCTACGTTCTTCAAATTCCTCTGCCAGGTCCTTATCCACAACCGCGTTGCGCTTCTTGTTGCTCAAAGGCGCAACCACCAACGTGCAACTGCAATATCCCTGCTGTTCCAACTCTTTCACCTCATACCCTACATACGCATTCTGTACAACTCTCATACATGACCTTCCATCATCGTCCCTCAGATTGAAGCGTCCCCAGAAGCCTTGAGCTGACATTGTTACTCGGACATAATCAATATTGAGATGTAGACATAAGAGGGATCAAGCCATGGCGGACGATGAGTGCCGCGCAACTCATCCCGTGCTGCATTATTGATGACGGGTAGTCGCAAGCCTATTCGCTACACATGTCCAAGAATGTGACTACATGGTGTGTCGTACTTTGCTGTGGTTCGCCGAGATGCCGCACGTGGCAGTCGGGCGTGGGAGGGATGAAGGTTAGACGGAACGGGGGCGTGGTGTGCATCGGCTTGCCGTGTAAGCATGGCCGGGTGGGATCCTCAGCAAAAGGCGCAGCTAACTACTAACGTCAATCCAAGTGTGCCGGGACGCACGGTGTAACGGGACACTTTCTCTTCCGGACCTTCGGATTTCCCTAAGCGTTCTCGAATAGAAATAAATACAACACATATCTATTCTACAGGCCTTACTCTCTTAGCAAGTCAATCTCCGACGCCAAAAAACGTGTCGTCAACCGTGCTGTCGCTCCCTCTATTAACGTTGTCCCTAGACTCTCCTCTAACACGCCCTTATCTGTTTGCGATGGTACATATTTGCGAAAAACTCGGTAGGCTAGAGAGAAAGCCGAAAGAGTAAAGATTAAGACTGCTGCTACGTAAGGTCAACTTAGAGTACCCTAAGCTCTGAATATCAATAGTGCCTATTTCGGTGTAGAGGTAAGAGCTAGTAGGTAAGGTGATAGAATCGCTGTGGCCCTCGAGCATCTATAGACACGTGCCGATGCTCGTATCCCAGATCTTAATAGTTCTATCGTAGGACGCCGACGCCAGCCGCGTCGAGTCGGGCGAGAAGGCCACTAAGAAGACCTTACGGCTATAGCCCTTAAGCGTCTGTAGACACGCGCTCCACTCCTCGCTTAGAGTTGGCCTAGTAATACTAATTGCTTCTAGCTCTTCATGCTGGAATAGCTGTCTAATCAGACTACCTGTCGGGCTGGACAAACTGCCAGCTTTTGTCTGTTCTGCTGATACATCTGATAAATATACATAGCACTTGGTCGCATTTTGGTACTAGCGGAATATAGACTAGATAGCTGAAAAGAGCTTAGCCTTATCCGACTTGTCGATGTAGTATACATTAACCTAGAAGTACTGTAATCTATCTTACTATGCTTACTCCCTATAGAAGCGAATCTTCTTGTAGCTAGGCTTGTATATGCTGCCGCATTCTGTAAGATCTGTAAAAGTTACCTTCTCTATATCTACTCCCTAGGTATGTAAAAGTATCGCATATTAGGGTATCGCGTTATCGTCGAAGCTAGTAATAGTAAGGCGGCTATCGTCTTTGTACCTTAGAAGACGCATCGACTCGTATAGGTGTGTGGTGGGCACGCAGTGTGAACGAGACGCGAGAGGTTTGATGTGGTAGCCTAGTAGGACGAGGGCGTGGTGGCCGTATTATGCGCTGTAGAGGTTGGCGTAAAAGGAGGGGAATAGATAGCCGTGCAGCTCTAGATGTCTTGGTGGTAGAACAGCCTTCTCAAATGCGCGAGCTGAGTCGAGCGCGCTGTGTGGGTTTCTTGGGATGGCGACGGCATCGCACGAGGCCTTGGGAGGGGTAGTTGTGGCTTCATGCGCATGTAGAACGCGTCTTTAGCGTTGCGAGCTTAACAGGGTAGCAAAGATCCGAAGCGCGTTGATGTTGCCTAGCCTAGTATACCAACACAGGACGGAAAAGATGAACCTAAGCGTAGAGACTTCTTGAAAGCCGCCACGCGCGACGGCTATTCTTAGCAGGTGAGCTGCTACGGGTATAGCGTCGAATTCGTTACGATACTATACGGCAACATCTGAGCACGCTACTGCGCGCAGCCTGCATGCTAAGAGACGCTAGAGAGGGCCGACACGCTGGAACGCTTTTGGCGGTCATCGTTTTCATCGGCGAAACTGCCGGACTATATACTTCTTAGGTTAAGATATCCTTTAAATCTCTAGAATACCTTCTTTAAGAACTCTACTTTCTAATAGACCCTCCGGTCTTTACATACGTCCTTTATATCACGAGAAGACAGGGGAGTATTAACGAAAGGTCGATCAGCAGCGTTAACAAAACGATCGATAGTAAGGCTAACATTACGAAAATTCGTGCCGGAGACTGATACTATAGAAGGGAACCAGCTCTAGAACATTAACTTGCCGACTATAGGTTAATAATTCTGCAAATGAGAGATAGCGAGACTTCAAAGCAAAAACCGTCCCGTTACACCGTGCGTCCCGGCATGCTTGGATTGACATTACTCATAGAACGCTTATATTCAGAAATATCGGGTATGAAGGCTGGTAGAGTACTGAATACAGTACATTTGTCTTATATTAATTGCTATATGCATTCGATCAATCGAACAAAAAAAACGCCCCCCCAAATCTGAGTCCTTTTACCAAAGCCAGCTCAGTTATCAGAAGAATGGTATCATATGTGCCGTCAACTATCTCAAAATCCGCCCGCAAGACTTGTACTCTGTTTACAATGAAGCAAAGGCAACTGCAACAAAAGCAGCAGCAACGCTGACGAAGGATTGTGTGCTGAGGCCAGAGGCGTTGCTGGTAGTAGTCTGGGGAGGGGAGGCACCGGTTCCGCTTCCGCTTCCAGCTCCGGCACCAGCTCCAGCTCCAGCCCCATTTCCGCCAGCAGCACCTCCTTGTCCATTGCCAGAGTCGGCGCCGTTTCCAGCAGATGGTGAGGTGGGTGTATTGCCAGTAATGCCACCGGATCCAGCAGGTTGGCCAGGAGACAGGTTCTCCGAGGCTTGAGCAGCAAGGGCAGTGAATGCTTGGATGGTCTTGTTACCGGCTGCAGGTCTATTTGATATAGTCAGTTTCTGCCTCAAAACGAATTGAATTACAGAGAGGTGATTGACTTACGCGTTGATGGCTCCAACCATACCATTCTGGCAATGTTTACCCTGAGAACAGTAGAACCAGATAGGCTTCGCGTCGGGAACACGAATAGTGTAGGTCAGGACCTGGTTCGTTGCGGTGAAGGAAGCGTTGGTAGGCATGAAACCAGAGAAGAAGGCGTCGGTCTTGTTGGGCATGACGTTTTGGATGGGTATGCAAGGGTTGTCGAAGGTGGATTGGACGACGGAATGATTCTATTGGAATGATTAGCTCAAGGACACAACCAGGCGCAGAAAACGGTGACTAGGCATACCTTTGGGTGGAACTGGAACTGAACCATGTCGCCTGGCTGAGCCGCGATATTGTTTGGGTAAAAGGCCAAAGAGCCATTGGGTCCGCCGACCTGGACAACGTGCATTCTGAGCATTCCTCCTTGAGCGGCGGCGAGACCGAAAATGGCCGAAACGATAGCTGTTGTTGAGAAGTACATATTGAATAACTGTGACTTTTTTCTTTTCTTTCAAAAGGCGACTCGAGTATTAAATGGGCGATTGTGTTTGTAGTATTGAAAGTCTCGTCAAGAGAGTGCAAAGGCGACTAGCGCTCTGAAGTTCGTCAAAGTAACCGTTGGACTAGCCAACAGGTGTATTAGGAGATAATGGTGAAAGACCGTGAGGTTTGGAGAAGAAAAGAAGATGCAAAGGAAATCCGCAACAAAGTAAGGAGAAAACGTGGGATGCAGGAGTGAAAAAGAGAAGCCTGAAGTGACGGCCCGGGGCCGTCTTAAGGCATGAAAGGTTTGCCATGCGTTGGCACGGCGGTTAACAGGTTTTCCGTTACATGGGGTTGGGGTTGCGACAGGTTGGAGGCGCAGAGTGCTTCAGCCTCTCGATTCAGTACAAACCCTGCAAAATGAGGCTTAACAGAAGGATCATTAAGGATAGCTCGTACTTGAGCCGACAAGACTGATTCTAATTGTTCTTACGCACCAGGGAATACATAGAACTGGAGCGACCATGCGCTACGAATATTGAGTTGTATGCACTTGACGAGCCATTGTGTGGTATAAACCATGTTGTGACGCTGTTGTTCGAAGAGTTGGTGCCGGGGTGTGGACGATGCGACACGCTCCACGTTCCGTGCGTGTTTGAGCCCTGTCATGTTATGCTTCAGGCTGCGCGTCGCAACGGCAATCATTAAACCGACTAGGCTAAGCAGCCGGAACTTCTGTTTGCGAGATTGCACCACAGCACTTGTTCTTGGCCATGTGGACAATGGCGTTGGAGAAGATGTTGGGATTGAGGAAGTACGGCCAGATGTTTCAAACACGTCAAAATGTTGGATCCTTTATTCGCTTGCTGGTCGTTTCAGTCTTGTATCGACTCTACAGAGGGAGATGACTGCACATGGCTGTGGCTATCATTATGAATGCATGCCTTGGCCTGATGGCGTAGCCGCTGCCGAGTGGTGAATTGCGTGGTACCTCTAATGCGACGACTCCATTTTCGCGCCATATTTAGACGAGCTGCAGAGCCGCGAGGGCTCCTTGTATCCAATGAATCCAAACGAATCTTGTCATGGAAGGAAGGAAAGGCTTCCGAGTCTGCACATGCACATGGGCAGGCCTCGGGCTACTCATGGCGATAATATCACAAACTCGCCATGGCTGCTGATCCTGGCTATTCAAGTATGTTTTATGGATATGTTGCGGCACCAAACCACGTAGGTCTTTATAACAAATCAGCCGGCTGCTCAAAAGTCGAGCACAAGCTGTGGTGCCAACTTCTCCAAGTCCTCGACTTGTAAGAAGCCATCGACAAGACCGCCGTTCTTGGCTGTCGTTTTTCTTTCGTCCTTGCTCCTCAAGAAGGCCTCTGTGACGAAGATGTCAATGTACTTGCCCACAAGCTTCATTGCGCCCGTCTGTATCTGCATATCGGGATCCTCAAAGTTTTCGAGGAGCAGACGCGCGAGCAGCGGCCGAGGTACGACGGGGTCAGACAAGGTCGTCTTGGCTGGCGGGGGCTTTGAGCGAGCTGGTGCAGTCGCAGGCCCGACGTCTTCCATTATGGAGTCGAAGTCGTCGCTATCAATTTGATCTATGAGTTCTTCAGGCGCGTCGTCGTCAGAAAGATCGATGACGTCAGTTGCTGGCTGAAAGGCATTCTTTTTGTTTGCAGCGGCAGTTGCGCGGGATGCCACTGGTGCAGGAGCGCGTTTTGCAGTGGTGGAAGAGGAGGCTTGGGGAGCGGCGTTGACAGGACGCGGGGGATTGAAGGCAGGACCTTTTCTTCGCGCAGCATTGGCTCCGGCAGCTTTTGGAGGCATGATGGATGTTACTGAGGCCTCAATCAGGTTAGGGAGGAGGGGGGCCGGTCGATTGGGGTGGGCAGTGCGATGGCGCGTGTTGATGATGCGGCCAAAGCCAAAGCCAAAGACGATGGGCACGCGCTCTCACGTGCACATGACCTGTGCTACACAACACTGGTACCGCGACGTCATCGATTATGTTAGGAAGACTACGACTTTGATGGATATATTCCTTGTGACGTGCAAAACGGCCGATATACTTGCATGGCGCTACCGGGCGTAAGAGTCAGCGGGGTGTGATCTATTGTGCCGATGGTGCCGACGTTGCCGCAATCATGCGTGTAGGTGTTGTGTTGTACTTGATACGTACACAAGTTTGTGCGTGTAGTTTCTACCATTTTACCGTCGCTCCATACATACATGGTACATGGCCGGGAACATGGGCTGATGGATCCAGTAAGGCGTACAAGAATATATAGAACCAACCCCTGCCCTCAGCCTACGGCCAATCTGCTTTTGAAAGCTTGATCGCAAATCACGATTCCACCAAACGGGCCGCACGGTCGCGGCGTTCAACTCGTATTGGCAAAGCCGGTAAAGTTAAATGAACAGCTGCACGAGTGCTACAAGTGGTCAAGCATGGCACCATGGGCAACTGCACCGTGCGACGAGGCGAGCAGCGGCGTGCCATGGTGGGGAGAATGGGTGCAGAGGCGTGGTTTCAGAGAAACAAAGACAGGCAGGCGTAGACACAGGGTGGTACATGAGATTGCATTGCAAAGGGCAGAGTTGCACAGCACTGGCAGCAGACGATTCAAAGGGTCCTGGGGTGCAGGGCGCCTGACACGTCGCACACAGATGGGCGTGTAACCGACGGGCGTGTGGCAGCATCAGCAGAAGCGCGCAGAAGCGCAGAGGCAGATTTGCAGCCAAAGGGGCAATTTGGATGATTGCTTGTACGCTCTTGGTGGCTTAGCGCTGGCTTGTCTAGTTTTTTTGAGCATGTCACTTTGGCCAGCCGAGCTGGAGGCGCAGATGAGCCGGCAGCGGGTGGATGCAGCGGCTCGCTATCTGCGGTGGGATGTCGGTGTAGTTGTGTGTAGGATTGGATGTGGGATGCCTATGTAGCTATTCATGGTATGCATGGCGAGCGAGTGGCGGACATGGCGCTGGATGCGGAAGGGCAGCAGGCTGAAAGCGGCATACGGTGGGCTCTGGTGGGTCAGGGTAGACGACGTCGCGGTCTGGTGGCTGCCGAGGGGCAACATCTAGACATTTGGAGTGTGGACGCCTCGACGTCTGGCCCTGTTCAGATTGTCGACGTGTGGGCGACGTGGTCACGACGACGGCGGTGCACACAGGCTGGGCCGGGTGAGGTGGGGTAGCAGAACCGGCCCCCAATGTAGGTAAGTAGTCTTTTCTTTACTTTATTCTATGGCGCCTTAAACTAGCAGCCCGCGCCGGGCGACTGGTGGTGCGTGGTCGTGCAGGCAAGACAACAACAATAACAACAAGTACGAGCGAGTGTGTGTGTGTCGACATTGATCTCTCAGCCGTAGACGATGGTGGCTGACTGTGTAGGCGCGGTGAGGGCAAAGCGCGGTGAGGGCAGAGAGTGAGAGGGGATGCAAGGCACATTGGCATGCCCAGTAGCGACATTGTGGCTTGCTGAGAGGTTGCGGCCCTTTGTGTGCGCGCCCAGAGCCAGAGGCTTCATGGGTGATGATGGCGAGGCAGAATGCAGCCAGTCCAGTGCCGGGGTGATGATCAGCCCAGTCTCACATCAGATGGCTTGCTCTTACATACTCTACCGCCTACAAACTAGCTCCCTCTTGCTAATGCTCATCTCATCCTCACACACACCCCCAGCTCCAACCCTAAAGCTTGCCGGCGCCAGGCCCGCGCGCTGGTGCTGCTCCCACACACCCCTGTCCATGTATCCGATAGTAGTGTGGCATGCGGCGAGCCCGTCAACCCAGACGCCTACCCAAGTAGGCCGTCGTATATCATACACTGGCTCGCCATAAATCTGTTCTCCTCACGCTGCCACTGCCGCCCCGGCAACCTTGCTGTCTTTTTTTTCTTCTCCTCCCCCACCCCCCTCACCTGCCCACTGCCCGCCCTCGCCTTCGCCTTCACCCTCACCCACAGCCACTGCAGGGACCGCCCCATCACTGTCACCACTGTCACCACTGGCATTACTGGCACAACTGGTACCACGACCACCACTACCGTCACCGTCGTCAATACCCGTTTCGACTCTCGGACCGCCCTCTTCTCTATCGCACAGAAACATCAAAAGACGAGCGTTTGCTGGCCGCCCCGCCCTCTTGCAGCCTTTATCTATCTCTGGACCAATCCCGTCTATCTCGACTCTTGGTTGTCCACTCGCGGCTCCCCAGGCAAACATTGCACCTGCCCATCATCTCCCTCTCTGCCATGCCCCACTCAGCCAATAATTCCACCTCCAGTCAGACCAAGATGTCGCGGCCCTCATCCACTTCCACCCAATCCGCCACTGCGTTTCCCAAACAGGCTGGCGCCGCCCTACTGTCTCCCGACAACAACCCCGCCGGAGGCCCCCAGTCACCATCCGCTTCAAACTTCTCCTTTGCATCCTCGCCCCATTCCGTCATCGATGTTCCCGACAATTCGCGTCAATATCCACCACGAGACACGGCGCCTCATGCTCCTGGCTCCCTGCGACCCATGACCTCACGTGCCCGTGCCCAGTTCTACGAGAGTCAATTCGTCGACAGAGGCTCAGACATATCGTCTGCTCGCGATCGTGTCACCAAGGATGCCCCCATTGTAGCAGAGCTGCGGACAAATGTTATTGTATGTGCTCCATTTCCCCAGTTCCGCTCCGTTTGTACATGCACTAACCACCAACCTGGTGCAGATCAAAGATGAATACACCCTTGTCACTGACCTTTCACACCATCTCTCCACGCGCTACCAAAGACCCGAGACATCCATCATGATTACCGTCAACCATTCAGCATGCCTGCTCCTTGGTGGGTCCTTTGAGCCCACTTACGTCCTCACCATCAATGCCTTGCCCGTTCAAGTGCAGCCCACGACCAACAAGCGCAATGCCGCTTTGATCCAGACATTCATGGCCGAGTCCATTGGCGTTCCATCAGATCGAGGTATTATCAAATTCGTGCCCATTCCCGAAGACAGCCTGGCTACAAACGGCATGACCATCTTGGGCGAGATCGAGCGGCTAGAGCGCCAGCACGCCGAAGAGAATGGTGGTAGCATTGTCAAGCGTGCCACGACCAAGAGCTCCCGCAAATCCGCCATGACCAAGGCCAAGAGTAGCATGCAGCTTTCCCGCGGACAATCCAAGGCAGAGCCAGTGCCAAAACCAGTCGCCGCCGCGGATGTTCCACGTGATGGTCCAATCGATTCTGCGGTAGCCATCAATGACTCGAGCGTCGCCCAGAGGCCTATAAGCAAGATGAGCCACAAAAGCAAAATGAGCACCAAAAAGTCTGAGCCAATTCTTTCCGTTTTCGCCAAAAGCACAACCATGCACACGAACCTGCCGCCGGCGCCACCCATCCCAGATGACAGGCCAATGACCCCAAGTATCAGCAAGCGTCACAGCTTCATGAAGGTTTTCCGTCGATGAGCCATGATCACCCACCCTGTACACCGTTGTATACGCTGATCCCAGCATTTATCCATTTTTGCATTTCGCATAGCACACAGACGCTGCATAGTGCGACAAAGGTTGCATTGTAAGGCGTTTGGGATTGGACCTTTTGGATAGCAGCTTCATTACTCACCACACTGATATACCCTTTTTTCATTTCCTTTGTTCAGAAGGCTCAACAG
Organism: Bipolaris zeicola 26-R-13; assembly: GCF_000523435.1. Taxonomy (NCBI): domain Eukaryota; kingdom Fungi; phylum Ascomycota; class Dothideomycetes; order Pleosporales; family Pleosporaceae; genus Bipolaris; species Bipolaris zeicola. The sequence continues at coordinate 127,524 of NW_006912050.1, forward strand.
AGCAGGGCGCCAAATAGATGCCCCAATGGCAAAAACATCTCATTTCACACATCATCCTGCATCGCGATTGTCATAGTGCTTATTCCAAATTACCGATGGTTTAGTCAGAACTCAGCTAAGATGAGGGGTTCACAGAACCTAATATCATTGCTTACGGTATTGCGTGGCATTCCGGTGTAGTTGCGAATGCGAAATCTCAGCTCGGAAAGTCATTCATGCAGCTCTCAATGCCGCCTTTCCTGCCCGATTCATCCATCGTTTGTGGCTGCCACTAGACTACTGTAAACAACGTAGGCACGCGCTACCAACGGATTGTCCGTCAATCATTTTTTCCCTGGTCTCTAGCAAGCGAAGCCTATGCTACGCTAAGTACGTGGACCAGCCATGGTCTTTCGGGTACCCAGCCTTGATCTCATACCAGCAGTCGATTGACTCGGACGCGCACACGCACGCGCCGTGTGGCGTTCAGCCTCAGCGCGCAAGTCCGGACACGCAGCTCACAGATACACACACGCCCAGCTGTCGTTATTATACTGTCTACTATTCTCCATGCACGGACCATTTCTGCTCATTATCAGCATCTGTGTAGCCGCCCTTTGTCTTTCTTCTTCCTCTTTCACATTTGAAACACGCATTTTGGATGCACATACTTTCACCGCTGTCACAAACTTTCTTTTGGAAAAATAAGAAACAGCATAGGAAAACAAGCGAACTTGAGGCACGGCAGGAACACCAGTGTTTGACTCTGCGGACAAAGCTCCTTAAGCGAGACATTGCGCTCGCCCGTAGCTAAAGGCGGCATTGTCGCGTGGCATATCCCTGATTCGCTAGGCTACAATCATTTCACTCCCCCTTTTCTTCTTCCACGTCTTACTAATCGGTGTAAGGGTTGGCGGGGTTATGAGTCGACATGTTTTTCAAAGTGATGGAGCTAGAGAAAAGATTCAATAGAACTGGGATAGACATGTCTTTTGCTCAACGTGCGCCAACTGCAGCTGGAGGACACGAGAATAGACGCTGTTAGCGCAGGAAAATGAACTCCAATGTGAGTGGTGGGGGGGGGAAGAGGCCGAGCGAGAAAAGAAGAAAAGAAGCAGCCACTGGACCATGCTTTTCGGCTTCCAACGGCCTGACTGCTTTTTCAGACGTTCTTTTCCTTTCTTGTGGGTATGGGAAAGTGTATCAAGGCAAGGCTGGGTATCTCGATGTTAATTAAGAAGACTTGTCATGTGGCGAACACACATTCACATGTCAAATATGAAGTGTTTCTCTGTGAATTTACCAGCGCCATCAATAAGCCTCAGCCCCCAACAAACATATCTTGGACCCTTGCTAATTCTCAGCAATGCCGGTAGTGCTGTGTTTTTTGTACCATACAGCAGCCACACTTTAACTAGTGGAACCTCTTTCTTCCCGTGGCAACCACCCGCACGCGAGCGAACCCCCCTCCTTTTGCTCGCCTGAACAAAAAAAAGCAATCCCCCCCGGAACGCTCAAAGCTTGTACACATCTATTGAAAACTTAAAATACACGGTTGTGCAGAAAAAGAAAGCAACAAGCAGAGAGGCTAGAAGATTGTGCTTTTTGCAACTTGAATAGATGATATAAGCCAGGCAGTCTACGTTTTACATGTCATTATCGAATACAACAAAAAAAAAGAGAGAATTATCTAATTTCCCCAATTTCCTCATGCAATATGCTTTGAAGGTACTAAAAGCGGGAAACAAACGCACAAGATAACTGTTTGTTTCATGGATTTTTTTTTCGGGTTGGGAAAAGAGATCGGACGCAGGGTCACGGGAAGTATTAGTTTCATCTCAACAAAAATACCATATATGTACTACTGTCGATCTAGTTACAAAAAGTCGATTTACTAGCGTGGAGGTAAACAAAAACATAGCAACGCTAGGAGAATGGAAATCTGAAGAAGTAAGAGGAAGAATATCATGCGAACTATCAATTTCTATACTCAAAAGCATACGCTAAACTAGACTAAACAAACAAATAAAACAACCAGTTCATCCCTACCTAAAATCTCCACTGTACACTCTTCCTCCCATCCTATATTTTAATCAACCCAGGACCAACCCCCAGACATCCTCCCAACAACCTCATCCGTAAACTCTGGCAAACCCCTCAACTCCAAACTCCCCCTCCCCTCACACTCCTCCTGCACCCCCCTCCTCACCTCTCCCCAAACGCCCCCCACCAACCTCTCCCCCCTCGCCTCCACCACCTCCATAACCGCCGCCTTATTCTCTCTCGCCCTCAACATCGCAACCCCCTGCAACTCTTTCAACAACCCCAATTTAACTTTAAACCGGCGATTCCGCGGTACACCGTGCATCGTCTTGTAGTAAAGCGCGAGCCAGGCTGCGAGGGACGGCCAGGGAGAGAGGTTGTTGGAGGCGTTGGAGAGGGAGAGGGAGAATGTGCCGAGTTCGGCGGTGAAGTCGGAGAGGGGGAGGTGGGACCAGCGGCGTCGGAGGTGGAGGAGGCGGAGGGAGAGGATGTATTGGTGCGTGTAGAAGGGTAGGAGGGGGGTTGAGGAGGTGGGGGATAGAGAGGGGGAGTGGAGGAGGGAGGTTTTGTAGATTGAAGGGGGGAAAGGGTTGATTTGGGGTCTTTGTGCTGGAGCGGGGTTTGGAGGGAGGGGGGAAGGCGGGGAGGGAGAGAGGGATAGAGGAGGGGTTTCGTCTGGGATTTTGGCCCAGGTTGGAAGGTCGGATTCCGGGTGGGGTTGGAGGGTGCTGAAGGTGGGTTTGTAGAGGATTGGGCCGAAGGATTCGCTCGGGCCGGCTGGGTCGTCCCATTCGTATAGCTTGATGCATTCGATGCATGCGCAGAGGACGTCGTCGGTGGTTTGGCAGTCGGCATCTAGGTATTTGGCTCGGAGCTGCTCGTATTGCTCCGCTGGGATGTCATCAGTGTCTTTGAGATCCTTGTCTTCGTTGCCTACCTGTGCTTCGTCGTCGATTGGGACCCATTCCTCCATGTCTGCCATGATTGTGTCTTCACATGCTTGCATTTCCTCTGGGGAGGCAAGGGTGAGTTCTTCGAGTGTGTTCAATAGAGGTTCATACTCTATCTCCATCTCATCTGGAGGACTGGCTGGGCGGTTAGCAAAGCCGGCTCCTGTCAATGTCTGGTACAATCTAAGTGACAACTCGTCATTGTCACAGCATTCCATCATGGTTCCTGCTAGTTGTATTGAATGTATGTCGCTTTTGTTACGTATTCTGTATGTTTTGCTATTGATCTAGTGAAATTTGGTGCTAACTCGGGAAATTTCTATTTATCTCAAGTACGCGTGCACAGTGTTGCTCATCCGCAATAGCGATGTGAAGGGTAAACTCTACCATGTTTTTACAATGTGTAATAGTTCACAGGTGCATTTTGAACAGCTAAATTCATACCAATGAAATGTGGTAAGGTCACTCCCTGGGTCCTGAGACGCACAGTGTGATGAGACAATTTTATAGAAAAGGTATCTTAACTCTATACTGTTTTAGAGCATACGACTGTCTTTAGTATATAATGATTCTAATACTTCTAGCTCTAGAATCCTACCTTTTTCCTGAAGTTCCTCTTTGCGATTGCCGTACAAGTCAACATTGTCAATCGCTCTCTTGATGGATACATCCTGTTTTCTCGCGCCAAGTAATATCTTCTACGTTTCCGCATATCAGAGGAAGTGATATTATAGTGATAATTTCTCCGATTGTTGAAATCCAAAAAAATGTACAGCGATTCAACACGAAAGTTCCGTTGACGGCTGATTGATCCTTTTGACATCTTAGCAGTGCTGCATGTAGATAAGTGTGTCGCAGATCTGCTTATATAGACACTGTATTGAATGGTGTTTGTTGTTCGCTTCAAGCCACCCTTCTGGAGTTGGCTATGGCCCATTGCTCCTTCTTTAGAAGATGCAATCACATGCTCTGTCTCTAGTATTCCTAGGGACGACTAGATTTATAAGTTACGGGGATCTTAAAAAAGCTCAGGAAAAGCGTAAGGAGAGAGACGCTGCCGAAGAGGCTAAAAATAAGGGAAAGCGAGGGCGGAAGTGCAAGAGTGCGCCAGGCGCGGATACGTCAGAAGCTGCGCCGAAGAGGGCGAAGGAAGTAGGACCAAGTGAAGTAATAGAGTCGGAAGGCATTCCAGTAGCGAAAATGTGACAAGATGATTTCAGGTAGTTGCAAACTGATAGTAATTAGAAGCCAACCCAACGTAAGCAATTAGTGCCTTGAGGAACGGAGGACTTCTATGGCCCCAAAACCCAAAACAGGAAAACCGCTGGACGTAGCCACGAAAAGGTACGGTGCCGCGATGATTGCGCCGTGAGGTCTGTACTATGATATCACGTATCCATCCTCCCCCCTTCGTTCCTCAAGGCTCCTTTAACGACCGGTGCCGGGCTCCCGGTTGCGCTTCCTATATCAGGTGATAAGTGGCCTAGCCACAGGCTGTTTGCTTCATGAGCTAACTAGATGATATAAGCAAGATAAAATATGACTATGACTCTCTAGAATACTAGCTATATCCGGAAGCTCTTCGAATTGGAAGTATCTACCATGGTAGTAAGATCGCATGAATCACCACGCTACGCCAACAATTTGGGCGATAATAGGCTTTTAGTATTAGCTCCCATCCGAAAGGATCGTATAAAACCTCTCATATATCTTTTCAGGATGTTATGGCCTGATGCAATAGGGTACTAAAAGGTTGTAGTTTTGCGCGAAAAAAGGTTCCGCTTGTATTAGGCAATAGGCCATGCCTTAAACCGTTTTCCTTAAACAAAATAAGGCAGAAAGTGTCTTGAGAAGGTACAGGAAATATTCCGAGAGAGTCATAGTAAAGTTCAGCTACGTAAAAAGAGACACAACCTCCTCAAGTGATAGTACCAGGATTTTGTCTCATCACACCGGGTGTCTCACGGCCTAGGATCAACCTTATTATGGTTGGTAATTGCTATTGGATTGCAATGTTCTGCTCTATATTTACCAGCTAGAAAATGACGATATAGTTGACCCTGTATATGCACAAGGCAAGGTTCTGGAGTTTAGCTCAACCAGTACACTGCGACTGAATCACACGTCCAATGGCATTGGCCGAGTCCTTGTTATATCTCATGTGAAATGATTTCGTATAGTCTACTATAAAAAACACAAATAAGGTCTGGCCCCTTGTGATGGTTGTTGTCGTGCCGCAACCCTTTGTGGGACCCTGATGCATAGTGATGTCATGCCGCTGCACTAAGAGTTTTCACCCGCAGAGCCTCCCATCACTACACCCTAGTCGGACGATCGCGGACATCCAGGCCGTATTAGAACACCATGCATATTCAACACCTCAGGATGATTGATCAACACATACTATGCTGCTCAGATGTTGTTCAAACACCCAAATCCCCAGCAGTTTCTGAATCAGTAAATTGTCTGCAAGATCGCGATGCACTCAAGCAACCCAAGGTTTGCCGAGCGAATTCACTAGTTGCTTGGGAATCCACGAACTCTTGAGCTCCAGACCCACTCAACCCATCTTTATCTTGAGCCGCATGTAGATCTGTCGTTGTTTTGTCGTCGGCTGCGTGCGTGCGTGCCGGTAGGGAAAGTGGAGCAAGAACATCACTAATTTTTTCGCTGCACAGGCGAAGCTTGTCGTCAGATAGTTGGGGCCCACAGGGGTCTGTCGCCAAACAGCTCCGATACAGTGTCAGGCTAGGGTCCACTGCTACACATGCTTGTCCCATGTTGTCGTCGATGGCATACACGCCTCCGATCCCAACAGTCCAATTTTTAGGCCGATGTTCTGCGCTTTGCATCCTATCGTGGAGAGACCCACGCTGACATACGCTCTGGCTATGTAGGAATACTTCACTGTAACGAGTATGGAGACTAGACGTCATATCGACAGTGGAGGCCAAATGTGGACTTTTGTTGGGTTCAAGAGGGCCTTCAAATCTCAACCCACACACCCAGAGTCACTTCTCCAGCTTTTTTCCTTCCAGCCAGCCTCGCGACCATGGGAATCGAGTCTCGGTACCCTTCGCCCACGCCAGCGGGCGCGCAACAGTTTTCTGAAAAAGACGCTGAGCAACACCGCCCAAGAAGATCGGCTGATATGAGCGACGGAGAAAAGTCACAGTCAGACAATGTCCCCGTTGACCCCCAAGGAAGACGACACCCATCCATGGCTCCTGGCCCAGATGGAAAGCGCGAATTGCGAGAGTGGGAGTGCTGGGACAAGCTCGCATATTCGTGGCCCAAGTGGAAAAAGGCAATGTACCTGGCGTCGATTGCTGGAATTCAAATCTCTATGAACTTCAACACGTCAGTGTATCCTAGTGCCGTCAACCCCGTCGCGGAGCACTTTGGCATCAGCACGCAGGCAGCTCGAGTCGGCCAGATGATTTATCTCGTCTTCTACTCATTTGGATGCGAGCTGTGGGCACCATGGAGCGAGGAGTTTGGGCGATGGCCGATTCTGCAGTTGAGCATGTTTCTTATCAATATCTGGGAGATTCCATGCTCAGTGGCTCCGAACTTTGCTACCATTATCGTTTGCAGGGCTTTGGGCGGCCTCTCTACTGCTGGGGGCAGTGTTACACTTGGTCTTATCGCGGATATGTATGAGCCAGAAAATCAGCACTGGCCGCTGTGCTTCATTGTGCTGTCTTCCACTATCGGAACTAGTATCGGAGGTGTCATCGGTGGCCCTATTGAGCGCTGTAAGTCTACTGGCAGCAATATTACAAAAGACATGCTAACGTCACGTTGCAGACCTCTCATGGCAATGGAACTTCTGGATCCAACTCATCTTCGGTGTAACAGTACAAGCAGTTCACTTCTTCATGCCCGAAAGCAGAGCCACGATCCTCATCGACCGCGAAGCAAAGCGGCGCCGCGAGACAGGTGAAGACCCCAACATCTACGGCCCCAACGAGCTTAAGAAACCGCGCATCTCCCTCAAAGAAGCCGGCAAAATCTGGCTCCGACCTTTTGAAATGTTCATTCGCGAACCCATCGTCCTCCTCCTTTCCCTCCTCTCCGGCTTCTCTGACGCCCTCATCTTCACCTTTCTCGAAGCCTTCAACGTCACCTTCCCCAACAACTTTGGCTTTGGAACTCTGCAGGTAGCCTGGGCATTCATCCCCATCAACGCCTCCTACTTCTTCACCTACTTCCTCTACTGGCCCTGGTTCTGGCGCGACGACCACTTGCGCAAGAAAAACGGTCCAGACTGGATGACGCCCGAGCGCCGTCTCAAGCCACTCTTGCTACTCGCTCTCTTCGAACCCATCGGCCTCTTTGGCTTCGCCTGGACTTGTAAGATTCGATAACCCCCCCCCCCCCTTTCCAGTCTTGGAACGCAGTTTGAAATAGAAAAAAAAAGCTAACGCAAACTCAAAAAGGCATGGGTCCGCCCCAAACCCACTGGATCGCCCCAATGATCTTCTCCTTCCTCGTCGGCCTGGCAAACTTTGCAATCTACTACTCCTCCGTCGACTACATGATTGCAGCTTACGGCCCTTACTCTGCCTCTGCTACCGGCGGTAACGCATTCGCGCGCGACTTGCTCGCTGGTATCTCCGCCATGTATGCCACACCGCTATATCATAACCTGGCGGATTCATCGCCCCAGCGATCACAGTATGCGACGACGCTGCTGGCATGTCTGTCTTGTTTGATTGTGGTGCCGATTTACGTTTTCTACTGGAAGGGACCGCAGATTCGCAAGGCGAGTAAGTTTGCGTCGATTTTGGCAGAGGATAGGAAGGCCGAGGGGGTGAGGCGGTTGAGCAAGGCTGATAATTTGCCTGCTTGAAAAAAAACAAGTCGTGTTTTAAATAACGATCGTGCATTGGGGGTTTTTTGATTACAGATAAGAGAATATCATCTTCTGGCATATTTGAACGATGATTGAGCCAGAACAGAGTACTGTTCTCGCGTCTCTTCACCGATGTAGGCACTACACCAAGCGAACAAAAAAAGAATGTAATTTTCATTATTCGGCCTTTTCGAGATGGTGGGTGGGGGTATGCAATTCAAAGAGAATCCAACAAAACAAACAGCATTTCGCGTTAAATGGCCCAGTAGACACTCACAGGAAAAAAAAACGAACAAGTCCGCCCGCCAATTGGTCACCACGTCTAACCCGTTTCTTTCTCTCGCTCTCGAGTACCGAAAATAGCAAAAGGAGAACAAAATGATGCCCCAAAAGTATACATGTATGTGTTGTGTGTATGAGTAGTATATGTATAAATATATAGCCCAAAGCAACTTTTGGCGCGCGTTTTGATGATTTCTCCCAAAAAGGGGGGCAAAAGGTTATTTTTTTTTACCTAAAGCGCGCTGTGCATCTGCCCATGACCTCGCCCTGGCAGACGAGCTCGGCGTTGAACTCTGAGCCGTCGAGAGTAAGGTAAATGTCAAAGTATACGCGGTAAAAAGTGCCTTGAGGGGTATCCATGCGTTCAAAGTCCTTTTCGAGGTTTTTCCGTGATAGGTCTGATGTCAATGTGACGACTTCCTTGATGCCTGTTTTTTCATGTTAGAAATTTATTATTGTGCCATTGAACTTTGCAGGGACTTACGAGGATCCTTGGTGTACTCTGGGCAGACATCGTCGTCACATGCGTACAGAATATCCTCGTACATGAGGGTTGCGCCTGGCGCCACCTGCCTGAAGAACGAAACCTTGACAGGCTCGCCAATCTTGACTCTTTGTCCCTTTTGCACAAAGATCTGGCGTGTGTACTTGCAACGATCTTTGCCGTCGAGTGAAGGGACGCGGTATTGTTCTGGGTGGTGACCCTCCTTGAAGGGCTGAAGGGTGGCCATGAGGTAATGCCTACGTGCAACACGGTGTGTGACGATGCGCTCGGTGATACCGGCGGTAACGGCTCCCTTGACAATGGCGGCGACCGAGTCCATGGGTCGAACAACCTTGGACTGGAATTGCGGAGGGACGTGGAGCTTAATTTGTTGAAAGAGGTACTCCGAGGCACCAAAACCACCGACAACCAGGACGTTCTATGTCAGTTAGCATTGGAACGATCTCGCTCTGAAATCGCATGTATTTACCTGTAATGACCTGTTCTGCGCCTGAATAGCAATAATTTGGTTCCTGACAAGTTCAAGAATTCGGTTCACCACAGGCTCAAAGCACTGCAGAATCTCCTCGTTGGTAAAAGTCATGTATCCTTCTTCAATGCCCGCTTCAGGGAACTCGGCCTCGATACCAACGTCAACGGCCCATTTCTGTCCGTTGTTACGGAAGTCGGCCTTTATCCTGTTCTCAAAGTCCATGATGCACTTGGCGTAGACCTTTCCGGCAGTCTTTGAGCCGTCTGGCAGCTTCATTTTCCTAATCTTCGCACGGAGAATGTTGCTAAAGTTGCGGTTGAGCGCTGTAGAACCGCACGAGTCACCGGAGCCTGCTGTGCACTCGGCAACGGAGAAGGGTTGCTCCTCTTCGACCTCGTAGGCGATCAAATCGACGGTACCACCACCGCAATCGACAATGAGCACAGCGTCGTGTATCTTGAGGTTGAGCAGACCAGTCTTGGAGCAGAACATGGCAGCAGCCTCGGGTTCAGTAATGAGTGTCAACCTGTTGTCGTTTTCGTCACGAAGGAAACCCGCCTGGATGGCAGCAGCGCGCGTGGCAGCTTTTCCAGCATCGTTCCAGATGGCGGGGACTGTCAGGTAGTACCTGATGTTGCGCTCTTCTCGGTTGAACACCTCACCCAGCGTCTTCTGCAGCTGGTTCCGCATCGCCTGTCGGAGGTGAAAGAGGTAGTCGGCAGCGACATCGATCTCAGACTTGCCCGGGGGTAGCGGGGGAAGGTTGATGGGGTCAATGTATGTGTTTCCAGACAGCATCAGTTGCAGCTTGAACCACTCGACCTTTTGCACGCCAGGCTTGGGGTAGCCCGTGGGGGCCAAAGCATCAGCAATGTCAGGGCCCCAGCCAACAACCTTTTGGTACTGGTCGTAGTAGAGCACCGTAGGAATCTTTTGTTTGGTCTGGTTGCCCGCGCCAGGCCATTCGGTAATGATGTCTTCCTTGGCCTCAGTGTTTGTCGCAAAAGCGAATGCGACACCGGAGAAGGTGGTACCCTGCGTGAGTGTGTTGTGGTCAGCTTCTGCGCGCGTTGATGCCCAAGGCTGCTACTCACAAAATCAATGCCGACAATCAGCTGCGCCTTTGAACGACCCTCGCCCGCGACCTCTGCCATGGCGTTGGGCCTGTTGTACACGGCGGGCGGGCCATGGGGCGTAGGCGCGCCGGGCGGAGGTGGTGCACCATAGCCGTGGCCATAGCCAGGACCCGGAGGCCCTTGGGGAGGGTATCCAGGAGGGCCAGACTGGGGAGGGTAGGGCGGCTGCTGGGGAGGGTATCCAGGCGCCGACGTGTTGATGGGAGGAAGGGGACTCGCAGGACGGCCGTGAGCAGAGGGGGGCGCACCGAGGCCGCCTGGAGGAGCATACGTGTATGAGGGCGGGCGGCCCAGGGGATTCTGGGGATTCATGGGGAGCGAAGAGCTGCTGGAATTGGAGGCCTGAGGAGACAGCGAGGTTGGACGTTGCTGGCCGGTGGGGGTTGCAGCAGCAGCTGAGGGAGTGGGCGACGACGAGTTGTGAGAGGAGCTCTTTCGTTTCGAACTCACGAGGTTCTTGAAACGGGTGTTCATGGAATTCATCAGACTGCGAGCGAGCGAAGGCTGCGAGGTGCGGGTGGGGTGCGGTCAAGGATATCAGCGAGCGCTGCTACTGCGGCTGACGGCGAGCTGGGCACTGTCCCAAACCGCTCAAGGCTGTGTGAAGGAAGCCCCGCCAACTGGGCTGCGGCGCAGTCGCAGCGTGGCTCCCTCAAGGCTGACGGCGCGGCAGCCTCGCCGTGTCCCTGGGCTGGGAGGGCGGCCTTGCTGATGCACATGCGCATGCATTGGATGATGCAACTGCAAATGCAAATGGACAAGGAGACGCAAACTATTCCGCTGTCCTCCATGGCAAAAGTCCTGGGCAGACACACGCCGCGGGGTCGCTCAACACAGGGCCGGGTCATCTTCCGCCGTCAGCATCCTGTCCTCTACACACCATTGGCGACCAAATCCAGTCGGCTGCGCTGAATCAGCCCCTTCCAGCCCCCCATCCCAACCCACACGTGACGCATATACTGTCGCAGAATCTAACATTTGCATGCCCACAATTGCACTCTACTCGACAGCCTTCTCTATCCTCCATCTGTCCATGTCATGCCACAAGACCCACCAAACGCCCCCAGGGTCCACCCAGGGCTTCCCTGTCCACTCCCACAACTCCCGCTGCCATAGGTGTACACTTAGTCCAAGTACACTACACACACGCAAGCCGTAAACCGAAAATTGTCCCATTTGCCATCATGGCTAGTATGCCGCTATCCCGAGTATCCCTGAAATGCTAAACAAAAAAAGATCGTGGTATCCAACGCCCCGTAAAACGCCATAACCCACCCACCCACATTCGCCCCCTCCAAAACGCCACGCCCATGTCACTGTTGTTGTTCCCATGCCCATTCCTTTATCCCGTATTCCCTTGTATCCTCTAAAATATTTCCTTTCATCTCCAAAACTCACCTGTCCCTTATCCCTACCTCCAACCCTCACTCCAGCGCCCCATTCAACACCATCCACCCCAGCACGCCCGACACAACCAGCAATATAAACGCAACCACAAACATAGCCGCAATCCTCTCCACAGAATACCGTACGTCGTCCGGCCTCTCCATGTCCACGCCAATCTCGCTTTCGTCATCCACATCGCCGTACCCCTCTTGGCCCGGCGGAATGTACTGGATCAGCGTGTCGCGGTAGCTCTGTCGCACCGCAACCGCATACGACGGCGGTGCTTCGCCTGTACATGACGCGTCGCTGTCCTCGAGGTACGTTTGCGCTGTGACGAGGTACGCAAGGGGTACGTCATCGGGGCTCGCTGGCCGTGATGGTAAGTCGCTGTAGGGATGCGAAATCACCTCGTGCATCACCAGCTGCCGGTACTCGTGCCCATCGTGACGACAACCTGGGGGCATGACTGAGTGCGCGGCTATTGGTACTTCATGTTCGTACCCGTCGTGGCTTATGTATGGGGGCGGGGGTGGCAGTGTTGAGAGCAGTGGTTTGCTGCTCGGCGCTGTTTCATCTGAAGAGGCTGCTGCTGCTGGGCATTGTGTCGACCGTGTAATTGCTGCGTGAAATCGAATATCGCCATATGGTGCTGATATGGTAGTGTTCTGTGCCAATCGTTAATTGAGGGGGGCTCTTTCTTTGGAACGGTAGCTTTGATTAATGGTCTGTACCTCCATGGTGACTTTTCCGGGAGCTGTAAATGTCTGAGAAGCTATGGCATATGATGGGCGCTCAGTTAATACACAACACAAAAAAGAGGCTGTTGAGCCAGATTAGTAGAGACTGCCTGTGCTACGTATGACATAAGAAAGGAGATTGGCATTTTAAGAAGGGGACATGGTCAGCAAGTGGTAGGAAGCTACAGCAAACGCTTAGGCCGCAGCCGCAGCTGCGCAGTAGTCTATCACGGCCCCCCCACCAGACGACTGGGATGCTGTTGTTGCGGCCATGGCATAGATATGCGCTTCCAAGTGACGGTAGTGGCTGGCACTGGGGGGGCGCGCGCGGGGACAAAGGTCGCTAGCCATGAGCTTGAGATGCAATGCGCCGATCACCCGAACAGGCACCCTCGCAGCCTAGACGACACACGGAGCATTTTCCCATTGTCAACTCGAGCTTTCTGCCTTGATTCCTTTTCTCATTCCTTTCCTTTTCGAGAACCGAACTAAGTACATCTTCTTTTGTTCAGCGAGCTTTGCTCATCATCGGTACGACTAAGCACAGGGATAACATGTAAGCCCTATCTCCCGCAACTGTCCCCCCCCAGTCACAAAAACTCAAACCCAACAACCATGGCCACGAGGTTAACATGTCCATGACAACTTTGGGGGAAGGGAAGCAATTCGCACCGAACGTGTTTCATGCCCAAAATAAAGTAGAACTCGGCATCTGGGAACTTTGAGAAACCTTGGCTTACCATGGCCAGATGCCCGGGTCCAATCAAAGTCCCCCCCAAGGCACGGGTCTATCATATACCCTAAAAGCATAGTAGTCTACGCAGAGCAGTGCCCGCGCGCGCGCAAGCGGAGCTGGGCCGAACAAAAAAAACAAAGCAGATCAGACACATTAGACTATCGGAAAGTTTAGCCTGACCCAAAAGTCTCTGCACCCGCCAGCAGCCCAGGCCCACAGTCGCAAAGTTCCTGGTTGCAAACACGGCTATTCCGACGCCAGCCAGTGGTTGCGCGCCGTGCTCCTCGTTGGAACCACGTCGCAGCGCATCCACCTGCTTTCTGCCTAGCACACATAACGCACATGTTGAGTGGTACCCGCAACTCGACTAGCTAAAGCACAGGTAAAAAGGGGTTGGGGGAAGAGAGAGAGAGGGGAATTGTCCACGCGTATTGAATCAGTTGACGCGAGTGGACGTGCACTCCGACGTGAACGATACTTCCGGTAAGGGTACGTAGACCCATTGAACAACTTGGCGAACTTCTTGTCTGTGTCCTGTAGTCCTGAACCACTTTGTCAAAGATTACGATTCAGGCTCTGTGCCCATACCAACCAGGAAGCCTAGCTCGGCCCCGCTTTCACCGTCATGTAAAGTACCTTATCTAGTGATTACTTGTACAAGCATTGCCGGTTTGTTGTAACATGTTGCGAGTTGCTTGCAATCGCAAATGCTAGATTTATATCTAACATTCAATATTCAATGACGCGGAAATTTAATAATACGAATGAAATCCTTGTCCCTCCCCCCCAACGAAGGAATGGGGAAATAGTAGTGCATAGACATAGACGAGGGCAGTTGAGACGTCATTCAATCGCACCCGTTTTTTGTTTCCTATCTAGAAAAACCGAATTTATACACACGCGATACAAGGTTTTTTTCACTGATAGTAATGGGAAACAAGAGAGCTCTGAAGGTAATTTAGCCAAAAAAAATAATAATCGACGAACATGGATTTGCTCTCACATCATGTTGTGGAATTCAGCAGTTATCATGAATTTTGCTATACCAAATCGGGACTAGACCGAATCAGACTTGAAAAAGGGTGCTGCGTCTTAGTGATATCAACCACGCTGATCTACAATATGACATTCCCCTTTAAAGAGGACATGGGAAGCAGAAGAAACGGATATGTTAAGAGAATCCGATAGTAATCGCAAATGTCCCCCTACGGTGATTTCGTTTCTGCTTTTGATTTTGGAGTAGTTAACGTAGCAATTCCACGCCCCGAGTAGCGCCAATCCCCTTTTTCGAGAGCCCGCCGGCCAAAACCTCCCTAATCCGCGCTAAAACTCCCCAACATGCATCACGACAATCAATCATATACACCAGAACAACACAACAAGCACATTGAACAAAGTAAAATTCTGACTACATGGAATATACTCTATCCACGACAATAGGCCCACGGTTTAATACGCCCATAATAAGCCTGATAGTGTACATTGCTAGCCGGAAAACCTGAAAAGAAGTTGTTACATCCAATGCGAAATCTCAGAACCGCAAAACTTCAACTCCCCGTCTATTTTCTGCTCGGAAATCAGTTCGTCTTCGCGATTTCTACACCGCCTGTGGCACCCAGGGCCTTTGGAGATATGAGGATTCTCGGCTGTATGCATCGCAAACCTCTTAGTGTAGGTTTTAGGAATTAGAGAAATAAAATATGCACATGTCTAACCGAGAGAGAGAGGGAAGACGGAACCCTAGTAACGTTACGCATTCCCACGTTAATCATGTAACTCAAGACATTTATACTTTTCCTTTCATTGTCTAATAGAGTATACAGTCGTCCAAAAGATCAGAAAAAAAATGGTAGCACAAGGGACCCTTTCCCTCAATCCATTTGAGAATAAGAAAGTTTCTATCCCAGCCCTTGGGATATTGCAGAAATAAAATGAAGAAAAGGCACATACACGTGCACGCAAGAATACTTCTTTTTTGCTTCTTGTCAGCTTCCACGATTTAAACCTCCCACCCCAACCCGGATGTGAGAACGCCATCGCTGATGAATGCAAGTGAATAACGAAAAGATCCCGAAAAAAAAATCGGGAGAGAATAATCTTTCTTGAATTTCTTCATACCCGTCCAGGTACATTAGTGGAGATGGGGGGCAGATTCCTATTAACCTCCGTCTTCACATCCTTGTCCGTGTTCTTCATGCGCGCCAAGATGAGCGTAAGTGTCTTCTTTTCGCGGCCGTCATTCTCGAGCACGTGAATGAGATCGCGAAGTTGGATGCCAGCGCCCGTCTCTGTCTGCTCAATGGCCTCGCCGAACTTGCGTTTGCGGCCGATCAGGGCCTTCTCGGGCGCTTGGGCGGCCGGTGTTACCGTACCGCTGCCGCCAGATGCTGCCACGGGTCGTGGTGTTGAGGCGCCAGATGCGCTTCCACCGCCGCCACCTCCGCCTCCACCTCCACCAGTCATCCATGAATACTTCTTCTTTTTTCCGCCGAGGGCCATACTGGCTGTTTCGTTGGCTTTGCCGAATACAACGACATCTGACTGGCTCTGCTTCTTCGCAGCTGCCAAGGCTTTCTTTGTAACTGGCTCCGGGAGCGGTATTGGTATCGCTGGTGCATCTGCTGATGTACTGGAAACACCTGCTTGTCGCTTTGCTCGCTTACGAAGGCGTTCTTGTTCCCATTTGTAGTCGTCTTGAACGCGCTTGGTGAGCGCATTGGCGACGCGGTTGATATTTTGAAATGTCCGCTGGGGGGTAGGTGGCGCTTCGCTCGGTGGTGTAGGCAAACGTGCCGCATTGGGTAGGCCTATGTCTGTTAGCTGCTGTTTTAGATACTCGAAGAATAAACCAACCCTTGTTTGCTGTCGCTGTGGGGCTGACAGCGCTATCCGGTGCTTCCCATGGTGTCTTCAAGATATTAACAGGCCGAACCATCTTTTCTTGGGCATTCTCGTCTATAACGGCGATATCAACCATCTGAGGGGGAATGACGCCATCGGAGGTGTTCTGGCGACCTTGACACAGAGCAAAAGAATCTTCGACAAGAGTCCGTACACGCTCCTCGGCAGCGAGAGTTATTAATGTCAGAATCTCCACAAGTGGAGCATTCTGGTTGAGCAGACTGGCAGCCTCCAGACCGATGATTTGCTCACCGTTTGCGCCGGTCTGCGTGCTACGCGTAATCTCTTGCTGGCCCTTGTCAGGAATCTTGTCGAACAAGCCATCCACATTGATCTGGATTCCGTGCTCGTATCCGCGTTTTGCAATGCGGTGCCGAAGCACACTTGCCGACAGGAAGGGGTCGTTCAGGGGGTGTTGAGCCGACTCATTCAGGATGCGAGCGGCCTGTTCATGCTTCCTGATAAATTCGGCTTGTTGCTGCTCCTTGGTCATTTCCTGGCTGAGCGGACCGGTCCCTTGGTATGCGCCATGGCCTTGTTGATTCCAGTTGTTAAAACTTCCGTGTGGTGATACTGTAGATGCGGAGCCTTGCGAGGTGAAGCTCCGATAGTTCTGCAGCAGATTGTCCTCCTCGGCGCGCAAGTCGATACCCGATCCGGTGAGCACATCACTGATATTATTGACGTCCAAATCGCGCGCATTCGCCTTTTCCAGCTCCGAGTTGTCAGTGGCCTTACTGTACGGAACCTTTGGCGGCGGCATAGAACTCTGTGGCGCGGGCGAATGCGCATTTGGTTGCTGGTAGGGCTGCGGCTGGTGAAAGGGCGGGGGCTGCATCGCGGCGGGTGATGTTGGCAGCGATAGATAGCCGGGTGTCTGGGGGGAATTGGCGTAGGGTGACGAGGGATATGCCGGCGCGCCAGGCATGCCGAAGGGCGACTGGTAGGGTGCTGGCGATGGTGGATTGGGCGACAGGCGCTGCCGCTTGTTGGGAGGAATGCCGCTGCCCATGGTCGGGGAAAGGGCCGTTGGTGAGTGCTGGTAATTTTGCGGAGAGAATGCGCGCGGCTGCTGCTGCTGGCCCTGGGGCGGAGGATACTGCTGGTTGTAGGACATGGTGGGCAGCTCGTCCCCTGTGGGGAGTTGCGCAGGCGAGAAGCGTCTATCCGCGTGTCATCCGGGGATGGCGAATTGTGCGGGCGACAAGGCTGGCGATGAGCCGTGATTTCTGTAGACGGTCGCGGTGGGTGGTGTCGGTCGGCGCGTCGATACCTGTGGGAGTCTTGATGGAGCAAGGTTACGAAGTTACGCCAGCGGTGGCAGGCGCACTAACTGGGGCTTGGCAGACGCGCCCGACAAAGCGCAGCCGCAACGGAACATCACCTCACTCTCACCCAAACGCGCAACAACACCAGGCAGTAGCAGCAGCTTTACCTTCACCCTCGCCTGTCATTACTGAGACGCATGATTGCTACGTCGACACTGACCATCTGACTAATGAAGCTTAGCTAGAGCGCTCTTTGTTGCACCTTCGACGCGTTCTCTGGCACTCACCTTCCCCCCCATCTTTCGTAGTACCCGCCTCTTGCCTCGCCCGTGTCCGTCAAGAAAAAGTGCGCTTGTTCGACTCTACCTGCCACGACCATGGCTGCAAAGAGAAAGGCAGCTGCAATGGCGCCCGAAGACGACGACCCCATAGATCCCTCCGACGAGCTCATGTTCCTCTGCTTGGGAGGCGGTAACGAGGTCGGGCGGTCATGTCACATCATCCAGTACAAGGGCAAGACGGTCATGGTGCGCAGACAGACTTGGAGCCCAAGGCGACCCTGCTAACAAGGCGCAGCTCGATGCCGGCATGCACCCCGCCCACGAGGGCTTGTCCGCCATGCCCTTTTACGACGACTTTGATCTTAGCACTGTAGACGTGCTCTTGATATCACAGTATGTATACGCACATCTTGCTTGCTATGGGACTTGGGGTTCGGCGCATCACTGGAGTCGGACCATGAGCGCACATTGGGCACTCGCAGTTCAGCGACTTGTATATCAGTATCAATGGAATATAATTTGCATCCTCCCCGTTCGACTTCAATGATGTACCAATCCCCGCTTTCCGCCCCTGTATCTAGCTACTCCTCTACGTCTACTCTCCGAGCTTGTCCTTGTCCTTGTTGGCCGTCGTTCAGTAGGCTGACATTAGGCTAGTTTTCACGTCGACCATGCAGCTTCTCTCCCATACGTCCTTGCCAAAACAAACTTCAAGGGTCGCGTCTTCATGACACATCCTACCAAAGCAATCTACAAGTGGCTCATCCAAGACTCGGTCCGTGTTGGCAACATGTCGAGCAACTCTGAGACCAAGATCCAAATGTACACTGAGGCCGATCATCTCAATACCTACCCCATGATCGAGTCCATAGATTTCTACACTACACATACCGTGTCTGGTGTACGGATAACACCGTATCCAGCAGGTCACGTGCTTGGTGCTGCAATGTTCCTCATGGAGATTGCCGGTTTGAAGATACTCTTCACTGGAGATTACTCGCGAGAAGATGACCGACATTTGGTGTCTGCTTCCGTACCGCCTGGCGTCAAGATTGATGTTCTCATTACTGAGTCAACATTTGGTATCTCGATGCACACTCCACGTGTTGAGCGAGAAGCACAGCTCATGAAGGCCATTACAGATGTGCTCAACCGCGGTGGCCGAGCCCTGCTCCCAGTTTTTGCCCTGGGACGAGCACAAGAACTTTTGCTCATCTTGGACGAGTACTGGAGCAAACATCCAGAAGTCCAGAAGATACCCATCTATTACAACTCGAGTCTGGCGCGAAAGTGTATGCAGGTTTACCAAACATATGTTTCAGCCATGAACGACAACATCAAGCGTCTCTTCGCTGAGCGCATGGCAGAGGCCGAAGCAGCAGGCGATACAGGCCGTCGGGGAGCTTGGGACTTCAAATTCGTTCGATCACTCAAGAGCCTGGAGCGCTTTGACGACCTTGGAGGCTGTGTCATGCTGGCTTCACCTGGTATGATGCAGTCAGGCACATCACGTGAGCTGCTTGAGCGATGGGCCCCGGATCCGAGGAACGGTGTCATCATCACGGGTTACTCTGTCGAAGGTACAATGGCGAAGCAGATTGTACATGAGCCTGATCAAATTCCCGCTATAATGACACGAGCAAGCAATACAGCGCGTCGACCAGGTCAACGGGAGAATGAGCAGACCATGATACCCCGACGGTGCACAGTCCAGGAATACAGTTTTGCTGCTCACGTTGACGGAAAAGAGAACATGGAGTTTGTGCAGGAAGTCGGCGCGCCAGTTGTCGTAAGTTCCTAAAAGTTTCAAGCTTAGCATTCAGAGTTGATTGTGGATACTAATACATATTTTAGATTCTCGTCCATGGCGAAAAAGGCAACATGACCCGCTTGAAATCAAAACTTCTCTCTTTCAACGCCCAAAAAACTATTCCCACCAAAATCTACTCCCCCGCCAATTGTGAGGAACTCCGCATCCCCTTCAAAACCGATAAGATCGCAAAAGTTGTGGGAAAGCTAGCTTCCATCACTCCACCGATGCCTCGTTCTCTGACCCCTGGTGGCAGTGAAGCTGATCAGGCTGGGGTAAAGCAGGAATTAGAGGGGGAAAATGTAGACATCATCAGTGGAGTGTTGATACAGAACGATTTCAAGATCAGTCTCATGGCACCAGAGGATTTGAAAGAGTATGCTGGATTGACAACTACGACTATTCTTTGCCGTCAACATATTACACTATCAGCGGCAGGCATTGATTTGATACGGTGGGCTCTAGAAGGCACGTTTGGTGCCATTAAAGAGACGCGTCTCACTGATGTAGCTGTTGAAGGCAAGATGAACGGCACTGAAAACGGGCACAAGGAAGAAGCAGATGAGGAGGTCAACCGGACAGAGATCAAATTTGCTGTCATGGATTGCGTAGGCGTGCTCGTCAAGAACGGTGGGAGAGTAGAGGTCGAGTGGGAGGGCAATGTAATCAACGATGGAATTGCCGATGCCGTCCTCGCCGTCCTGTTCACAGTCGAGTCCTCACCAGCGGCTGTACGGCGTAAGTTTCGCCCCTATCATATCTTCCAGTCACACTATTTACTAACATATCCAATAAGAATCCTCAAAGCAACACTCGCACAACCATGGACCTCCAGCTTCAGACGACATTTCTGCTACGAAATTCACTCACCGCTTCAAGGATAAACCGCACCCTCACCGGACACCCGACCCCTCCACACGTCTCGCTCGCCTTTTCCTCTTCCTCGAGGCACAATTCGGCGAGGAAGCTGTCCGTCCCATTACCCTTCCTCGTAACAGTACCACGACAGCAACCACCAACGGAACACCAGCCGCTACTACAGACGCCGATACACCCTCTCCAGATGCCCCAGTGCCTGATGCTGCATCTGCAACAGATCCTCATGGCGCCACCGAATCTTATTCAGCCGATGACCAACTGTCCACAGAGGACAAGCAAGAGTTGAAGCGTTTGCACAACCTAGGCATTCCTGTTCCAGGGGTTGAGATCAAGTTTGATCGTTTTGTGGCCAAGGTGTGGCTGGAGGATTTGGATGTAGAATGTTCGAATAATGCGTTAAGAGCACGTGTCAAGGCAGTAGTAGAAAGAGGAGTAGAGACGGTCAGCGGCTTGTGGTCGTAAGAGTCAGTGACTTGAGAAATACAAATATGGTCGGGCATTCCTGGCTTCATGCTTCTCATTTGCATAGTGGCGAAGGAGGAAAATCTGCTTATACTTTTGTCTTTCGCATGTCTCTCTACCTGTTCGAGAGATGGGGCAAATGTTCTGGACCTTTCAGCTTTTGAGTGAGAGAAATACGCCATATACGTCGAACACACATGTGACGCAAGAACCGTACAACATAACTTATCAGAGCACAACTTGATGTCGCACAATCACAAGATTAGAATTTTCTCATGACTTGCACTAAAGTGACGAGTGATCAAATCATTCTGACATGTCCAGCCAAATATGGGCGCAAAAGTTTGAAAATTATCAAGCTAGTTGCGGGGCGCAGAGCTGACATGTGATTCAGCATGATATTGGTGGGGTGCAATATGCTTCTGAGTAGCTAGATATTAAAGCAAGGGCGACTCCGTGTTGATAGAGCGGTGAGAATTGCAAGTAAATAGTTATATAAAAAGAAAGTGCTGCGGCTGCGGGATTAACAGACCCGGGTTCCGGTTGCGCACGCACTAGAGTGCAGTGACGTGAATGGAGGAATACTGACAAGGGCGGGTATCCGGATTGTGGTCGGAAAAGAACGGGTCCAGTGCCAAGCACAAAACTTCTCACCAACAACTAGGGTTTCTTGATCTCCATCTGTCCATTCTCAACACCACCGCACCGCACCTCTCCACTCCACTCCACCCCCTTCGCGTCTGTTATTCATATCAGCGAAATGGCCACCTCTCCTCCACCCACCTCGACCGGCTCCTCCAAGCTCGACGCCGCAAAGGCCGCGATTGGAGCCAAAGTCGACCCAGCCGCGCCCACCGGCGTTGGACTGTATGCGCGATTCGCTTTCGCTGGTGCCGTCTGCTGCTCCGTCACCCACGGTGCCCTCACACCCGTCGATGTGTATGTTTTCCCGCCTCTTCAATGACTCTGGGCGATGGCAATGGCTGCGGAGAGCATATTTTTGCGACTC
Source organism: Bipolaris zeicola 26-R-13 (assembly GCF_000523435.1). Taxonomy (NCBI): domain Eukaryota; kingdom Fungi; phylum Ascomycota; class Dothideomycetes; order Pleosporales; family Pleosporaceae; genus Bipolaris; species Bipolaris zeicola. The sequence goes on from NW_006912050.1 coordinate 149,218, forward strand.
CTGGCGGCACATGGAAAATGACGACAGAATGCCAAGCTAACAATCTTCACAGCGTCAAGACCAGGATACAGCTTGACCCCGCTACCTACAACACTGGCCTGATCGGTGGCTTCAGGAAGGTCATTGCCAACGAGGGTGCTGGTGCCGTCTGGACTGGTTTTGGTCCCACCGCTGCCGGTTACTTCCTCCAAGGTGCCTTCAAGTTTGGTGGTTATGAGTTCTTCAAGCAGCAGGCCATCAACATGGTCGGCTACGAGACCGCCTCCAACAACCGCACCGCCGTCTACCTCGCTTCCGCCGCCGTTGCCGAGTTCTTCGCCGACGTCGCCCTTTGCCCTCTTGAGGCTACCCGTATCCGTCTCGTCGGTGACCCAACCTTTGCCAACGGTCTCGTTGGTGGTTTCAGCAAGATCCTGAAGAACGAGGGTGTCGGTGCCTTCTACTCTGGTTTCGGACCCATCCTGTTCAAGCAGTACGTCACTGTCTTTTCGATGCCAGACTGATCCCCAACTAACCATTCCACTTAGGGTTCCTTACACCATGGCCAAGTTCGTCGTCTTCGAGAAGGTCAACGAGGCCATCTACACCGTTGTCGACAAGAGCAAGACCTCGTCTGGCATGCAGACCGTCTACAACCTGAGCTCCGGTCTGATGGCTGGTTTCGCCGCTGCCATCATCTCCCAGCCTGCCGACACTATGCTCTCCAGGATCAACAAGACCAAGGGCCTGCCCGGAGAGGGAACCACCAGCCGTCTGATCAAGATCGCCAAGGAGCTTGGTGTCCGTGGTTCTTTCGGTGGTATTGGTGCTCGTCTCTTCATGGTCGGTACTTTGACTGCTGGACAGTTCGCCATCTATGGGGACATTAAGAAAATACTGGGGGCCCAAGGCGGGGTAGAAATTGCAAAGACGAACTGAGAAATCGGTGGTGAGGTTGCAAAATGGGGATAGATGGGTGGTGGTTGGGTGTTGAGTTGTAATTTCAAAATTACACGTTATATGTAACAACTTTTCACGTGTTTCGGCTATCGATGTACACTATCGCTTGTTTTAGACGCGTTACTATCAAGTCTTTATCCTTGATAGAGTATGCTCAGTAGTCAGAAATGTATTTCCTAGATTTATTTTCGACTTTGAAGATGTTGAGCAGATCGTGCTATATACCTAATCGGGTTAGACCAATTAAACAACAAAGAGTGCTGCGTCTTGGCACCTCTTCGAAGTTGTTGTCTATGTTTGGTAGGTTTGTACACGCATCTTCTTTTAAAAAAAATTAGCTTGTTTCTGATGCTAACAGTGATGTATGATAGAGAGTGCAATATGGATAGATTGATGCGGGAGAAGGGGTTTATTATCCTCTCTTACCTTTGTCTTCAACCGCTATCCATGCTGCCGTAAACGCTCCCACTACGAGACGATAATCTACACGCTTTTCTAACGTATCACAAGTTCTGTATTTTTACTCATGTTCTTTTCTATCTCTTAACAAATCACTTTTCGTCACGCCATGTCCGCACCGTTCCAAGCTGGGCTAGCATCAGCAACAGTGCCTGTGAACGCGCCATCACAAACCACAGGCGCTGGCGAGGAGCAAGAAGACCTTGTACAAGCCCCAGACAAATACATCAATTTCAATGATTATTACGACGCCATTGATCTATGAGCACAAGAAAGTTACGCTCCATCTGTTCGCCGCCCACGCCAACGTCAGTTACGCACCTCTCGACGAGCTCACCCTGTACAACATCGGGCATGGCTTCACCCCAAGCTCCGTCTCATGGAGCTTAAGCTATTCGCTAGCAGTCTGTATCTCCGCTCCCTAGCCGAGTACAACGAGCTCTGCGATTTCCTAGGTCTCCTATATAGTAGAGCGGAAGAAAGCCATCAAGGTCGAAGCTCCAGCACGTGCCAACGTTCAAAAGATATTCTGCCGTAGAGGATCATTAAAAAAATCATTTTATCAAGTGCGAGTCTCGAGTGATGTGTCCCAGTATCTTATTGTTGAACTTGTGCTTGTTGGTACACACATGCCCTTGTAACCGCTCGGGTTTGACCAGGCTTCCATGCCCACTAAAGAAAGACATATCGGCCCAGGGGATTTCGATGGCGACTCCACTAGTTCCATGGGTCACAAGAAGAACCCGGAGGTGTTGCGGTGCTCTGGAACCTTTCAATATCTCGTCGCGCTTCTCTAGGGCCTCGCAACTGTCGTATTGAAGACATGCCACAGGCTCATGCATAAGCGAAGACTGTTTGGATGATATCTCAGAAACAAATGCTCTCATCGAACACATCAATGAAGGCTGTGATCTTTGAAGACCTTCAGTTGCCGTCTTCTTCCACTGCCTATTTCTAGGCTACTCATTTCTAGACACATGCAGCGTCAGGGAGTACACAATCTTCTTCGCTGACAATTTCCTTCACATTATCTTCTTTCTCATGTTGGATGGACTCTAGAACGAGACTAGGGTTGAGTTTTTGCATGCTTTATGCTGTAACTCAGTGCCCTGACCAAGACGTCGGTAGAAAATGAACATGCGTTCAAAACAGTAGTAGTATAATGACGGTCTGGTGAAGATGTGAGTAGATGGGCGAAGCATATGATATCCACCAAGGCGTTGTGCTCGTTAGCAGACAGTTCGAGTTCCCACAAAATAGTATGAAGAGGGGAAGACTGAAAAGTACTCACATGGTGTCAAACCATAAGGCAGTCAATGCCTTGAAGTAGCCTAAGGTAGTTCCGGCTCGCTACTCATGTTACTCGACATTTGCTGGTATCATTTATGCCGCCATGTGATCTAATTATATGTCTCTTGCATCGTATTTCATGGCCTGGGATAAAAGACAAAAAAGTGCAAACATGAATACCTGGGTATTTTAGATTGGGTTATTATTCAGTATTGTGTCAGTATTACATCTCTCACAGAGCGATGATACATCAGCGAAAGCCGGAGACATACCGTTCTTTACTGTTTTTGTCCCATCAGACACCAGGTACGGTGACTTGGTCTTACTGTTCAATTGCAATATTCCTGAAACAAAGAGATATATCAGGACTGTTGGTTTTGTGCCACTTCCGTGGGGGGTTCTCTTATTTTTTCACGTATCTGGTCCTCGCTCTTGATCATGCTCCGCTATACAGACATGACAACGCCACAAGAGACGATCATCATATCTTCCTCTAGGAAGATGTTTATTCTGAATATTGTGTCTCAAATTAGATGCGCACCGCGCGATAAACTCAACCTATACAATATCGGCCAGACCTTTACCCTAAGCTCTGTTTTACACAGTTTGAATATGCCGTTTAACCTCTTCACTCGTAGCGCTCCATTTGTATTATCGTGAGTAAATGAAAGGCGTAGTTGGTTCGTAAAGTATTGCTGTCATAGGCTCCGTTTGCTTAGTCACATGTTGGCGCACTTTCATAATAGTATATCACTTCGCTTCAATGCAACACTCCTATATCAATACAACAAAAGGCTCCGCCAAGCTTACTTATCAAGCCTTGTAGTTCCTCTAATTCTTGTTGCTTCGGCGACATCAGGGTCCAGGTGTTTCCTTGCACCTCCTCTTTTCAAGTGTCGCGCGTCTACGCGCACGTTTTCAACATAGACTGAGTGGGTGTTTAGTCCTCCTTAAAGAAACTTTAATAAAAAAAAACCAAACAAGCACAGCCGGTATAGGGTTAATAGTTCTAGATAAAGCGAGTTGTTAGTCTTCTGGTCGTACGAGCCAGCGCCGAAGTTCCCACCCTCTTCTAATATCGATAAGTCTTCGAGTAGCAGCTTAGATAATTACTCCAACTTTTTCAAATTCGTAGTATATTTAGAGATCCTTGAACTAATCAACTATTTTTTTTTGAGAATCTAAGTCTTCGGACAGTAATCTCTCAGACCCTGATATCGATTTAAACATTGGCATTATAGCTGGCCCTTGAGCTGGTAGGAGTTCTGCTCTAAATGCCTGTTCTAAGAACGCGTAGGGTGCCACTAGAAGTGAAATCCAGGATACTATTCAAGCTTATGGGGTTACTCCTGCCTTTAGTCATCTTAGGTTTTCTCGGGCCCCCTTTGCTTCTAGTAGTGCTAGCACTAAGTGTTTGTGCCTACAGCTGAAGTCTTAACCGAAACGATGAAAACACGTTCTAAGCTGGAGATTCTGAAGTGTCAGGTTTTATTTCCCTTTCTGCCTATAAGCAGTTTTGTCAGCATGCGCGGAAGTCTACTAGTGAGAGCTTTATAGGGCCTTTTGAATTTCTCTCTCATATTTAGCTTAATGTTCTCGTTATTGTCTACTAGGGGAGGCGCGTCGGCGTCCAAATAAGACTTCTAAGCTCACCCCGTAGTCTGCTAAGACACTAGTACTTTCAGGCTAGATTCCTCCTCGTACTTGTATCCATTGCGACAAAGCTTGTACTAGGGCTTCTACCTCTTCGAGTTTGCCTCTACTTTAGTAGTCTAGATCTCTAGGTGCGGAGTTGCCTTATAATACTCAGCAGCGTATAATTATTAGTGGTTTGGATGCTTTGAGCGCCCAAAGGCTTAAGCTTTCAGTTCTTAGACTGTGTGTCTTCATTTCTCTTGTTTGAGATAATTACATTTATAGAAGCTTTTAAAAGAGATGTAGTAACTTACTGCAGCGCGGCGTGTTATAGAAGTCAAGCTTCCTCGTACTACTACTAGACTAAGAAAAGGGCTTGTCACTAGTAAATGACTTATGTATTATCTCGATATCGTTCGCGCTTGATGACTAGAAGCTAGACGAGGCTGAGGGTGCTATGAATAAATCAGTGAAGTTCTAATTAAGTTACACCTCCAACTACTGCTTAAGGCTTTACTAGTGAGCTTTAGTCTATTAAGACTCTAGCTTAAGGCTAAATGGCACGACGTGATCCTCCTGGCAAACACCTCGTACTCAAGCACAGACATCTACCTCCCCCCCCCCCCCCCCCCCAACATCCAAGCAACTATTTCCGTTGTTTAAGCTCGGAACGTCAATCAAGGGCTCAATAGCCCCCTCAATACAAATCCCGAGGAGGCTACGCCTAAGGTGGATAGACATGCAGCTTAAATACGCCGCGTAGTGTGTGTGCAGAAGGAGAGCTCGTGTGCAATAGGTACACTCGAGCAATGTACATACTACTTACATAACCGACCCTTCGGCAGTAACGATTTTAATATTAACACCGGGAAAGCTTACACTACATACATTGTCTATTAACTCGACGACCACGGCTATAGAGCGACGTAAGTCTTGTTCAAGCTCGTCCTGTTACTTTCCTTTGTTCAAGCTTTATCACCGACGTTTCTTTTATATTTACCCCTGCACTCAAGAGTATAAATAAGTTTGCGAGAACCATCTCTAGTATCAAGAGCGATAAGCTTTACGAAGAAACTCGTAATAGATCTGGAGTGTCTTTGTGTTGCGCTATAGTAAGCCTAGATTTGACGCGTCTTGTGGACCCGATCTACATATCCCGACTTCACGTAAGAGGTCCAAGCATCCTATAAGGGCTCTAATTAAGCCGAAAGTTAGAGCTCGAAAGTTAAAGTTAGATCTTGTCGTTTGAGACATGGAAATTGAGGATGAAACTTATGGTTAGTCCACTGGAGAGGTTTAGTGAAGAACCCCAACTCTTCGCCAGCCTAATGGTGAGCCCATAGCTTATCTTTTCACCAATTGTACCGATGTAATTAATTATCTTGTTAAAGAAGAAACTTGTGTTGGTGAATTCATGGCTGAGCTTGCAATGTAAGTCCCTAATGCTAATGGTCTAGCTATCTAAGGTGCAACTCCAGAGGCTGAAGCTTATTTTTCTGGTCCTCCAGAGCCTTACGTTTAGCTTTCTAGCAACCTAGAGCCTAGAGTTTAGGTCCTTGGTGATGAGCGCGAAGATTCATCTCAAGAGTCTGAAGATCCACGTGATCGTTTAGTTTGTGTCTCCTATCTCGAGTGTTCTAGCCACAACCCTACGTTCCGAAAAGCCTTTAAGTTTCTTGGTTATATATACTATCATTGTAGTATTCGACCCACGCGTAGAAAAAAGCATAAGGCTCTCTACTACCAGTTGTAAGAAGTTGAGCTCGAGTAATATTAGCATAGTAATTAACTTATTTTCTATTTCAAGGCGTATGGATATAGTCTTACTACGAAGGATGAGTTCGAATGGGATAAGCTTGTATGTTGGCGTAGGAAATATCGCAAGTTTCTTAGGAAGCTGCGAAAGAAGGAAGTGGCGAGTCTTAATATAGTTTGTTTCTGAGTATCAAGGCTTTTACATTTGCTGGTCTATTAAGGCCCCTTTATCTTTGTTGGGACATTCTTTTTGAGATTTGATTGGTGGAGATTATTTTTTGTTTTCTTACACGAGGCTTTTGTCTAAGTCAAGCCTACTAGTTTATAGAAATAATCAAGTTTATGCAATAGTTTTGTTTACTTGTAAAGCTTCGCTATCTTCTTCCCTCTAAACACAAAGTCTAAGCTTAGGCTAGTTAGATATTGAGAGAGCTTTGCTAATGCATACACGACATCTAGCCGCGTTATAATTGTACTGTATAGAACTAATCTAAATATTTCTCAGAACGTATAAATTCATTTCTCTTAAGCTTAACTAGTAAATTCTTGAATCGCTTGAGGAGAGTGCTCGAAAACCTACACTAAAGTAGAGGAGGATCTTGAAATTTATAAAGCGGTCTTGTAAGCTTAACTCACATACTGGGTCGCTTGAACTCTTTGGGTAAGTGGCACAAAATCTTATATTCTACATTCTTGTTTACATTCAAGAACGCTCCATCTACATCGTAGTAATCGTTGGTTTCCTTTCTACCAGATTCAATACTAATGAATTTCTATATCGAGCTCCGCCTCTATTACATATGCCTCTAACTTTGAATCTGTTTGAGAAACTCAGCCTACGATAAGGTACAGGTATACCTCTTTTCCAATGCCGTCTTGCGTCTCGGCTAGCGTTAGATCCAGACTCGTGCGTGACTCTGCCCCTCCGAATCTTGCCACTTCTCTATTGCTTTCTTATATCCTACGCCGAATGAATTGCGCGCGTTGATATAAACGGGAGTTTCGATGCCAAATTTCCGTGGGTATTCAAATGTTGGTTCATCGCACGTGAAGGATAGGTCTTGGATTTGCGTCTTCAAGGTCATTGCGGCGTTGCGGGCCTCCCTTCTATGCTCCACAACTGTGGCCATAAGGAGAAAAGATTGGTATAAGGATCTGTGAGGAGCTCTTGTCTGCTAGAGCAGTTAAAAGGTCCTAGACACATTCATGGCGCAGACTCGCTCGCCGCACGTCACCACCAGCACGGGCCAACGCTAGCGCTTTTGTCTTGTGAACTGCAATGGTCCTGCTCATACCCTCAAACCCACCCACTTTGATCTTATCACCACAAAAGAAAGGTACTTTAAACCGCTCAGAATATAACTCAGAGTTCTGTATTCGAAGGTGCTCACCACAGGCCCGGCGAGGAGGGTAAGGTAAAGCTGACTGAAGCATCAGTGGTGGTTTGTATCACTTGACTGAATTGTACGCAGAAAGCCCGTAACCCAATTCTCAACCATGCTCAATATGAAGCTTCTATTTATGATGGCGAAAAACCCGGAAAGGATTCTGTGAACGATTCGGAGCCACACCCAGATGACGTGGGAGCCGAACTGGACGCACTGAGACGAGAGGAGGCTAGAGAGGACGAGGACGAGGAATGTGACTGATATGATATTTCTTCGAAAAATGGCAACACGATCAAGGTCATTCTGGACACTAGCAGTACTGGAACTGTCACTGAAGTTGAACTGAAGCTATTCGACACATTACTCTCCAAACCCGAGTTCCAAGAATCGTTCGTCCGTGTCTCTCTACGATCTCTGTATGCTATCAATCGTGCTGTAAGTTCTGCCAATCCTTTCTGATTTATGTGCTCTTTGTCTGACTAACTTGAATTTCAGGAGACATCTGCTTTGAACAATGACAACACTATCATCTCGATCTCGCAGCTCGACACGGAGCATGACAAACGTGCCAATCTAATATATATTCGGTGCAAGAACGGCGTGTTGATGGAGACAAGGAATGGGTCCGGTCCCAAGTCGCTACGAAAGATGACGGACGACTAGTTGGAAACAATGGGACTTATGAACAAGTGTGACTGGAAGGATTACTATGATTTCCATTCCAAGAGTATCGCGCTACTGGAATAACCAGAAGCCAAACGTCTTTCAAGGGTTGATTCCGGCTGTCGCCTAGGTGGTGCTAGAGACTGGGTGAGAGAGCGCGCCGGAAACATACTCTCAAGCTAACGAGGCCTTGGGGACAGAGCACACGAGGTTAGGAGGAACAAACCACCATTGATGGAATGCATCAGGGATTGTACAATAAAGTTCATCTTCATACGAACTCTTTGTCCAATGCGGACTCGTAGTCTTGTTATATTAGAACTCAAGCACTAAACACATGCTCAGAACCCCCCCAACATTCCAATACGGAACAATGGTATATCATGGTATCGTAAAACCAAACCTTGATCGAAATGAATAGCCCTTACAATAGCTACCACGCTTTATAAAGTTTAACAACGCCCAGGCGCGGCGGGGAAAGTTACCGCTCGCCCATCACCGCCACCTTCGCATTCTTTTTCGCTTGGATGTGCGCTTAGCTTTTTATTCTTTCCAGCAAAGAGCCCTCGTTCTACAAAGCTTCCAATACCAGGTGTGGTTCAGTATCATTTCTAGTAATGCGTCATTCAACCAGACCTTCACACTAAATTGTAGGCCAAGACCTAAACCAATAAGATACAGCGACCATCTCACCGTTGTCTGAAGTGCCGGCGATGTCATACACTACGTAGAAGCGGTAGAGGCAGTAAAAGGAAAATCAAGGCTGAGCGTTCGCATCAATCACAGCGCTGAACTTAAGAAGGCGAATCAAAATCTGAACTGGGATGTACAACGTCTGGGCACTAGCTCGTATGTGATCCTGCTAAAGAAGCCTACTCTAGAGCAGCCCCCGCCAGGGCTTACTCCGGAGACTGTCGGGGCAGTTCAGTCTACAATAGCTATCGTGGATATTATGCCAAATAGACCTCGCAAGGAAGTCGCCAGTACTACAATGTATATGGAGCTGTTGTCTACTGTGGTGTTGAGTTGACGAATCAGGCATTCCATTTCAATACGATTAACAGTGCTTATGAAACTGCCAAAGAAGGCATATTATTTTTGTTCATCGTATGTATAAAGTCTATTCTAATACCATTTCCAAAAGAAGCTACGATCGAAACTGTCTCCAGGAGCACGCTAATTTTTGAAGGAGAACTAATGACGGTGGAGGCAACGGGCTTGACCTGGACGCGCTCATTTTTTGGTCTTTGTCTTTTTTCTGGGCGTCCCTTCGTTCAGTTCGACTTCCTGAGGGGCTTTGTGCGGATTCATACGGCGCGGTAACTCAAGGCCATGCACATTGGCCATATGCTGCTGCATTTGAACAGCGTTCATACTGCCTGACTGTGTGCACATGGATGGATAGCACGGGCAACTGGCTGTTGTAAACGCCCGCAAATGGTCCCGAAAGTGTGTGAGGTGGCCTTCACGAGTATAAGTTTCGACTCGCTCGTGGATGGGGAGAGAGTCGTTGTGGAAACAAAAAGGACATAGTCGTGGAAGTATGCTACGGCCAGCCTGGACACCGCAGTAGCCAATACTTTTAATAAGAGCTTGAGCCTCATCGAAATCTCCGATTGCATGTGTGATCCATATGTGAGGTTCAATCAGCCAGGTTGAGCAGTATTCACAGTACTTGATGCCTGTAGTCTTTAGTGTGCTGACATGGTGTGCGGACCACACGTGAGCTAGTCGTTCGTGTTCGTTGGCAAAATCTGGACCATCTCGACGGAGCCTTCCACCTTGTGGATTTGCTGCACATGCACCGAAGAAGCATGTAGGTACTTTCTCATTGGCTGCATTTTTCTTGGTCATTGTGCGAACGTGTCCTCGCATGTGTTCGCCTCGATCTTTCTCGGTGGTGAAGGTCTCGCCGCAAACAACAAACTGACCAAATGTCCCTTTAGAGCCACAGGTTTGGTATTGGCAAGGTTGATGTAGTGGCGCGAGTGTGTCCAGAAGAACTTGGGCTTTTACGGATGCATCTTCTCTAGCACAAGCGCGAGTGTGCTCATGTGCGTGATGAAATTGAGAGAGATCTTCTCCGCAGAACCGGCAATTGTACGTGCCTGGTAGAGGCTCCTCACCAACTGGGAACTCATCGGGCCTGTGACATACGCTATACCATCGAATCATGCACTGACTGATCTCTGACTCAGTTTCCTTGGCCTCGATATCAGCTAGGAAGTCATCGTATGCTGAGTTGCCGCGCTGGATAAGTGTACGATTTTTGAGCGAGCCACGCACATCGACTGGGCGGCTGTGTAGAGCAATCTGGGATGAAGCGGAAGCTAGAACGGTGTCTATTGGAGTTGAGGTGCTCGTATCTTCCTCACTTCTATTGTTGTCTTCAGCTGCACCGAACAATTCTTCGACGAGAGCATCTCTATTTTGCGTGGTGTTGTCGATATCGGCATCGAGTAGGCGTGGGTCGATAAGGTCCAGCGCAAGTTCAACTGCATCATCACCTCCAGTAGGTGAAGCCTCTTCTCCAAAGGCCATGGACATGTTTTCGGTCTCCAAGTCCTCGTCCTCTGCCACGAAAAGCGGCGATGTACCACGAAGATAGCCACTGGCCTGGGCGGTGTCCAAAGGAGGAGTGTAATCACTTGTTCCTGGTACGTTCTCTGGCGAATTCTCCACAGCTTTTTTTGCAGGCTTGATGGCGATTTGCTGAAAGTATTGCTTACGTTCCCTCGCGAGGATGCGCTTTGTGGCTGAATTAACAGCAGATCTATACGCACCGAACACTTGCTTGTAATCTTCCCATTTCGGTTCGGAACATCTTGATGCTGCTGTGAGACTACCATGCTTTGCTATGATGATCGTGCGAAGTGCCTCTGTTTCTTCCTTGAGAGTCTGGATCTCATTGTCTTCAAGTAACTCTTGCTTCCCTGCCTCCGAAAGAACCAAAGGGGCGTCAGGGCTCATGTTGAGAGAAACTCCAGCCTGTGGAATAACAGAACGTTGATCAATTGTACGGAACAAAGCAGGAAAGTCAATGGTTGACGTGCGAGACTGATATGCCGCAAATATCTTGCTGCCAGGCTTGTGGCCCATCAGAAATCTGCGGTTCTCTTTTGTCGTATGAGTTGCAAGTATATATGCCACTCCGCGGCGAAGACAGTAAGCCACGAACCTATGATCGAACCCGCAGTATTTTCCAAGGCGGCGAATCTCTGTCTGCATTTCCAAGGTTTGGACGGGATCGTTTACTACCTTCCGATCCTTCATACGGCGAAGTACTGGAATATGCATCATAGCAGGCTTCATCGCGATCAACCTTCCAGTCTCTGCAAGATTGGGGGGAAGTCTCATGCTGCAGAGGTCCTCCCAAGTTTGGACGCCGTCAAAGACACCATCTAGCAAGGCCAGTGTAAGAAGCATGCGAAGTGTATCTTGCATAGCGTGCGAAGTCGGCAGCAGTCCTGCGAGAGGAATGATTCGATATTCGGAGTCGTTGAGAGATTGTCCTTTGGACCACTTGACTGTAATTTGTGCCCTAATGTCCATTGAGTCGTCGTTCTCACTTTGAAAAGAGAAGAAATCTATGTCTTCCCATCGGAGACACATGTGGCTCTCTCTTTGGGGATGCCGAGCAATATCACAGCCGCGCCCGCAGATATCAACCATGAGGAGGATGTAAAGTGTTAGGTTGAGAACAGTTCGCATACTGCTGAAGGTGATGAGGTATTGTGGATTGTAGAGGTTCGATAAGACACGCGTTACGTCCTCCGTATGAGCGACCGTCTTAACATGCATCTTTGTGCTGATTCCTTCTTGTTGTACGAGATCGCTACGAATAAAGTTTCGGATCTCTGTACGCATTGGTGTCATTTCTTGAGATGGGTGGTGGCAGCTGCGTTGCATAATAGAGATGATCATGCCCATGTAGTGTTGCATAGAGTTGACGCTGAGCTTATCTGAGATTCGACCAACCCGGGAACGCGCCAGATATCGTGCATACTCCTTCAGAATAGTTGTATCGGGAATGTCAGCACCAGGTGTAAAGTACGTGGCTTCCGTGTCTGTGTCAGGATACAAATCGTCCATAAACTCAGAAAACCAACGCCTTGCCATTTTCAGTTCCTCTGCGGTAATGTGTACAATAGGAGCAATAGATGGTGCTCGGTTTTGTTGATCTTGCTTCGCGAGTTGTTGTGGAGTAAGCGCTGCCTGAGCTTTCTTGAAACGGGCACTGCGTTTCTGTGCAGGTGTGAGTGTGCGAGGCTGAGGAAGCATGGCTGTTTGCTGTAAGCCGAGGTACTAATGGTCGGCGTGGCTCAGGCAGTGGACAGATGTGAAGTGTCAGAAAGGTTGATTCCATCGTGGAGCCGTAGAGGCAGCTACCTATACCAGGTCGATGCCATCGTCGCACTATCCCTGGGTGGGTTAAATCATAACATCAGCTCCTTCCGCAAAAAGAAGCCTCGTCCGCGGGGTAGTGTACATTTGTCCGATTAAAACTCATCCATCTTGGTATCCATATGCATATCCATTCAATCAAGCCGTCAGCAAGACTATTCCTTCCATAAAACTAGCAGTCTATCACATGTATCCATCATCCCTTACCACTCAGTGCTCAAGGCACCCCCCAAGGTGTCATCGTTGGACGTATCGGCAGTGGCATTCCATGAAGCTTCGTTGGACGTATCAGCAGTGGTGTTCCAGGCAGCTTCGTTGGACGTATCGGTAGCGGTGTTGGATGGTTCCTCTATGTCTAGGCCAAGAGGAGCTTGACGGGGGTTCTCGGTAGGCTTGTCGCTAGCTTCTCCCAGGTTGAGGGCGCTCTGTACTGAAGCGTATTGGTCAAACTTAGATATCTCAGTATCGCCTACTGTAACGAACAGTCTCTTGTTATTCCACTGATACAGCATGTCCTTGAGTCGATTCTTGATGTTGTGGTGAGATGCGGTGTAGTCATAGGTTGGACCAATAAACACGAAGCTGGAGCGTGCTCGGGTGCCCGCGACGAGGGTGCGGGGTTGTTGCCAGAAGAAACCTTCGCCATTTCCGACAGTGTCTAGAATCACATGAGGGCGGTCCTTGCCCATAGAGGAGTCTACTATGATGATCATGACTTGGGACAGTCGCTCTGCTAGGTCGCGCTGGTTTGCGGTATATGCCTTCCGCATAGCACTGTCTCGCATGGCATTGAGAACTTGTACCTGAGCATTGTAGGGTATGATGATCATCAATTCTTCACCGGGGATATGTCGCACACGGTTGATCATGTCGTGGATGGTTACGAGCGCAGTCTCCTTGCAGTACCATGATCCATTGGCATCACGGGAGGCCACCGCAGTCTTGGTGTTGATGACCACAATCTCGCTCTTTTTTCCCCAAATGAGAAAGTTGACTGTCTTGGCTTGGATCTCAGCAGCTTTGTTGAAAGCCCTGGGAACTTCTTGCAGCTTGGGCTCGTTGTTGAGGTGCGCGCACAGGTCAAGGAGTGCTTGACTAGTAAAGCGTGAAGTATAGACGAGGTCCTGTACGGGAAACCCTGTCATGTTGAGCCTAGCGAGAGGAGAGCGCGACAGCTGAGCTTGGAAGGGGTTATCAAGCTGTGGTCCAAACGGAGTGAAGCTGAGCTGTCGTGCGTCACCGACCAACATGATGAGGTCGCATGCCCAATGTGTTGACAGGAGGGCAGCAATGTTGGCATCAATGGCTCGACCAGCTTCCTCCAGAGCGACAGCATGTGTGCGTCGGTGAATCTGAAAGCTGCTTGTCGTAGCTACGGACAGGGTGCAGCAGATGACCGAAGCGCGTTGTACGACAGTCTTATAACCAAACTTGAAGGCCTTTTTCATATCCATAGAGGTTTTAGGACTCATATGACCCTCAATGTTTATGGCAAGGTATGCGTTGATGATGGGTCGGAGCTCCTTGGCAATGTCCACACGCTCTTGGTCCGACCATGTATTAGTGACTTCCTGTGTCATGGGGAACCCGTCGAAGTTCGCTAGCTGCAACACCACATATGCAAGCGATCCATTCATCATGCGGAAACGCTTGTCAGTGATACCGGGGAAGGTGGTGCTCATGGCGCGGAGGTAATGCTCCTTCAAAGCCTCACTGGCCACGCCCACCAGGTCAGGGTTGTGCAACATATGAGATGGGACATTCTCTTCCATATCTTGGTGGCTTAGATCGATCATGGCTGTTAGGGCTTGAAGTTCTGACTGTATTGAGTGCATTCGGACAATGAGCTTTTTGGGGATGTTCATGTTGTCGCAAAAAGCATTGAGTATCTTGCACCACATCTCATAGTTGTGGTCGACCGTCTCGTTCTGGACGCTGACATGCGTGACTCGACCGTCATCGATGAACTCCTCGTCTTCGGGAGTTTCGGGAAACTTAATGGGCTCAGGATCATTTAGGTCGTCTTCATGTACTGAATCAGCATCATCATTGACGGTGCGATCATCGTCGCCAGTGTTGTCATCTCCTTTCTTTTGCTCGGGGGTATCGGGGGCGGGATCGGTAGGGTTGGTGGAGGGATCGGCAGGGTCGTTGGCGGAAGTGGCGGCGGGCTTAGCAGTCGGCTCTGCCTTTGCCTTGGTATTCGACTTGAGCAGATAATAGAGGTCACGCTCTTGCTCAACTGCCTTGTGACTGTGTACCTTGATACGGAGCGTGTAACCACAGAGAATGCTGATGCTAGTATAGGTCTTGCCAGAGCCTGATACACCTCCGAGGACGATGATGCTCGCAGTGACTCCCTCATCTTCCCAATGAGCCACGGGAACGTTCTGGTAGTCAAGGAGGGATGACCTCAGTAAGGGGACGAAGGCCTGCTTGTCATAATCGTGAATAGTCTCGAACAGGGAATGCATGTCGTACTGCGCATGGTCTTTGCACATCAAGAAGGTGCGGAGCTGGGACAAAGTGTGCGTCTTGATCGGAAATTCCTCCTGCTTCTTGAGGGCGACCTTCATATTGCTCAAGCCATTGCACATGCGCTTGCATTCCTTCTCGTCATCCTTCTTGATAAGGGTGATTGTCAGGGTCTGGTTATCTGCGGCCCATGCGCGAAGTTGCTCAAACGTCATAGAGTCCATTTCGGTGGCAGAGAGAGTGGAGTAAGATTCTTTGTCGAGCATGCATCCCGTTGGGTCGATCGGTCGATCTGCAACCAGGCATACCTGACCGATACCAGTAGACATGGTAGGCTGAACCACTCGACCCTTCCAAAGGATTTCTCGTGTTATGTCCTCGGGCTTGAAATCAATACTGACATGATCGTCGATGGTAAGGCGCGGCAAGTCTTGTTCAGAGCGCTCTTGATTGAAGTTGACATAGTAGCTGCAGTCGGTGACCTTGCCTCCATGCTTCAACTGGGTATGCGGAACGGGAAGCACTGATGCTTTGCCTCGATAGTAGTGAGTACCCATAGTGTGACGGAGTTCGATGATAGTGCCGACGCCACAGTGGATGGCGTATTCGTTCCAGTCTTCGAAGGAGTTCTCAGGCAAGGTGATGAATTTGGGAAGTGATGCGGTATCCTTGATCCCCTTGTTGTTGATATACGGGTTCTCGACGTCAACGAAAAACTTGGACAGAGGGTCGTATAAAGCGAGGTCGTAAAAACGGTTGACGATAGAGCCAGCGATGCCATCGATGTCAGTTCCACGAATCAGGATGTAGACGAATGGAGCCTCACGCATGACAATCTGAAGGTCGTAATACTTTGCCGGCATATCTGTACGGGAGGTGAACAGGTGGTTGGTCATGGGTAGTTCATTTTGACGAAACGCCAACAAGTAGAGTTTGTAACCGCCTACCAGGGACTTGTAGCACTGGGCCCAGTACTCCATATTGTCGCGGGCAAGGTGCGGGAAGAGCTTATCAAGCAAGGGGATGAAGCGATGATTCGAGACGTCAATGATGCGCTCAGTTGGCTTGTAGGTGTCGGCGAAGGCTTTCGGGAGCTCACCGCGAGGGCGGG
Organism: Bipolaris zeicola 26-R-13; assembly: GCF_000523435.1. Classification (NCBI taxonomy): domain Eukaryota; kingdom Fungi; phylum Ascomycota; class Dothideomycetes; order Pleosporales; family Pleosporaceae; genus Bipolaris; species Bipolaris zeicola. The sequence continues at coordinate 165,337 of NW_006912050.1, forward strand.
TATTGCGGTACGTGAGGTCAATGTCCAACTTGTGCTTAGGTTGCTGCATCTTGCGCTGCTCGTCCTTGTATAGGAGAGAGAAGCGGAGACGCATGTAGGAGCGGTCGTTGGGGTCTTCATGGAACGTGATCTTGGCCTTCACCCCTTCTTTCTGCTCGAAGTTCTCGTAAGCTATCACCTTATGGAACAGATGGGGCTTCGGAGGGGCAAGACGCTTCAATACAAGACGGTCGGCTTTCTTCTTGTCTTCCCTCTCTTGTTTGAGAGCGGCCTCCTGTTCGGGGGTCAAGTCCGCCTTGTCGGCAGCCTCGCCTTTGACGATGCGGACTGGCAGCAGGTCTTCCTTGGGGTCTTCTTTGAGATCGCCCCATGCGGCGGCGATGGTATCAACGGAGATCTCTCCCATGGCAACGTAGCGGGAGCGAGAGAGGAGAAGTTTGCGGATGCGCTCCTTGCTGATGTTCCAGTGCATCTCTCGACGCATACACTCCCGGACCTTGTCCGCTTTTGCCTTCGAGAAAGGAGTGTACTCTTCGGGCTGAGCGTCTATGATCAGATTGGCGGCTACGAAGATGTTGCTGTCAGTGGGAGTGTAGCGGGGAGTGGATGCATCCAACTCTGGCTCTTGGTTGGCCTGTGAGTCGTTGAGAGGGGTATCAGAGGAGGTCTCTTCCTTAACATGAGACTCTTCCTCAGTGGCGGCTCCAGCTTTGGCGGAGGCTGCCGCAGCTAACTTCTGCTTTCGCTTGTGAAGCTCAGCCTGGTATTCGCCATACTCTTTCTCAGTGAGGAGAGCAATGGCGGGGTTGATGTCAAGTGCAGTGAGAGTGAAAGAGTCTGAGAGGTTTGTGACTGACTCGGGAACAGAGAAACAGACGGCAATGGGACGCTCATGTTCATGGAACTCGGAGCGCTCAGCGGGACCAATCTGGTAGTCACCATAGTAGCTGCTGGGCTTGAAATCCGAGGTTTCTGCATCGGAAGTCTCTTTCAAGGTGCCGGTCCACAAGGTAGTGTGGCCGTTGACCTGATTGATCTTGGTGTTGGCGAGCTTGATAAGCGCTGCCTTGGACTGACCAAGCTCGTCGTATTGGCCCATGATGAAAGAGTAGATAGCAGAGTGGTTGGTAACGAGAAGAGAATTGGTAAAGAGAGTAACTGCAGTGGTGGGGTATTTTGCAATCAGTGTGTGTGGTGTTGTGGGAAGAAGTGAGTGAGTCGCTGTCAACAAATATGAGGGGTTGGTCTTAGCACTCCTGCCTTCACTGTGAGTCTGCGTCAAGGCAGCAAACGGCCGTTGACGTCACAACTGCAGAGTTTTCAGCAGTGAAAGACGATTGCTGAAAAAAAAAGTCGAAATCTGACGAAGCTGTCGTGTGAGGTAGCAGGTTGTTGTCGGAGGATGGTGGTGTGTGATATCATTCATGTGATGGTGTTGAGTAAAACCTCGTTTATGGGTACTGCGCTCGTAAAGAGGGGCATTGCGCTCGCAAAGAGGCGCCGAAAGCTTGTCAGGCAACTGGATCAGATATCATACCCTTACTTTAGTAGGTTGGAGGGAGCTTCGAGTGGTACGGTGAATACCAAAACGATGCTCCCAAGCCTCCACTGTTTCAGAGATATCCTCTCTCAGTTGTGATTCAAGGACCAAAGAGTCATCTGCAGTCTTCACGACCTCGCCGTCGACGGCTGGCGTACGTTGATATGGATCGGCGACGGCAAGCTCTAGGCAGATAGCTGAAATGACGGAGTGAAATCTGAAACTTTCTGGGGGCTGAAGGCAGAGAGTGTATTCGTCAATCTTTTCTATCACCTCAAACGGGCCAATCTTGATGATGTCTAGCGAGGACATGTGCGTGATATAGTGCTCGTAATTGGTTCTCCCAGTGAGTGTTAAATGAACCAAGTTGCCGGTCGTGGTATACGGTCGTGTGGGATTGGGCTAGCCTCAGTCTTCCTTCGGCGTGATTGTGAATGGCTGATCGGCCGTGTAGAAACTGCTTGAATGGCTCATGCTTGGGTATGTCCGACTGGCATGCTGTAGCCCTGTCGCGATGGGAGATGCGATAGAGGAGTCTGAATGAGTCTTGTCTGTTGGAAAGCTGCCGGTGATGAGGAGCCAGTATCAAGATTTGGTGGGGGAAAGTGCCTTTGGAGAGATATAGGACTAGTCGTTCGACAGGCTTGTCAGGGTCGGTGAGGTCCATTTGATGCACCGGATACACAAAGCATCGCTCTAAACTGCCATCCGCGTAGAAGATAAGCGGAGACTGGAACATGGGTGTGCCAGAACGTGTGTGTTGCAGAGTCGGTCCTTAAGTTCTTCGAAATCCACCCCATGTTTCTGCCGTTGCTCCGTGTTTAGGAATTTGGCTGTCGGAGTCTTTCTGCATAACGAGGTCGCTCGAATCCTTCCTTTGGGGGCAGTAGTCAAGGAGATGAGCCTCGCGCTCTCTGGGGGTCGATACCTAGGCTCGTTGGCTCTCTTTTGCCAATGCCCGTCTTTAGGGGTGGCGTGTATTAGCGGTAGGCGACCGTACGTTCAGCTTCGCTGAACGCTTCTCGTTTGCGGTGAGTGGGGTTCCAGGACTCCAGGGTAAACTGGCTTCTAGGATCACAGCCACTCAAACGATATGATCGACGGTGTGATGTGGGGTAGATATAGATTGAATGCCGCGGCTGGGCTTCGTCGGCTAGACCGTGATGGTACCGGGATTGTCCGAGATTGTGCCGTGCGAGGGAGGGAGGCACCGACGCCGTGTCGGACCAAAAAAGAGTAGCTACCAGGTGTCGTGCCGATGTGGCCCAGGCAGTGGACAAATTTGAAGTGTCTGAGAGGTTGATTCCATAGTGTATCCAAAGAGGCAGCTACATATACCTATGTGAGTGCCAAGGCGCTATTCCCCATCGGATGGAACCATAACATAGGCTCTCAGTCACCTAGTAAAGTCAGAGATAATCAAAATCGCCCAGCAATAACGACAGCATAAAGCCCGCTTGAATGCTTTATTGCTACGGTAACACCACTGCAAGTAATGTACCTGATAAGCACTTCGGTATATTAAATTTATAGTTAGCGAGTCTATCTTATCGAATTTTTGTTTAGAATAGAATTATGATGGTGGTAATGTCTCGTGGTAAAAGTGGCTCGTTTTGGTGGGCTAGCCTGCGAGAGACAGGATAGCACTGAGAGATGGGTGCGAGACAACTGTATCTACCTCCCTATACGCGAGACGGCAAAAGTAGTTTTAATTGTTCCTGGAGCGGCCCGCTGATCATATCCGTAAGTAATTGATGTAATTTGCTAAGCTACTTTGGATTTGGTTCTTTGAAGTTTCAGTAATTTCTAGATTCTATAGTATTTTCGTCTTGCCTAGTCAAGACTGAGGTCCTCACGATCGTTAATGGTTTGAGGCTTTCTAAGGTGTAAGCTACCTAGGCGGCTTTGTTGAACTCACCTTCCAGGGCATCGAATATACCTTCATGGTTATGTTCAGCACTACTTTAAAGTAGCCTTGAAGTTCACATCCTTCTTATATCTTGCTATCACGTTCTCTCTTCTGGCTACTCTCTACCATAGTCTACCTGGCGCCAACGGCAACAGCTTATCGCAACAGCAATTTCCTACATCAAGTCAATACCAAGTCGACACTAACCCAACACCATGCCTGCTACCAAGAACGAGTCAAGTGAGACAGACGTGAGCGGTAAGAAGTGGACTGATGACGAGAAGGTAAGAAGGCTGCACCCATGCACACTAGCGCTAGCTGACAAGTCAATACATAGTTGGCGTACCTCGTTGTCCTGTGCGGGCATGAGGGCGGACTCAAAGCCAAGATCGATGTAAGAAGTGTGGCTAACATCTATGCGCTCACGTACTAACTCGATATTACAGAATGCGCCTAAGCTAGCTGGTCGGAGTGACATCGCTTGCAGGAGAATGATCGAGCGTCTTGAGGAGCAGTTCAAGCAGGAGATTGCTCGTATGAAGAAATCGAAGATTAGCAACGGCCAGACCACGAACAAGCGCAAGAACAAGAACGGCGATGACGAGGAGAATGGTTCTAACGAGGGCACGCCTAAGAAGAACAAGAATAAGAGCAGTGTTGGTGCCAAACTCTTGATTAAGGAGGAAATTCCTGAGGAGGAGATTCCTGAGTAGGTGACTCGGAGCTTGGACAGGGCCTTGATGGATGAGGGCTTCTTAGGCTACTTTGTCTCCTGTAGGGGTCTGATAAGTCGATTGCGATAGCCTCAACGAGAGGTGGGTGTTAATAGTGGGGTGCGTCCATGTATGCAGAGACATCTAACGGTCTTTGTTCTATTGAAAAGTAGCATGCTTGTTGCTTGTTCTGGCGATATGGAGTCGGGACTGCCAGAGGGCGCATAGTGGGATGGATCGATGAAAACAATGGAATAGTTAATGAATGAATGAACCAAGCATAGTGGAAGACGGGTGCAAGAGCGGTGATGCAGGGCGGATGCAGCATTAGGTAATACTGCATATGCTGAGTCATGGCGCAGCGGCGGGCGGCGAGCAGGGGGCGGATGCGCAAACTACGTACTACTTACTAGTAGCATGTCTTGTTGCATGCAGCCAGCGGCCATTCCGTCCTCACCGTCGCCTGCACTCCCTTGTGCGTGTGCTCTCTCCCGGTTTCTTCGTGTGCAATTGGCAGCAGTAGCAGCAGCACTGGCACTGTCTGGCCGCCTGAGTCCCTCGAGCCGTGCGTGCCGTGTGTCGTCTGCGTCCTCGTCGTCCGCCTCAGCGTCAGCCTCTGCAAACTGACCCCAGGCTGGCATGCTGCTTGGCCGAGTCTCTGTCGCCGCCTGCACAAAAACTCTCTGCGCAACCAGACGACCACCACTCGCTCTTTTTCACGCGCGCCCGCTTACCAGGCTGCCCAGTACTACTGTGCTCGCCTGCGCCCGCCGCCTGCTCCACCCACCGCCGCAAATGGACCACAATGGCTCCGTCAAGCGCAAGCAACCCCCAACTTCGCCCGCCACCGACCGCCCCCTCAAGCACATCAAGCCCGAACCCTTTGCACACGTGACAAACGGCCACGACGACACCATGGAAGACGCCCCCAGCGAATACAGCGCCGCCGACGACCTGCCGCCGTCTGCTCACGTTGCCGCTTCCGCCTCCGGACCCGACACGGCTGAGTGGCAGAAGACTATCGAGAACGTGGTTAAAAGCGTCGTCTCGATTCACTTTTGCCAGACATGCTCCTTTGACACAGATCCCGCCGTTAGCTCAGAGGCCACGGGCTTCGTCGTCGATGCCGAACAGGGCTATATCCTCACAAACAGACATGTCGTAGGCGCTGGGCCCTTTATCGGCTACTGCATCTTCGACAACCATGAGGAGTGCGACGTCCACCCCGTCTACCGCGATCCCGTCCACGACTTCGGTATCCTGCGCTTCGACCCCTCAAAGATTCGCTACATGCCCGTCACCGCCCTCAAGCTGCGCCCAGATAATGCAAAGGTCGGTGTTGAGATTCGCGTGGTCGGTAACGACGCTGGCGAGAAGCTGAGTATTCTGTCTGGTGTCATTAGCCGACTGGATCGCAACGCGCCCGAGTACGGCGAGGGCTACTCCGACTTCAACACAAACTACATACAGGCTGCCGCTGCCGCTAGCGGAGGTTCTTCGGGCAGTCCCGTAGTCGACCGCGACGGATATGCCGTTGCGCTGCAGGCGGGCGGACGCGCTGACGGTGCTGCGACCGACTACTTTCTGCCACTGGACCGTCCTTTGCGCGCGCTCGAGCTGATCCGCCAAGGCAAACACGTCACCAGAGGCACTATCCAGACGCAGTGGATACTCAAGCCCTTCGACGAGTGTCGGCGACTGGGTCTCTCAGCTGAACTTGAAAAGGATATCCGCACTCAGTTCCCCAAAGAAACGGGCATGCTGGTTGCCGAGGTTGTCCTCCCCCAAGGCCCTGCATCGAACAAGGTCGAAGAGGGTGATCTCCTGCTCCGCGTCAACGGAGAGCTACTTACACAGTTTGTCCGTCTCGATGCAATCCTGGATGAACACGTGGGCCAAACCATTTCTGTGACCATTCAGCGTGCAGGAGAGAACATGGACGTTGAGATTGACGTCGGCGATCTCCATGCCATTACTCCCGACAAGTTTGTTTCTGTTGCAGGTGCTTCGTTCCACGACCTCTCGTATCAACAAGCTCGTCTCTACGCCATCTCACTCAAGGGCGCAGGTGTGTACGTGTGTGAGGCAGCTGGCTCATTCAGATTTGCCGATGGCTACACTTCTGGCTGGCTGATTCAAGAAGTTGACAATCAGCCAACACCAGATCTAGACACCTTCATTCAAGTCATGAAGAAGATCCCTGACCGCAAGCGAGTCGTCATGATGTACAAGCACCTGCGCGATCTGCACACTGCAAACACCAGCATTACTGCAATCGATAGGCATTGGCACGCAAAGATTCGGGTAGCAACTCGTAATGATACGACTGGCTTGTGGGACTTTAGCCCACTTGCCGATGCCATACCACCTGTGCCTCCAGTTCCACGCCGTGCCAACTTTGTCAAGATGAGCTCTAGTTATCCAGAGGCTGTAGACATTGTCCGCAGTTTTGTACGCGTGCACGTCTCCATGCCCATCAAGCTTGACGGCTTCCCCAAGTTGAACAAGCAGGGCTATGGTCTTGTGGTTGATGCCGACCAGGGTCTGGTCCTTGTTTCGAGAGCAATCCTGCCCTACGACCTGTGCGATATATCCTTGATCATCGCCGATAGCATTTTTGTTGATGCAAAGGTTGTCTTCATGCACCCGTTACAGAACTATGCCATTGTCAAGTACGATGCCTCGCTAGTCAATGCACCCGTGAAGACTCCCAAGTTCGCAACGGATTTCATCAAGAAGGGTGCTGAGACGATTTTCTTTGGTATCAACCAAAACTTCCGACCTGTTGTGGCTAAGACGGTTGTCACGGATATTACCACTGTTGCTATCCCGGCTAGTGCAATCACGCCGCGGTATCGCGCGACCAATTTTGATGCCATCACTGTAGACACGAACCAGGCTTCGCATAGTGGCTCTGGTGTGCTTATTGCCGAGGATGGCACTGTCCAGGCTCTCTGGCTTTCATACTTGGGTGAACGAACTTCGCATAGTGGCAAGGACGTCGAATACCATCTCGGTCTTGCGACACCCAACCTTCTTCCAGTACTCAACGAGATCCGAAGCGGCAAGACTCCAAAGCTTCGCATCTTGAACGTTGAATTCCAGACAGTCCAGATGAGCCAAGCCCGCGTCATGGGTGTTTCAGAGGAATGGATCGAAAAGACAGAAACAGCCGATCCAGAGCGCCATCAGCTGTTCATGGTCCGAAAGGTCGATTCGGGCCACAGCGACGGTCTTCATGAGGGTGACGTCCTCTTGACGCTCAACGGCAAGCTCGTAACCCGCTCTCCGGATCTTGATGTCATGTACAACAACGAAGTCCTTGACGCAGTCATTGTGCGCAAACGCGAAGAAAAGACCATCAAGGTCTCGACGGTCCCAACCGAGGACCTCGAGACTGACCGCCTGGTCAGCTTCTGTGGCGCCACCTTCCACCGTCCTCACCAAGCCGTGCGTCAGCAAATCAGCAAAATCCACTCAGACGTCTACATTTCCTCGCGGGCCCGTGGCTCACCAGCGTATATGTACGGGGTAAGTTTGCTGCCTTCTCATTCTCCATCTTCTTTTGCTAATCAGTATCAATAGCTCGCACCTACAAACTTCGTCACACACGTCAACAATGTCCCAACACCCAATCTCTCCGCCTTCCTTGCTGAAATTAAGAAAATCAAGGATAACGAGTATTTCCGTATGAAAGTCATGACCTTTGACAACGTCCCCTGGGTCGCTACCATGAAAAAGAACGAGCACTACTTCCCTACCATTGAGCACATCAAAGATCCATCGGAACCCCTGGGTTGGAAAAAGATTATTCACGAGTGTGACGTTGGAGGCGCAAGGGAGGAATTAGGACCGGATGAGTTAGAGGCGGATGCTGCTGAAGATTAGACAGACAGGTGTTTCGGTATAGACAACGCGGGGCTTGAAAGAAATTAATAACCACTGCTATTCATCTTAACGCACAGGAGTCTGGGATCATCATTCCATGTAAATGTGTATTTACTGTACAAAAATATCCCAAACTAGACCAAACAACATCTTCTCTATCTCTGCATCTCATGCTCCCCAAACTGACTCTTATCCCCGATCTCCACCCCCCGTCGCTGCATCTCAACCGCATACCGCATAACCTCCGCCTCCCACTCCTCCAGCGCCTCCATCTTCCCTCCCAACAAGCGCTCCACCGCCCCAGCCAGCGCCATAGCATCCAGCGCCGCCTGATTTGTACTCGCCGCCGTATGCGGCCGAAACCCTGCAAGCGCATCACCCAGCAACAGCACTCTTCCTCCCTCCAACACCGCCGCCGGCGCAATCACATCCGTAATCGCCTGCACAAACGGAACCTCCGTTCCACGTACCACCTCCGCAAACTGCGGCGGCAACATCTCTTTGGCCCTCTTCTTCTGAAGTTCCCAAACCCCCAGATTGATACCGCCAGGAGGAAGCGTGATATGATGTTTCTTCCCATGTACATCCGTCATCACTTCCTCATGCTCAGTCGAATCTTCGGGAGCGTTAACGTACCAGACCCAATTTAACAATCTGCTTCCTGGTTCCGTAGTGCCATGTGCACCGGGAATCGTGTAAGCGAGGATTTGGGTACCAGGGGCATGGAAGAAGGTGAAGGTGTTAGTGAAGAGGGAGTGGGTTGTAGCTGAGAGAGAGGACTCGGGTAGGGTGCCGCGCCAGGCTATGTAGCCGGCGTAGGTTCGTGTGGTGGAGGAGAAGTAGGAAGTGCGGATTTGGGAGCTGGGGCCGTCGGCGGCGAGGACGAGGTCTGCGGGGGTGGTGTGCGATTTGCCGGAGGTGTGGGTGTAGGATATTTGGACGGGGGTGGACAAGTCTGGGGATGAGACGTCTACGCTTGTGACTGTGCAGCCGTATTCGTAGGATGTGCTTCCTTCGCCGGGTTCTGGGGTGGGGACTGTAGCGTAGTCGGTTTTTGTGCCGTCGTAGTTTGTGCGGAGGAGGTGGTAGAGGAGGTCCCAGCTTGTCATGTGTTGGTCTTGGTCGTGGCGGCTGATTATTTTGCCTTGTTTGTCGAGATATTGCCGCTGGTAGCTTGGGACTGTTAGTGGTGTATTGGTCCGGTCGTGGGTTTCGAAGAACTTTTGCACTTCTCGGCCGGCTACAACACCTGCGCCTTGGTCTTGGAGAAGGGGCGTTGGGTTGCGCTCGAAGATGCGGATGTTGAGGTCTTTTCTCAGACGCTTCAATGCAACTCCAGCCATGAGACCGCCTAGTGAGCCTCCTACGATGACGATGTTCTTGGGTTTTGCCTGGGCCATATTTGTGCGTAGAACTGTGTGAAATGCTGGGATGAAATGAGAGATTTTTAGATTTGAGCCGTGGGTTCAGCAGTGCGTAGACTACATTTTAAGCTCAGACACTACAAAGATCCACACAAGGATAGATTCTTGCATTACAGTCAATGACATGATGTTGTATCCTAGATGGTGTAAGGTTGGAAGTTGTCGGAAGCTCGATAGGGACGTCGCTTATGTTACCATGACGTACACTATATCCACAAGCATCGGAAACACACTAAAATCGTTCTCTGGTCGGTTACGTTCAAGGAAATGATCATTTTAGATTTTTTCTAATCGTCTGGATCATGTATATACATGCTGATTATCTGCGCCTGCACTCATTGAAATGCCCGAACCGCCCTAGTATCCTAACAATCCGACTATGTACAGCACTGCTTCATCCCAAAGTCCTCCTTTCATTGGCACTGCAACTTCTGGCTTTTGAATATCCTGCAAATTTGGATTTGATGCGGACTTGCGGGCCCCTAAAGTACGGGACGTGTACCGGTATACAAAATGAAACAGCAAAGCCACACACAACCAGATGTTGGCGATTCCAACCAGAACAGACGCGACAACTACACCAAACCAGTGGAGCGGCGGTCCTGCTATGAGAAAAGCGCAAATGACTAGACCGTGTGGAAGGCAGATGATATAGCACAGAGGACAATCGAGGCGAGTCCTGGGAACCAGATTTTCGCCTTTAGTGCGTCGCGCGTTGCGGTTACTGACAAAAGGGAAGAAGGTAAAGTAACCCAACACACACGAGGTCGCCAATGCGATAAGAATGAAGGAAATGCTCGTAGGTGTAAAAGACCACTGCTTGAGGATATAGCTGTACCTCTCAAAGTAGGAAAAGATGAGGGTATCGATGTAGCCGCTCAGCAGAGCGAAGAGTAGGGTGATAGGCTCGGAGGTGATCATCTCGTATGGCTGGAACATCGCCATGACCCATTTGTGAAATGGAAATATTTCCATCCAGACTTTGTCGTAATTGGGTCCATAGACATTCGTGCTGCCCTCCTCTCTTTGCCTTTTCGCTTCACGATCCAGCAGAACCGACGCCCGCATCTCTTCCGTAAACAGCCAGTGGAGCAACTGTGTAGCTACCCCAAGAATGAGCTGAAGCCAAAAGGTAGATCGCCAGTCAAGGAACTGTTGAACCGCGCCTCCAGCAACGCCAGCAAGGACAGTGCCAAGACAGATAAAGAGAGATGCCCACAAGACGGCGCAGAACTGCTTGTCCTCGTCAAACATATCCTGGATGGTTCTCATATTTACGTCGCACCCAGCTGAAGATAGCCCGCCAACAATCCTCCCTCCAATGACTCCACCAAAGCTCTTTGACAAAACGCACACCAGAACGGACATATTGGTCAGACCAAGTGAGGCCCGCGTGACTGACTTACGACCCATGTCGTCTGAAAATGGGCGCCAGAGCCTGCATCCGACCGCTTGCGAGATCAAGAACGATGTCATTCCTAGTTGAGAATTTTTGACGCCAAAGTGTGTGTTTAGTGAGGGAACGGCGTTGTAGTAACTGGCTGCGGTGAAGGCTATGCTAGTTTGGCAGGATGAGATGACGGTCAGGAGGATCCGTTTTCGACGTGCGGACCATGCCTGGGCTAGGTTGTTGCGTAAATTCTGTTTAGTGAGGAATTTGGTGGAGGGGAGGCGATTCCGGATATAGGAGCCAGGTAGTTTGGAAGGGTGTGGTGAAAATAGTCTGTAAGGCTGTGATGAAGACATTTTAGGAGTCACGTGGGTTTGGTGGAATATCTTGGGTATGTTGGATATGTGACTATCTTGGAGATTGTGTGTATGTTCTGAGAGGCTTGGAAGGGAGTTACTGGGTATATATTATTCATAGACAGCTACAGATGCAAATGTTTATTGCTATGCATTTTCTCAACTGTGGTTGATGTGGTCTTGTCACCGTCTAACCATGGTCGAAGTTGGAGGACAGGATCGCATTTCCAAGAGGGGTGCATGTATTAGTAATGGGCTCTTCTGTAGCTGCCTTGTTGAAGATACTAACAGCAGTCCCTAATCTTAAACGTATTGATAATGTGCGTCTGTCGAGTCGCTCAGCCAAGTCAAATAGGTGCGGGATTGAGCACTCCAATCTGTTCTTAATCACAATCTCAGCACGAAGTGACGGTAGAAAGAAGACCCCTGACCCAGCTATGTCAAGTCATCTTGATTATCACTTCTGTGTAGTTGCATTTGACCTACGACATTGGCGGAAGAGTGTGACTCGCTTTTCTCCACAGATTCCCATGCATCGAATGGAATTGCGTATACACGACTAGTTAGGTCCCATTGGACGGTACAATAAGTTTGCTGATGCTACCGTACATGGCTGTCTCGAACCCATTATTAATCTTCGTTAAGAGATCATACAATCACTTCGTCTATGTCACGCAGTTCGTGGGCGAAACGCGGATTGACGGGTATATGCAGAAAGCCGTAGGGTATTATGTGCTCATATCATAATTCAAGATTGACTGGCTTCGAGGGTTGCACAAAGTTGAGCAAGACTTTCATAACCCCGCATATGTGAATATACATTCAAGGTGGGTGCATATCTTATCAGTCTCCTGAATGTTGCTGCATCGATGTTCAGGCAACCATCGTTACATGTGCGGGAAAGATCTGAAGATGTGACCTTCCTGCGAAAGGCATAACTATCTCAAGTCACTCAAGAGGTTTGAGCCAACCGGCGTGGTTCCATTTGTAGTACAGCGTCATTGAACACCTTGTCACACAACACGGTTCTTTGAACCGAACACCTATAGCCATCTGAAATGTAGTATGCCTCGGTGTTCAGGGATCGCCACAATCCTCTGCACGGCCTGAAAAGGCAGGTGAAGTCCCAACGAGGATGCCACGTCCAATGACGGTTTTGACAGACGCGATGACATCTCGGCGAGAAGAATTCCGTCAGATTCCCATCAGATCGGACTTGAAACCATCTCAAGACTGACAGGAGTTTTGAACCCAACTTGACGTAGAGTTGTGTTTTCAATGTTCCGGAATTGCGAAGGGTCAACGAACGCATGAATGTCAGACTTTCTGCCGGTTAATGGAGAGAGAGGTACAATCGAAACTGAAACTACTGAGCGGCATAGATATTCCGTACAATAAAAGCCGATTTGCATCAATAAGTGCTATGTAGGCTGCCGAAGTCGTGACTGTTAGCGCATACGGCGATGCAGTGTGCCATGGATGCCGTGGTGATGTTCGGGGTGATGTCGGCCAATATTAACAGCACGCTTGTTGAACAGAGGAGTTCCTAGCGAGAGGATTTCGGATTACCTGTAGCTTAGGTCAAAGCGGCGAAATCCAGTAGTGCAACGATGCATCCGAGCCCGTTAAACCGTAGACGCAGTGCGGGGGTGATAGTCGACAGTGGTTCCTGGGGTTCCTGGAGCTTCTTGAAACCTCCGACGTCTGAACTGGGACGCGATGATCCAAGACAAACGAGAGCCACACACCCAGGTGCACCATGCTCAGCATTTCCGTCCAATCATCTTGCTGTTTTCAAAATATACAGATACCGCAAGCTGACCAATGCATCCAGCGGTTCCAATTAGCCTTGTCTCTTCTTGTAGCGGTAGCAATAGGACAAGGTAGCAGCCTCTCTTTGCACGTTGGGCCTTGTGACAATTACCGGCATGCAGCGTTTGCACGTCTCTCCATGCAGCGGATGCGCATCCCTTCTGTTACACCAACAACATACAATCGTTCTGGCTGAGCAGCATCCGTCTTTACCAGTTTCGAGTAAGCGCTTATGACTGAGGCCACTGAGCCATGTCCAAACACATCCCGCTGGCCCTCTTAGCCAGAACAGGCCCATGTGCGCGTCAAACTCAGTCCTTCTACCGCCTTCCCGCCTTCTGCAGTCGTATGTCGCTTTCTTCACCCTGCGGCCCGTTGCATGACTTGGGCCGTGTACTCGGTACCTGTTGAAATCAGTTCTCTGAGCAACACGTCTCCACATTCGTTCCATTAAGTAAGAGGGGGGATCCGAGTCTTCAAATCTTCATACCTCGCTCACTATCAGTCGAAACTATTCAGTCGAAACTATCACACTTACTCAGCACCCCTACAGCCTGGTCGTCATGGCAGCCGTCATGCGCCCACGAGCGCTAGATGGCGAGAGGAGAATGAACATGGACGCCCTTGGGATAGGCTACATGGTCTTCGCCATATTCTACACCATCATACTATCTGCAGAACTCTACTTTTTATATCGACGACGTGATGCATTCTGCATACAACTCCGAAACATCAAAGTGCTTTTCGCAGCAGTTTGCATGCTCCATGTGTATCTCAGTATTGTCCTCTTTGTATATCCTTGGAATGGCTTCTTTCCATGCTCAGCCGAATTCTGGATCATGTCTGTCTTCCTTCCATCTGGCATGGCATTCTTCCAGGGTGAGTAACTTTAGCTTACAGCCATAAGTCTTTACTAACGCTTCATAGCTTGCAATGCAAAGGTTCTCACAGTCTATGAGAGGCAGAATCGGTTGACGCGCAACTTCCTTGAAGGAGCGCGCAAGAAGCGCATCTCATACACCCCCCGTGGGCTATACGAAGCGTGGCGCGATCTTGATGCCGCAAAGAAGGTGTACTTTGGTACCTTGGCTGGATTAGCAATTTCAGTAAGAGCTGCTTGCTTAAATCACATATATTTTGCGCTAACCGGTACAGTTTATTCCTGCCATTATATTGTTCTTCGGTTCGCGCCGTTTTCATGCGTCCTACGGCTTCTTTGGAATGGCTACAGACTTCCACAAGTGCCGTCGAGGGGGTGAATGGTATGTGACGTGTTTGCGAAAAGATGGACAGCTGAACTAATCATAGTGCAGGATTCCATCGATTTTCGTTCAGCTATTCTGGACGATGCTTGTGGGTCCTTGGATTCTTTGGAAGATTCGCGATATCAGAGATGTTCATTCGTGGGCCTGGCAAACAAGACTTGCCATCATTGCTGGGTATGTTTAGTTTCCCTACTCCTTACTCAAATTACTTACACTCTGTAGCCTACCAGGAACGCCACTTTGGATTGCCTTTACATACTCAAACATGGAGATCGCTACAAGCGTCAATAGATTCTTCGCGCCAGCTGGATGGTAAGTTTCGGGTTTGCCCATAGTGCTTTGATCTTGACACTAACTCTACCAAATAGGTTCATACCATCACTGATAGTTTGCCAACAAGTCTTGATCATCATTCCTCTCCGTGACGCACTGAAGATGCAGCCTTACCGTCGCTCTTCAATCTCCGAAACCGATTCTTTCAAATCTTCACGGCCCATTCTGATCGAAAAGTCGCCAATTGAGAGCCTCGACAAATCTGCCAGAACCAAAGTATCTATGCAAGCGCTGGAATTCAGTATCGAACACAGCATTGAGCCTCTCATTGCCTGGGCCGCAGCCCGCGAGTTTACAGCCGAGAACTGTATCTTCCTGCGCGAAGTGCGCAACTTTAGGAGAAAATGGGCTGGGCTAAAGGTCGTCACTACAGCGCAACGCCGCCAAATGTTCAACGAAGCATCCCTCATCTTCTTCACGCTCGTCAACCCGTTTACCGCCGAGATGGCCATCAACATCGAATACAAGATCTTCAAGACGCTGCAAGCCGTCTTCGCAGAAGTAGAATTCGATCCATATATGCCGCGCTGCAAAACGCCTGATGATGTTCAATCACCCGTCTTCAGGGAAAACGTCGTGTGCCCGTGGGAAGACACGTTCAGCCGCCCGACAAGTATCCAAAGCGACACGACATCATCATCCACCTCGAGTACAAAGAGCATAGTACCGAGTGAATTTACAGACGAAATTTTCGACGCTGCATATGACAGCATCAAGTACCTTGTTTTCACAAATACCTGGCCTAGGTATGTGGAGCTCGCAGGCAAGCTTCATAGCGCTCTCTGAACACCACGTCTCCCATGACTGCTGTTTCGATCAACGCCCCCATTATTTTTTTTTACCTTTTACCTGCCTCCCCTTCTTAGTTAGGATAATACCCTTGAATGATAATGCAATTACTTTTCCTGTTCATGTTGTTGAACTTGATCATCCTGGCTACCATCATCTACGTATTTTGCTGCCCCTTTTCCTCGTTCCCCAGCTTCTGGAAAGATGACGGAAAACCCAAAACTAAATTGTTCGTCATAATTATAATCATAATGTATTTTATTACCACTATTGGTCCACATGCGCAAACTATCGCCATCGCCATCGCCATCGCCCAAAGCCCTGATTCTAGAAGCCCAAGGCAAGTTCTCTCATTGTACTCGCCAAGGACAACACCAGATCCACCTGTGGATGCGGTTTCGACATGTGTTTTGCTACCATGCGGGGCGCGTTCTAGAATTTGTCACGCTTCCAATGTTGATCAGCCGGTACGCATACCTCTCTTGGCAGTCGTAGAAAAAAGAGTACCCACTGTGATAGCGATCTAAAAGATCGACATGTGCACATGACATGGCAAGTAAAGTATAGAAACAAATCCTTCCCTTTGTAAACTAAACCCACGCAGTTCACTCCTTCACCACCCTTCTTTTTTTTCGATATGTGGAAAGTCGACGAGATGTCTCATACACGGAGGCTTCACAAATACTACTCGGCCTGTTTACCCGGATAACAAAACGGTCGTTTGCATGTCCAGGCTCCGTTTTCGCGACGCGAATGTTGCTCAGACAAGCCACAATGGTCGTTGACGGGAAAAAAAGGGTCCTTTTTTTTCCTTTCCCTTTGCTCATCTCTCGTCGTTACAACCATCCGGTCGGGACCTCTATGCAGCGCGCCAAAATTCATGCGTCAGGGGGTGTGGCGCGGAAGGAATGGCAGAGTTGTGAGTTAGGAAAGGGGGCGGCTGGCGAGTTCGTGGCTGTAGGTTTCGTATCTTGGAGCGGATGGTGTCACAGGTTGTGGTGGTGCAGGATATGCACAGACCGTGGGTGGTGAGTCGGGCTGACGGGATGGAGCGGCGGCTTGCCGAGTGGACGGTGGTACTAAGACGGAGGAGAAAATTAGTCGTGTGTCTTCTTTCGCATATTGTTGTCTACCCATGCGATTTTTGTCGAAGAAGCGACATACGGCATTGGTATCAATTTCGCGACCGTATTCTCCGTATCTGGTGCCAAAGTAGGGTACGCTGCCTTCTAGTAATGCAGCGCTGCCAAGTTTCTCGTACGGTTCCTCCTTTTCTTGGTTTTTCAGTCGATATTTAGAAGTTGGTGGTTCAATAGGGCCTTGTAGCGCGGGTGAAAAAGTTGAAAGGCCAGGCCATGCTATTAAGCATCCTGTGTTGGAAGATGACCAGTCTTCTGGGTATGGTTGTGTTGAAGGCCAAGTCGGTGGGTCGGGTCTAAACGGTTTCACAATAGGCGTCCTGTAGGTTCCATCCGCTTGGCAGAAGAAGTCGATACTACGCTTGAGGGCAGGGATGACTTCATTTTGGGGGTTAGCTTCGTTTTTGAAGTGGTGGTTTATATCCTTCACACCAGAAGGATCGGTCAGGGCGTTTGAACACACTGCACACCACGGGTCTGGGTAGCTGTTCAATCCACGTGAGAAAGGCGATTCGCTCGAGGAAACCATGTTGTGCGAGAAGCATGTGTGTTAAAATTGGGGTTGAGAAATCACAACGGCTATGTCTTTCTCCTCGTGAAATAACGTGTTGATGCATGTCAAGTTATGAGAAGCTATCATTGCTAAATAGTAAAGAGTCGCATCGCATTATTCCTATGCACAAATATGTAGTAGAACTAAAGTTGAAGAATGCTGCAACAGAATAAAGATGCTTCTTCTGGAGGTTTATAATCAAATGCACCGCCGGTGAGTGGTTGAATGGTAGCGACTGTGAACACAGAAATTTGCCGACTAAAACTCGAGAAAACGTGCGAACCATGGCAAGTCCTCACCAAACATGGTTATCATGCGCGACATCGATTTTACTTCAGTTTTTGGTTTTTGTTCTTCGTATCTATACATTTACCAAATTCTAAATTGTAGAACTAATTCGTTGCATAAGGAGAAGTAGCTCGAAGAGAAGTACAAGAGACAAATACAGGTGATAAGAAAGCACATGTTCAATAGCAACCTCCTTCATCACCACAAGTTCCACAAAACAAGAGACGTCCACGTGAGGTTGGAAACGGTTCGCATGTTCTTGAATGTAATTAGGTATTGTGGGTTGTGTAGGCTTAACAAGATACATGTGACATTCTCGGTATGCGCAATAATTTTTGGATGCATTTTGGTACTGACCCCCTCATTTTCTACGAGGTTAGTGCGGATGAAGTTTCTAATCTCCGCTCGAAGTGGCGTTATGTCCATAGGTAAGTGGTTGCAGCTTCGTTCCTGTTGAAGCCATGGTGTCTCGATGCGGTATTGAGACGTGTTCGTGTTGGTGATGCTTGCAGCGAGAGAGATAGTGCAAGCAGCACCGGCAAGTGGAGTAAAGATAAGTTTCTGGCGGGGTATGGAAGGAGAAGAGTCAGAGTGATGCTTACAGCGAATAGTAGAGTACAGGCAAGATCAAAGTCAAAGGCTAGATTTTGTCGGTTTATGCATTAAAATGGAAGTGGAAGAGTGAGAAGGTGGTTGGAGAGTGCGGGGTGTTACATGCAGGAGTGTTTGTTTACCTTGTTTGTTGTGGAAGGCACTCCTCGTGCCTGCTCGCTTTCCTCACAGTTGCCCTCTAATGCCTAACTCGCCAGGTATAACGCCACTTTTATGGATGCAAAGATGGTGTATCTAATGATGGATTAGAGTTCCCGTGAAAATGTGGGAAGATTGACCTTCCCGAGACTGGTCCAAGCCACGATGGATTCCCTGCCGGGATACGGAACAGGCTATACGAGATATCAGTCTTCTCCAAAAAGACTAAAGTCGAGCGGGCTGAGAGAATAGTAGACGAGGGTGGCATCAGCGATATAAACACCGTCCACTTCTTCTATATTGACCACGTCACCGACGCCGAGAGGAGTGAACTTTTCGGAAACACCATCACTCACGTGGCAGAAATGGCCTACGAGGTGCTGAGTTTGTTCACACCATGTACACTTTTCGCTTTCGACCAGCCACTAGGCTTGCTCCTCTTTACGGAGGCATTCAATGCCCGCATTCTCCACTTCGAGGCACTAACTAAGCTCTATGTCGAGTTCGACATGAGTAGCACACTTGGAGGAGATGAAAGGATTAAATTTGATAGTTGGATGCCAATCAGGCTTTCCCACGACCGTGAAGCTAATTTCCACAGGATCTTCAAGATATAGATAGTTACTATCTAAGACTAACCTCCCACAACTCTATATAAATCTTATATTCTCTTATATTTGGCGCGACTTCCGCAGTCTCTAAGGCCTATTAAGAAGGACTAGCTTATGCCGTTATCCTGTTACCTTCCGCTTCTCTTCTAGCAACAACCAAGTATATCTACTACACCGCGACTTCCTCATCGCTCAAACTATTGCTGCAGTAAAAGACATCGAGGTACCAAACGAAGCCAATATTAGCCAGGGCTTCACCTAACAACTTTTTCACACCAGCCATGAGTCCTAGATAACACTTTAACTTCTAATATTCCTTTACCGAAGCTGTTTAAAACCTCACCATAGGTTGATGGTGAAATCTATTCATGACATCTATGTCGTGTAGGATCTAACGCGTGACACATTCGAGCTGTTGTGGCTTCCATCCATGGGTTGCGCGGTCATAAACCATCTGTAGGAAGAGGGGAATGTTATGATACGGGAATTCTCTGTCCAGGTCGTTCTTCTTTATGATAGCGTGAATATCGATAATGAGATGGGAGCTAATGTCGCTCAAGGAATGGATCTTGGTATCACCAAACGATAGGTAGTAGGTAATACAGCAGTAGTAGCCATACCTTCACTTCTTAGACGAACCTCTCAGCGTCTTCTTTCGAGAAGATCTTGGTGAATTCGCAGAACGCTGCCGTTCCTTCGTTGCTTGGTTGTTGAATGAGTCTCGGTGCGAGCTTGATCAACGTATCTCTTATCGCCTTAGCAGCTTTCAGGTTGTCTGTCATCTTCCAGATGCAATACTTCATGAAGATAGCGTTGGATTCAGCGACTAGCCTGGTGACTGTGAGGGGGTTAGGCAGCTTCCTGTTGCTGGGGTTAACAACGGCCACCTCGCCCTTCTCCGCTTCGTTGGCTCTTCACTCTCTTTCTTAGTTCCCGCTGAATTGTGGCTGCCAGCAACTTCTGGGAACTTTTAGCGCTGTTTAATTTGGGCGTTGTGGGAAATGTTACTCCAGATCTCGGAGAAATAGAATATCATGTCACTTGAAATGAGGGGCATGTCGCAAAGGCCCATTGTCTAATGGTAGGCCACGTAATACTTCACGCTTCCGTTGACGATAGTTTTACTAACGGGGACCATAGCTCTTAGCACGTTCGCTTCGACTGGTAGAACTCCCATACTTTTCTTCTTTTTGTCTCGTTCGCTGTCTCGCACACAGCCAGAGCCTTTAGTAGAATACTTAGGAGGGTTGGTAGCTAGTACTAACCCAACGATAAGGAACTTAATCATTTTTGGCCTTCCTTACCCCTCTTTGTTAGTAGGTAAGATGAATAGCGTCTAATTCCCAGGCGGGCTATATAAAGTGGCTTCATTTTAGATTTTTAGTTAGGAAAATTAATAGCAGTAGTTAATCAAAGAGAAATTGAGAAAGCGTCTTCGGTACTAAACATGAAAACTTCTTTCTGCATCCTAGAAGTGAAGAGTGGATTAGTTCTAATAATGAAATCTTTTTAGAAATCGAATTTTTTTGATTGTGAGAGGGCGAGAGAGTTAAGCTCTTAACTTTAAGTATTCCTTATATTAAGCACACAACACGCTTTGAAAGACTGTTCTAACGCTAAATTCGAAATACAACTAATTATATGTTAGATTATACCTTGAACTAAACAGAAGAAGAATTATCATAAGTTCCCCTCCCATCCTCGACGACACGATTGCAGTCGTAAAAGAGAGTTTCGAAGAACAGGAGAGAAACGAGAGGAACTTGACTTGCTGGTATACCGCAATGCATTGCGCGGTGGTGAATAGGTCGGAAGAAGTCCAGAAGTCTTAATACAAATAGGATTAGCATTGGGAAAGCCCGAAGAAGCAGAATCTATGCAATTAGAAAAGTCGTTACGACTTTAAGATAAAGACTATCGAGTAATAGATAGATAAAGGAAATGAAGCTTAATGTGCACTCCCCCTTCAGCACCCCTAGCCGGGCTATTAGAGTTACCTATTCCATACCCACAATCCTATTTCACCCCCACCACCCCCGCACCTCTCCAAATCTACCCCGCCCTCCCTCTTTCCCCAAACAGCACCACCACCACCACAACAACAACAACCCAATGCTCGAAATCGCCGCCTTCACCGCCCCCTCCGCCATACTCGCCTTCCAATCCGGCGCCTCACGCATCGAACTCTGCACCTCGTACCCCCTCGGCGGCACCACTCCCTCCCTCTCCACGCTCTCCCACGTCCGCAGCGCAACCCGCCTCCCCATCACTGTCATGATCCGACCCCGCGGCGGCGACTTCATCTACACCGCCTCCGAATATAGCACTATGGAATCCGAAATCGCCAGCCTAAAAGATCTGGCTGATGGATTCGTATTCGGGATTCTAGATAAAGAAGGGAGAGTGGATGAGGAGAGGTGCAAGCGGCTTGTGCGATTGGCGGAGCCGAGGGCGTGTACGTTTCATCGGGCGATTGATGCGGTGAGGGATTTAGAGGGGGGGGTTGAGGCGGTGGTGAGGTGTGGGTTTAAGCGGTTGTTGACGAGTGGTGGGGAGAAGAGCGCGGTGGAGGGGGTGGAGAGGATACGTGGGTTGCAGGAGGTGTTTGGGGATAGGATAGAGATTATTGCTGGGGGAGGTGTCAGGAGTGGGAATGTTGCGGTTGTCAAGGGAACGGGGGTGCCGTGGGTGCATTCTGCGGCTGTGACGGGGGAGGGGGAGGAAGTGGATGGGGAGGAGGTTGGGAGGATTAAGGGGGTGTTGGAGGGATTGTAAGGGTGTTCATTAGGTGGTGTGTATATACGTTAGAAGCGTCGCTATATAAGTGTACATATGGTGTGGGTGTGCTAAACGCCTCGTCTGAAGATTAATCACACTAGATCAAAGCGTACATGAGAGCACCGAGAATAGATATTCCAAATGAGGCGGTAGCATCAACACCGACATGTCCTGCAGCTCCAGTCTTTGTAGGCTGAGCATCTGTCCTCGTCTCCGTCACAACGGCTGTCCTTCCAGCAATGGTCGTAGCTTGGGTGATGGTTGTAGCAGGAATCGTAGTCTCAATCTGCTGTCCGCCCACAGTCGCCGTAGCAACAGACTCAGCGACTGTTGTTGGTGCTGTATAGGTAACTGGAGGAAGCGTAGTAGTGAATACAACAATCGAGCCCAGTTCTGACACAGGAATGGCACCGCCAACACCCGTGCCAGTGAACTGCGGTGGAATCGACATGGTCGATGTGTTTGGTCTCTCTGCCTCGTTGCCAGAGTAGATGTTCGCGCTATGTCCGTCCTTGGTGTAGTTACCGCTAATCAGGTTTACATCCGTGCCGCCAGAGTGGTAATCTCCTGTTGCGATGGTGCCGTAAGAGCCGTCTGGAAACTGAAAGTTGGTTGTGAATTTATCGTAGCACATTGGGATGTTGAGGGTCTGGAGGTTCACGCAGTCGAGGCTGGGGTGGCAAGCGAAGCCCTCTGCGCGCTCGTTTATAGAACGCGGCTCAAATGAGATGCCTTTTACTGAGGCCACGACATTGGTGTAGAGCGAGCTAAGGTCGGGTCCGACTGAAGGAGGTGTCTCGGTTGTTGCGCCTTGAGGCTTGCAGGCCTTGTAGGAAGCCTCGTCGTCTTTTTGGAATCCTTCAAAAGGCGATGCAGCGGCCACGGCGGCAAGAGCGAGGGACAGGTATTTCAGGGTCATGTTGACGTTGTGGTGGTGAATTATGACTGATTATGGGTATTGCACGATGTAGTGCTGAACGATTGACGAATACCGCAACTGGCAATGAATGGCGAGGGTAAAAGAACGGACACCTGAGCGAAGGACAGTGGGTTGATCCAACGGCTAGGGAGAGGCGAGGGCGGCCCTGAATCTATATACTAGTACCGCGACTGCAGCCCTCACATGCAGTACTGACAGGGTTCGTTAGACTGCCTTTTCCTTCCAGAGCTAGCCAACAACGAGTATCACGCGTGCAACTTGCACGATCTAATCAAAGGCACGCTAGTATACGAGGACAATTGTCAATCGACTCAACTTGTTATTTGTTGCGCATTCACCAGATCTATGCCATCTGAATAGACACCCGCAATTGTCTGTAACTCGAAGAAGAGCGAGTTGCGCACTCATTGAAATCCGCCCTTCAGTTCCAAAATCCTCTTCGTGTTCGCAGATTCTTGGAAAAGTGTCAACGGCAATCCAAGATTCTGCACCAAGGAAGCGATTTTATTGGCAAGGGGTTCGTTACGGCAAGGCGGCAACAAGTGGAGTACAGCAACACCATCTCATTCGCCAGAGGCAGACCTAGACAATATCCCATTTTTTCTTGCCCTTCAGTTTAAACCCCGCCCTAAAGAAGCGCCTTGGACTCGAGTCGTCGTCTGCAGACTCGGCTCGCTTTTTGTTTGGGTCGGGAAAAGTCGCAGTTGGAGCAATGAAGAAAAATGCGGGTTGCAACGTCATGGCGGGACGCCTTGTTCCCAGTAATGAGGGTGCGGCTTGTTGGTTCCTGGCGGTGTATCCACTGCGTTGTGGGTAATCTACTCATGTCACATGCAGTGTTTTCCAGGGCTGTAATTCCCGCTAGGAAGCAATGAGATTTTTGTCAAGGTAAAGCTGAACACGTCTTGACGCGTTACTGGAGGTTGCGATGGAGGTTGTGATGGAGGTTGGGCGGAAGTCGTACCATGACTCGTCTTACGCGAATTGGGTTCAGCCTCAATGTATCTGCTGTGGGTAATCTTCTGATCCTACTTTCTCAGGACGATACAAGCAAGGTATACATATTTACTTTTTTCAAGCCGTTTTATCGCAACGAACCACGTGCGCCCCTCTCTATACCCCGCTATCTGCCAAGCAGCGTGCAACCGACTTAAAATAGCATCTGGGCATCCAAGCAGGTAACGGTGCGAATTGTTTCAATATGCCATAGTATCACCGAGGCTGCGGCTGTAACGGCATGTTCATGCTACTGGTATGCAGGGACAAAGCAGTGCATTCGGACAAGATGTGGACTCAGGATTCCCGAGACCCGCATCTCTGCAGTGTGGGTCATTGATATCCATGAGAAAAAGGATCAAGAAGCTTAGCATAGTACTATTTAAACAGCAGCTGCGGAAACTGATAAGACGAGCAGCTATAATCCTGTAATCTATCTTATCCGTCTTCACGAAGAGATTTAGCAGTATGCCTAGAATCGTGTTTCAGATACAGTCAATCAACCCAATGCTTTTCTACGACTGTACTGTAGACAGGAGCCCGTAGCAGTCCGGTGAACTAAAACTTACAACAATTTAGTTCGCATGTCAACTGAGCTTCTAGAATGAAACACGACCGTACACGTGACTGTTGATTTGAAACTATTGGGCTCTCAAACACGATATTGAGAACAACTGGCCACATGAGTAAGCCAAGTACAATGCAACGTTCATGGCAGCAATGCATACACTCGACGCATTTACACCCCACCCCCAGCTTTCCTGCAAAAAGCACGCCAAGCTTTATCCAGACCCGCAACGCCAAGTTGCCTTGAAGCTGGGATGATCCAGACTAAGGGAAACATGAATCGATGCGTACAGTCAAACGTGACCTGGTCGGGGAAAAACCTGCGCTGGACGAAACACAGGGTAACTGCCGAGGCCAGCGAGAGCTCAAGGAGAGAAGTCCTCTGGAGGATGCTCAACCGCCCTAAGATTAGGACTTCGATCTGAGGAGATTATTGAAAGCAGTAGTAGTATAGATCGATGGTTCGGTAATCGCAGATGGAACTTGGGGCGGGCTGAGATGGTGCATGGCCGGTCTTGTTGCTGTCCTCGTCGGCATGATTGACACAATCGACACAGCCACTCGAGGTGCAGCAGTTCCGTGCGCAGTCTTCGCATCATGCAATTGCAACCAAGATGCCGCGGTAAGGATGGGGATCGGCAGAGCTTGCACCGTACTCTACCTGACGCTGGAGTGCGGAAGGGAGGCGCAGATGGACGAGACGCGATCAAACACTGGCCAGACCGGGTCCAAGCCACGCTGAGTGACATCATGGCGCCCGTACCTGCAGCGACACGCAACCCAGGCTTTTTGTATAAGTAAACCTGCTGCTGTCCATCACTCAACACTACACTACACTAGGCGTGTTAGTGTGGCTGTGGCTTGCGATTGCTACGTATTTCTTGCGGGCCTCTGTCTTCCTGCCCTCGCATTCCCTTGTCTTCTTCAGCCTGCCATTCTTTTCTTGAACAAGAGTAGCACGTCTTCGCCTCCTTGGTTCCACTCGCTGCCATCATTGCAACACCACCATGGTCCAACAACGTACATGGCAGCACGCGCTGCAACTGGCTGCGACTGTCGGTCTCGCCGGTGCAGTTGCAATTCCAGAACCCACGGCTGTCCCAGCAAAGGTGGTTGAGGTCCGTGAGCCACTCGTCACTCCAGCCGCGGTCCGATTCGACAGCCGGATGAGCTACGTGCAGAGAGACATTATCGACGACATCAAGAGCGGCGTCGGGGGCTATGCGCAGTCCCTAGGCAGTGTGCTGGGTACAGACCTGCCCAGCTTCTTCACTGATGGTAAGCAAATCTTTCGGGGGTAGAGCGCGCTAGTAAAGCTTATGCTGACACTTCTTCCCCAGGCATTCCTGCTTGGTTCGAAGGCCTCCCCACTGGCTCCCAAGTCCTCAAGTCTCTCGACATTGGCGACGATGACCTAGCTTCGAAGCCCACTCAAGTCCTCAATATCCCTCCGTATGCGAACTGGACCGACCAAGGCTGGAACGTCCGCTTCCACGGCAATGTCTACAAGTTCCCAGATATCGATCAGAAAAAGGTCGATGATCTGGCCAATGTCTTTTTGATCGACACAAGCATCGACAAGCTGCCTCAGAACGAGCAGGAACAGGCACGCAACCTCACCCGCTCCATCTTCATTGTCCAGCAAGGCGACCAGAATGTTTCCATGAGCCTTGAGCCCTCGCCCATGCAAGGTGCCGACGGTGAGCCCGGTGGCGGTAACTCGGTCCAGGCACCTGGCGGAACCCAGTCCCTTACCCTTCCCTACGAGACTACCGAACTGGGCGACTTTGACGTCTTCGTACCCATCCAACTGAATGGCCTCACACCCGGTAACCAGACCAACAACGTTCAGCGCCTCAACGTTCATACCAATGGCACCGACAGCGGCAATGCCACTGCCTTCCTCGTCCCCCCTCAGGGTATCACCTTCATCTCGGATATTGACGACATTCTGCGTGTAACCAAGATCTACGAACCCAAGGAAGGTCTTCTCAACAGCTTCGCCCGCCCCTTTACTCCCTGGTTGAACATGCCCGAAATCTATGCCAACTGGTCGCGTACTCTTCCCAACAACACGCACTTCCACTACCTAACCACCACACCTGAGCAAGCTACTCGTCTCTACATGGACTTTATCTACAAGACCTACCCAGGAGGGTCCTTCGATACTCGCCCGCTCAACTTCTCCGACATCGAGGCCACACTCTCCATCCGTCAATACCTCCTCACCAAGGTTTTCGAGACATTCCCTCAGCGCAAGTTCGTTCTTGTCGCCGACACCTCAAACAGCGATGTCATGAAGGCCTACCCTAAGATGGCTCACGACTACCCCAATCAGGTTCAATGCATCTTCTTGCGCAACACGTCAGCCACTGACGACAAGATGTGGTTCCCCTACAACACCGAGGGCTTCAAGGGCTTGAACAGCCGCAGCTACATGTTCTTCCGCGAGCCAAATGACTTGATGGGTCTCGACATTGTCAACGGACAGTGCCTGAACGAGACGATCCCGCAGAACGTTACATTCTCCAGGCAAGCAGAAATTCTCGGCATCCATGGAGACAGTGCTGGCAGCAGGACTCAGGGTGGCTCAACGCTCGGCTTCGTTTGTGCCCTCTTTGCTGCTGTTGCTCTGTTGATTTAAGATGCACATGGATGACGACACAATCAATGTTGAATGAAATAAGCGTACATGAAGGATGGCGTTTTTTTGCTTGGTATACATGTGGCGTTGGGGTCTCTAGTGCAGCGCACTTGGTCTTTGTTGTTTCGGCCTTATTCTTCTCTTGTGTATAACATTGATCCTGTGCATGGTCGCAGTTGATAGTCTATGATACTACGATACTGGTTCACACTTCCCGTCCCACCCTTTTGTGACATGTGATCTCAAGTGACTACTGATTTTACCATGTTCCTCCCTACCCACACATGCTCTCCTCAAACCGCCTCGCAATCTCCAACATCTCAGCATCCAACCTCGATCCACTCAAAAACGTCACACTAAACGGCAACACACCCTCATCTTCCTCCTTTCCACTCAATTCCCCAACCGGATACGTCCCCGCCGGCACCGCAACGCCACACAAATCCAACACATTCCCACAATGCGTAAACTCGCCCAACACGCTATTCTTGGCAATCGGATCCTCCAGTACTTCGTCAATGCGCCAATGCGTCGGCGTCGTCGGCACAACAAGGACATCGATTCCATGGGCCGCATACGCAAACACGTCTTCTGCCTGGCGCGTATACAGTGTTTTGGCTTGTAAATCGCGATATGCATCTACGGCCGTGCTCTTTCTTTGCGTGACGGCATCCATTAGCTGTGCGGTGACTGGATGCAATCTCTCACGATTTTTCTCGAGAAAGTCGTTGGGGAGAGAGGCGAGGCGCTCGGAGACAAAGGTGCCTTCGTAGAGTAGATTGCCTGCTTTTTGGAAGGGGGACCAGGGTATCGGGGTGAGGATGCCGCCGAGGGATTGCAATTTCGATACTGTGGCGTTGAAGAGACGGCGTGTAGGGGCGGAGCAAACGGCGAGGGCTTCTTGGGGCGGGATTCCGAATTTGAAGGTTGAGGATTGGGGGCCGGTGCTGTTGATGTGGCGTTCAAACGCTAGTAGGGCTGGTTTCGAGTAAGGGTCTAGGGGGTCGTAACTTTCTAGCACTTGCCAGAGCGTACGGGCGTCTGGGATGGTTTTTGTAGCGAGGGCTATGCAGTCGAGGGAGAGACAGGCGGGCGTTATGCCGCGGAAGGAGATGGTGCCGCGTGTGGGTTTGAAACCTACGATGCCGTTTAGACCTGCGGGGACGCGCCCGGAGCCTGCGGTGTCGGTGGCGAGAGAGAAGGAAACGAGGTTGGCGGCTACGGAGACGGCGCTGCCGCTGCTGGAGCCGCCGCTTATGTACGAGGGGTGGTAGATGGAGTGGGGGATGCCGTAGGGACTGCGGCAGCCGACTAGGCCTGTGGCGAGTTGGTCGAGGTTCGTTTTGCCAATAAAGAGGGCGCCCTGGGAAATGACTTTTTCGTAGACGACAGCCGAGGTGGAGGGGATGTGGGCGAGAGGCGGGCAGGCGGTTGTGGTGGGGAGACCTGCGATGTCGATGCTGTCTTTGACGCTGAAGGGGATGCCAAAGAGAGGGGGGAGGGCGGTTCGGTCGGGGAATTTGGTGATTAGGTCTCGAGCAGCTTCCAGAGCGGATTCGAGGGGTTGGATGTGGATCCATACGGCTGGGTCGATCTTTTTGTATGCTTCGATTTTACGGTAGACTGCCTCAACGACAGTCAGGGGTGAAAGACCGTTCCTGTAGGCTCGTTGTAGACTGGATATTGTGAGGTCGCCATCGAATTCGGGCGGCGTTTGAGGAGGCGTAGATCCAAGTTGAATCTGCTTTGTGGAGAAAGGCTCAAGAGCCTCAACGAGGGGCTGTAGACTGCCGATGAAGCCGAAGAGGCCTTGCGACCAGTGAATCATGTCTAATGTTGGCTTCTTAAAGCATGCATCATTATATCCACTGGTTGCTTCTTCGATGCCGCAGCATTCGAAGCCGCGGTCGTTTGCTTCTCGAATGGTTGTAGCGAAGCAGCATTCTGTAGTGACGCCCGAAACAATCAAATGTGTGATGGCCCGCGCTTTGAGCTGATGTAGGATGGGCGTGTTCCAGAATGAGCCTTTGCCAGGTTTATCGATGATCACCTCGCCAGGTAGCGGCTTCAATTCATCAATAATATCGTGGCCGTATTCCCCTCTGGTCAACAGGCGACCCAGTTCCCCCTTGTCGCCAATGACTAGTTTGTGCTGGGTATTGCCAGGGGCTGCTTCTTGCCTAATGAGCTTTGATGAGGGGCAGTCTGAGAGGTCCGGTTTATGTCCTTCGCGTGTATGAAAAACGGCCATGCCTGCGCTTCGACATGCGTCAAGGAGTCGTTTGGTGGGCTCAATGGAAACTTGAACCGCTTCCAAGTTTCCACCCTGGATCTCACCGAATCCTTGGGGAAGTAGGAAGTCGCGCTGCATATCTATTATGAGCAATGCAGTGTGGTCCAAGGGAAAGGAAAAAGCGTATGGCTTTGCTTCAAAAGAGATCATGTTGGGTTTCGTATTTGTCTTTGCCATGGTGTCTGAGTGTAGGCGTTCACTTAAAATGGTCAAGATAACATTCAAGGAGAGAGACGAAATGTTCAGAATTAGCTGAATGGATGATGGTAATAAAAGTGCCCCAAGCTTGCAGCAAGGTGCTACATCTTTAGCATTCAACCCATGCTGAATAAAGATTGTCGTCTGCGAACTGCCCGAAAGCGGAGTATGCAGCGGGCCTACGGCGGGCGGCGGCGCGACAACTCTGGGGTCTTATCAGAACAGTGCCAACCCCAATTTAGTTTAGTGCATATTCTGATAAGCTCCCCTCGTGGATGCCCAAGTCAAGAGAAACCTGGCTTCTCACTCTACGGCTCATATCGACATGGCTCTATCGAAAATCATACAAATTCCCGCCCATGTTTCCTGGTGCCGAGATTTCCTATCTTGATAGACATGGGTTGTCAAGATGGACCCTCCAATGTGGATGTCCGCGGAAGCGGTCTTGATACGGGCGCCATGCTCTAGCCAAGTTGTCTTTGGTATTAAATCTATGGCGGATAGATGAGTCTGACCAAGGGTTTTGGTGTTTGGATTTTGTTCTTCACACTCGAACATACGCGATCATGTCAGTACTCAAGGCCAGGCTTGCACCTCACCTCCATCTGAGGGTTCCGTTCAAGAGTGGAAAGTATGGCTCACGCTGGTCGAATCAAGGTGCGTAGCCTCTCGAGACTTCCTGGCTTGCAACGATACTGATGGTCTACTCTATAAAAGATATGGATCCAATCCCTCCGGAACAGCGCACCTGGGGCGCTCTGGATTACTGGGCATACTGGTGTGCGGATATGCTAGCTCCTCCCCTGATTTCGACTGTCAGTAGTGTCATGGCTCTGGGATTCACAGCTAGAGAAACAATACCGATTGTCTTTTTCGGCTTTGCCATCTGTAGCGTGGTCATCACCCTCACTGCTAAGATGGGTGCTACGTACGCTGTTTCCTTTCCAGTCATTGTTCGCAGTGTTTTTGGAATGTATGGCTCAATCCCAGCCATTGCTATTCGATCTTTCGTTGCCATGATCTGGACTGCTATCCTCACAGTCCAAGCTAGCAACTACCTCCAGCGGTGCATCGAAGCCATATGGCCGAGTTTCATCACTTTTCCGAATCACCTGCCTGAGAGTGCTGGGATTGATTGTAAGTTACTATGTTTGCTGACAGGGTAACCAATTTCTAATGAAATATTAGCTGCTGGGTTGCTTTGCCTGTTCTTGTATTGGTTCCTACAAACTGGGCTAGCGCTCATGAAAATTTCCAAGTTGCGTGTTCTGTTTTGGATCAAGAGCATCGTAGTTCCCCCGACGTTTTTGGCATTGTTTATCTGGGCTGTTACAATCACAAAAGGGTGAGGTCCCTTTGAAATCCGAAGCAGCGTAATATACTAATGTGTTTGTCAGTGGCGGACCGCTCATCAAGGGAGAAATGAAATTGACTTCAACGTACATGAATACCGCCTACTCAGTGCTAAAAGGACTCAACGCTGTCATCGGGCTCTTCTCTTCGTTGGCAACCAACATGCCGGATTTTGGCAGGTTCTCCAAAAACCGGATGGCTGGCAACCATCAATTCCTTGCTCTTCCCATAATTGGGACGCTTGGAGCATTGACACCGATATTCGTCACTGACGCCCATTCATATCTATGGGGCGAGTTCGAATGGTACATGCCAAATGTCATTGCCAAGTTCGACTCCCGGGCAGCAAAATTTTTCGTATCTGCCAGCTTCCTCCTTGCAACCATCGGCAACCAGATTGCAGCGGGTACCTATCCATTCTCAAATGACGTATCAGGTATGATGCCCAAATACATCAACAATTTCAGGGCTACCGTCTTTCTATCAATCTTTTCCATTGCCTGCACGCCTTGGAATATTGTCAGGAATGCGTCAGGTTTACTTGCCTTCCTCAGCGGCTACTCCTGCCTTATGGGACCTCTTGCAGGCACAATGATCAGCGATTACTACCTTGTCAAGAAGAGTAAGCTCGACGTCGATCAGCTATACACCTCTCATGGTATCTACTGGTATGATTATGGCTGGAACTGGAGAGCCTGGGTGTCTTTTCTTACGGGTGTCGCGCCCCTCTTGCCGGGCTTTGCGAAAAGCATCGATGGTACACTTGAAATCAGTGGGGCATGGAAGATTTACACATTCGCGTGGGCCTTTGGAATTTGCCTCTCGACCTCCACACACTATGTGATTTGTACGTACATTTCTGTGCCAACAAATTCACTGGCTGAATTCGCTGTATATCCCCCACAGCTCGAAGATGTCGCATCGTCTGTTCTCGAAGGCGAAGAAGTCTCAACCAAGGAAACAACGGTTGCGAAAGCGAAGGAAGTAAAGCAAGTAGTTTAAATAATTATTACTAGAAATCTACGCCAGGAATAGTTTCGTCCTTGTGGAAAAATTGAGGCTGCATCAAAGAAAATTTTGTTCCTATGTTATCGTTTTTGCAATGCCCATGTCTTTGGCCACCATGAAGTTGACATTGCTCTTAGTGATATAGCTGATCAATCCCTGCTTGATCGGCGCTCTGGTTGGCTTGGCTTTTCCCGCTTCTTATCGCGTGCCTCAACGACCTCTCAATTAGTTCACTCTCATCGTTGATGGTCAAGCAGACGACCACTGGCTCAATGGTCTTCACTACGACGGTGGATAGTTAGATCCGACATGCACCAAGAATCAAGGTTGTTTTAATGAACTATGTTCGTAGCGTATTGGGGAGCACCAAAACAAGCTACCAGGCTTTGCTTGACCGGATATGAATCAGTCACAGCAACAATATCAACCGCAGACTAGGATCGCCAATGCCATCGGATTCCGTCTATCGCACAGAAGGCTGTATACCCCAAATCTTTACCAGCAGTCATGGAAATTATCCCGGATGAGATTTTCGCACCAAGCCAATTCTTCCCGCAAGCAATCAACTCCCAAAACGCTCCCAAAGCAAGATCACGACGCCCATGCGACCCTTGTCGTCGGCGCAAGTCACGATGCGAGAAACCAGATGATCATCAACCCTGCCTTCTGTGTCGCTTTCACCACCAGGAATGCACATTCAACGAGAACCCGCCACCGCGAAAACGACGAGCACTAACGATCAACGCCAGCCCAGAGCCCAGCGAACCTATCCCAAATCTATTGGCATACTCACCAAACAGTCGCAGGAGCAGTACTGCTGCGTCTACATCACCTCACAATGCGCCCGCGACGATCCGTCAGGATCCACCAATAGATGATTATGCGAACCTTCGTGGTCCCTCACTCCTGAAGAAGACACTGGGCTTGCAGACTGGTAGGCACAGCCGCCTTCTTGGGTCTACCTCAGAGTATGAAAAATACCTACTTGCATATGAACCAACTCAAGGCCTTCAAAATCCTGGTTCGTCTGCTGGACCATCTACGTTGAGGCGAGTGGAGGATATAGGCGCCACAACATTCATCACATTGCCCGATGTCGGCTCACTCAACCACCAGCATGATATCCCAGATCTAGATGCGATAGAAATATCTGTCGCACCTCACGGATCCCCTTTGATCCACCTATACTTCCGAATTGTCCACCCTAGCTTTCCTATCTTGCATAAGAAGGTCTTCCTAGAAAAGTATGCACGCACGCACAGGGAGTTTTCGCCACCTCTTCTTGCTGCAGTCTATCTCCTAGCCCTGGACTGGTGGTCGTATTCGAGTGAGTTGGCCTCACTACCGAAACCGGATGTGTCTTATCTCGAGGAGCTAGCCATGAGATCGTATTGTAATATTGTCCATCGGCCCAAGCTCTCGACCATACAGGCAGGTTTACTGCTTCTCCAGCGACACGAGGGGAATAGCTGGGCGATGACGACGCAACTTGTTGGCCTTGCTCAAGACATGGGTCTCCATCTCGACTGCACAGAATGGCACATTCCAGGCTGGGAGCGGGGGCTTCGAAAGCGCCTGGCGTGGGCTGTATACATGCAGGACAAATGGGGCTCTCTCATCCATGGCAGACCCTCGCACATCACACCATCAGACTGGGAGGCGCAACCACTCAACGAATGTGACTTCCCTGAAAATGCCGCAGATGAAGACGACGAAGACGGAAGCACAGAGGTGGAGAAAGGTCGCATCTTATTCTGCTACATGGTCGAGCTCACAAAGATTCTGGCAAGCATCCTAACAACCTTTTACACGATCAAGGCTGAACGCGAGTTTGCTTGCCATGCGAGTGAAGGCGTGCGCTCGCTTCTCGACACTGCAAAGCCGCTGCAGCTTGCCCTGCGTCAATGGTATGCCGACATGCCGCCAACCCTCAAAATGCAAGACATTGCTGCGAGAAAACTTTCCAGTGTAGGCTATCTTCACCTCGGCTATTATGCCGTCGAAATGACGTTACATCGGCGTATCATCCGCTCTTTGTCGTCGGCAGATGATGCAGAGCTGTGCTTCATCTGCCGGCAAGCAGCACAAACACGACTCACTTCGGCCATGAGATTTGTTCAGTCCCTGCGGCCTGAGCACCACCAATCATTCTGGTACTCTGCGTCAAAGTACAGCTTTGTCCTCATCGGTTCATTCATATCTCTCTTGTGGGTGACATCCAATACTGAGGACGAAGCAGCCCAGTACCGAAAGAAGCTAGATGAATACAAGTGGATGCTGCGCTTGTCGAGTAAATCAGCAGATTTTCTCGGGTCTGCACTGACGTTGCTCAACAATTCGACTGTCGCATTGGTAAATAAAGTGGCTGAAGATTTCGATACTCGCGGTGCAAAGACAGCCGGTCTGCTGGTGACGAGAGGTGCGACTTCTGCGGCAGCGGGCCTTGCTCATTTGGATACAGTTCGATCTACGCCTCCTGATTTAGCGCTCGCCGGGGCCGAGGTCCGTGACAGCACTAGAGGCACGCCTCTTGATGGAAACAGCATGGACGAGCACTCGTGGTTCCAAGCGCTGACGGAAGGCGAGTTCCATGGCGCATAACGGAGCACAAGATGGACTCATAGCAGTGTGAGTGAGTGTTGATGTGCCAATGCGGCATTTCGTAGAGTAAACTTTGTTTTGCTCCGAAGAAACGATCTGTCAAATCGAGACCTCGCATTGAATTGAATACATTGGAAAGAGTCCGAGTGCGATCGATTGGCCATGACCAACCTACTGGTGATGCATTTCAATTGTGCTTATTCACGAAGCGTATCTCTTGATTCGCCAACTCCCACATGGAACCCGGTTAGCCCCAGCCTCGAAAGAGTCAGGGTACCAAAGACAAAAGTCGGCGCGTCGGAATGTCGGAACACAGACGCCAGAGATCTTCCTTGGCCCAGGGCGAATCATCGTAAACAAGGCTGATTGACAAATGCGGACCCGCGATTCAAGTCTAGTGTAGCAATGAATGGGGGAGATGACAAGGAGTGCACCCATATACTTTGGCGCTGTAAACTTTACCACCTCTAAAATTACCAGAACAAAAGGCGCATCTAGCCTCACACGCAGAATGACGCAGAGAAATTTGAAGGGCTACATTTGTAATCTTCTCGTTACAGAGAGGACGAAGCGGAAAAAGCTGCAGCATGGCAGTTGATCGCACGTGCGTTGTAGTCAAGCCTTTGGGATCAAAGGACCCAAAGGCGTCTCTCTCCACCATCCTAAATCTGCTGGATGACTTAACCCACATCTCCACATCCCCCACCCCAAAACGAGGGGTAAAATAGACGTCAAAACAAAAACAAAATCTACCGAGATAATTAACATCCTATTGCGTAGCCAGGGCGTGAATCACGGAACCATACGTAAACCATTATCTGCACAACGTGCCAAAATCCCGCAAACATTTCTTTTTTTCCTAAGCCGTCCCGTTGAAAAGGAAAAAAAGCACT
This sequence comes from Bipolaris zeicola 26-R-13, assembly GCF_000523435.1. Lineage (NCBI taxonomy): Eukaryota > Fungi > Ascomycota > Dothideomycetes > Pleosporales > Pleosporaceae > Bipolaris > Bipolaris zeicola. The sequence goes on from NW_006912050.1 coordinate 200,368, forward strand.
GCGGAGCTTTTTTCGCAAGAAACATCCGAGCGAAAACAAAAACAAAGGAACACACGCGCTTGGTTCACGAAATAGTTACCAAAAAGGAGCAAAAGACAGGATATCTGACGTCATTATTATCCGCCCACAAACAACTAGCAACATACGCTATCACTGCACCCACGGTTTCCATATACTTGCTTTATCCCGCACGACTCCCACATACGCAAGGAGCATAAGGCACAGACAGAGAAGAAGAAAAGGGGGAGAGGCGGACTACAAGCGGTCAAATCCCAGTTTAGTGAAGCGGAGAAATAAAATGCACCATGCGCTCATCACTTTCGCTCCTTCGCACCCTGTTTACTGGGAGGTAAAAGAAAAGATAACAACCCTGTTAGATGCACGATGTTTCCAGGGTACCGGGGTACCTAAAAAAACATGCAGGGTCCGTCACATCCGCAGCGCGCCGCCGGGTGTTCCTATTGGGTGAGGAGAAAGAAAAAAGAGGGAAGAGGGAGAGAGGGATAGGTGGTTATTGTGGTTAGCAATCCCCTGCTAAAAGAAGTGCCACGCGGACACAAAGGTTATTTCACGTGGTGGACAAAGGCAATAAAAGAATCAAGGAACGTATAGCACTAGAAACTTGGAAATCAAGGCATTTTAGAGAGAACATCAAAGTGTACAAACATTTATCATTACGATCGTAATTTGCTAAAACAGTAAAACTACATAGTAAAATGATGATTCAAGAACCTAGCAGTTCAAATCGCTGATGAATTAACCATCAGTAGTGGGGGGGTATCATCTTTTTTTCTCTCCTGATTTGAGCACTTCATTTCAGAACCCGTTGCGCCAGATATCCATGCGCCTTTGTGCCCGCTAAAAAAAATCGTATAAGCCATAGCCACGTTGCAGTTGTGAATACGTCAAACAAATATCAACAAGGTGATAGGTTGAAGAGGTATGAAAAACGTCATCGTAAAGGCTCGACCTCACGCCCAGGTCTTGGATGTATTGAGACCAAGCTCAAGATGCTGGGCGATAGCAGACGCAAAGTCGCCGCCTACATTTGACGAATGGCGGCGACGCTCACGGCGTATTTGGTGTTCTGCTTCCATGAGACGCTCCTGGATCCAGGCGCGCTGCTTTTCATCGTTGCGGATACAGTCGGTATTGAGGAGCTCAGTAAGAGTGGCCACAATCTGCTGGTTGATCTCAGCAAGCTTTTGAGACTCTTCCGTGTGTATGTCGTCGACACTGGTACGTGGGGTCGCGTTTGTCCTGGGGTTGATAGGGATTGGGTCACTCGCTGTTGGAAACGGCGAGGAGTACTTCGAGGACGTAGGAGATGACGAAAGAGATTGAAATTCGGGTGAGCTGGGAGTCATAGGTGCGTTGAAGGGAATCTCCATGGCCATACGGCGTTGGAGAGCTTCTTTCTGCGCGGAGAGCAGCATGTACTTTTGCATCGATTGATGCTGGACGCAAGTGTTAGTACATACTGCTTCATAGATTACCATAGATGCACTTACCCGACACAAAGCGGGCCTCGACATGGGGCTCATAGTGTCGTTCAACTTAGTATCGTCTGGCATTTGCATTGTTGGCGGTTTGCAAGGTTTGGTTTCTGATTGTGTGGGGATGTTAGGCCCTGATAGATATACTTCTTGACAATGCCAAGAGCGTTGCGTGGTGGGAGATCGGCAAGGCCCTAGAAAGGTGGGTACTAAAGCCTAATCAGTGTGTGGATCGAAGTGGAGCCGGGACGACAAGGTGATGCTGCTGTGAAGCCTTGGTGACGGTGACGCGCAAGCTGTGGGACGAGAGTGGTTTATGATGGTTTGATTCCAGAGATTGTTTGACAAAGAAGGACAACCTCAAGCTTTATGGCCATCAAGCAACTTAACTACTTTGCAACGAGAGCTGAGTAGGCCATGACGTCCAGTGGGGAGAGCCCATCCAAGACATGGCGCGGCTGAATCCGCCCTTCCAGGCTTTGAGCAGCCGCGCACGTTTCGAGCTACCCAGTTAGGATAGCCAGGGGCTTTCGGTGGGTGGTATTGTGATTGGTAGAGTCGTCCCTTTTGTTGATCTGCATGTGTTGTGAGGGGGCGGCTAAGCGAAATCACGTCACCGGTAGGGACTTGAATTAGGACCCTCGGAGTAGAATCGCGATCGTTCAAACAAGCCCACTGATAAGTCCCAACGAAGATCGTGATTGCGTGCTGTACCTGCATGGCTGTTGAGAAAAACGTTAGTGAGTTGCCTCTCACAGCTCAAAAAGTGAAGATAACGACACATATCTGTATGCAATTTTCTCAGTGCCATCACAATTCCATCATGGTGCGAAATTGCCCATGCGTTACAAGAGATGACGTCGGGCTAAAACCCGAATTATCCCAGCCGCACATCTCGACAAAGGACCCCTGGCATAGTTCAGACACGCCTCACAAATCACCATCAGCTTATCGAATAGATGCCCATGTAAGACATTCAGCTTGAGCTTCCAGCCAGGTTAGAGACATCCGGATCACTGAGCACAGCATCTGATTGCTACGATTGCAGGCCTACGTGATTATGGGGCGGAAATCAGGTTTGAACGCCACATTTGTGGCTCAGTCTCGCACGTGTGCCGGGTTCCGGCTTAGCGGTGACGTTCCTGTCCAACCCTTCAGCACTAATCATATTCCACGAATGAAGTGCCTCGGGTTGTGACCATAGACACGGCTTCTAGATGAAGGTCCAAATCCTTCGCTGATGCAACGTACCGCACGTCACATGAAAACGCCACGTTGGAGTCGCACATGGGTAATGAGGTCTGTAAAGGAATGTGCTGCAATCTAAGTGGTACGCGGTGATGCGATCAGGGAACCTGCATGGAATTCCCGGCTTTTCGTTTAGAGAGGCGTCCAATTTGCGAGCACCTGCAGATTTCGAAGTCCGTCACTTCCAGGTGTACGTGTCTTTCGGCATAGGCGTGTTTAGGCTGATAGAATGCTTTACGTCCAAAACCAAGCCTTGGTTGGATGGGAGTAGAACAACTGATGTAGTAATTTCGAAAGTCTCAAAAAGACGTACAAGAACGTCACTCTTCAGTTGCCTGTCGCTCCAACCAGAAACCTTTGCCATAGCTGATGACAATTTCCTGACCACGGGCAATGCCCTTTGCCCTTTTGCCACTTTTGCCAACACTGAGGACGAACACGCCGACTCGCTTCTCCACCTTGCCGTTTCCGCAGTCCACATGTATATCGCGAAACTCGGCATTGGGCGCGGACGAGACTCCTCGGTAGTCGTTGATGAAGCGGGCTTCGTTGCCCATCACCGACGCATCGACGCCGATACCGAGTTCTCGGTCTAGTGAGAGGTCGTAGTCGGATGTTTCATTGGTATCAGTCTGATCGTGAACATAGCCTAGATATGGCAGGATGAACGAGTCTGGGGGGAGCTGCTGGTTAGCACAGAGAGCATGTTGCCCAAACGCTGGATGAGCAGAGTCTGTGACTGGGGTAATCTTGACATTGGTGTATGGTCCACTAGGTTTGTAAATTGGTACATTGGGGTCCAGATGGAATTTTGGGAATACGACTGTCATGAGCTTCTCACGGGAGAGCTTCTTTGAGTATGAAGGGGCATGGAGGTAAATGGCATGTCCGTCCCATCCCTTTGGTACGGCGGGTTGGGTTCTTGGCATTCTACAACGGAGCCGGAGAGGCCGTCCGATGGCTAAGAGACTTGGAGGCGCGGTTGACACGTTAGTTTCCGGTGATGGCGGTGATGGCGTCTGAGCAGACAAGAGGTGTCGGAGGCAGATTCTGGATAGGTGGCGTTGGGGAAGAACAATGGCGTCCGGTGAGTTGGCAGCATGGAAGAGCAAGGCTGCTCGTGCTGCCTGAGGGGCGAGGGGCTCTTGCCTGGGCGGCGTGACTTCGAGACAGGGGGGCGACTAGCGCGCGCCTGGATTTCCCTCACCGTCAATACCACCTTCACCAACACGACGCTACGCCTCACCATTCTCACCGCGATTCGACACGCTTTGTTGGACCCAAGGAAATGACCACCGCTTGGGGTAAGTCCGCACATGGTAGTGGAGATCGAGATGCTCGTGTTACGCGGTGCACTATGTGCTGCTTAACATATTTCGATATAGGTAAGCCGATGCCGCGATCAATGCGTAAGAGCTTACTGCTACTGTAGCGCCCACTAGATCCATGCGCCGCTTGAGGCGATACTGGATGCGAGATTACACGGTTCCGCCTGAACGTGTTGCCGCTCGTCAGCCGGTGACGGGTCACGCCTGACCCGACTTACTGCAGAAGAAGCTTGTCAAAACGACTACAGCGTAGAAGCCACGCGCAACTACAGCCTTACTCTGACGTCTGACAAAAACCACTCACTCTACTTGGATATGTATATACAACGCTCCGCCAGGCTGCCACTGTTATGTATGTGCAACACAAGTGTTCATACGGCTATGTACCAGCAACCAGCGCATGTCGGTCGGTCCTTCGCTCGATTAGTCAAAGGTCTAGAAGCCTGCAGCGATGCAGGAACCCGTCAATATCCACTGGGAGCATGGGCCAATGACATTGCATCGACAGTTACAGACGGCTTGAATTCGCGCCCTCTCCTTTCAGCAGGTGGCTATTTTTGCGCGCACGCGGGGAGGTCCCTCGATATGTAAATGAGTGGACACAGCGAATCTCGGGGCTGACGGGCCTCGGGTGTGTCGCAATGCTAGCCCTTCGAGATGATCCCTCAACCGTCGCTTTGTTCAGGTGTTCAGTGATGGAGCCAAGAGCGGTGTGGCCTACAGATGCCACGACGCGTAACTGAATCCACTTGACCAAGACGCTCAACATTGGCGTCGCCCTCTTGCATGTTTGTGCAGCCCGCATCTCTGCCGTCCTGCGGCTGGCGACCATAAGCTTCAGGAGAATCGCGCCTAGTGGGTGATTGAGCAGATTCGGCGTGCACAAGTCGCTCACTAGCCGACAGGGCTCCCGAAAGAGTTAGCATGGGAGTCGAGATCCTGAGACGACATGAGTCGCTTGGTAGGGAGGATGTCAAGCTCATTTCGTTTCTTTCCAGCATCCTCGCCCTAATTGGCTCGCCCAGCACGTATCAATAAACGACTCATAACGGCGGCCAATGTCGACGCTATCCACCACCTCCCCCTATTCCGTACTGTTTCCACGCACAGCCCGCACCGCGGCGCTACCCCGACGCCACGCTAAAACTCTTGTGATGCTACCGAACGGAGACGGCCACGTCTAAGTGCCCCTGTTGATGGGGGTGAGCATTCTCGGCAAGGTCAGGTCGTGTACAGTTGTATATAATGTCTTCCCCGGCGGCCTCTTGAGTTTTTTCTCTACCACACACTCACTACACTCGCTAATACCCGGTTATCACCGATTACATTCGTTCTCTACGACCTCCTCCGCCCCTACTTAATACCAACCGTATTTAATACCAACCCCCTCAACACTCAAGATGCGTTCCTTCGCCGTTGTTGCTGGCTTCGCCGCCGTTGCCCTTGCTGCTCCTCACTACGAGGCTTACCCTGCCGAGTCCTCTCCTGCTGCTGCCTACCCAGCCAGCTCTCCTCCCGCCGCCTACCCAGCCAGCTCCGCTCCTGCTGGTTACCCGGCTAGCTCTGCTCCCGCTGGTTACCCTGCCAGCTCTGCTCCTGCCGGCTACCCTGCCAGCTCTGAGGAGGCCTACCCCGCTGAGACTCCCTCTTCCCCTGCTGGCTACCCTGCTGTCACCCCCTCGGCTCCCGCTGTCACCACCACCGAGGTCATCTCTGCTACCACCTACGTCTGCCCCGAGGAGACCACCATCACCTACGGACCCAGCACCTACACCGTCCCCGCTAGCGGCACCCTGAGCATCCCTCAGTACACCGCTACCTACGTCCACACCCCGGTGCCTTCCGTCCCGGCTCCTGCCAAGTCCACCCCCGCTGTCCCCGTCCCTGCCGTCAGCAAGCCCGCCTACACTCCTCCTGCCTACTCCGCCGTTCCCCCGGCTCCTCACTACCCTGCCACCAACGGCTCCACCCCCGTTGTCCCCGCCGCCGGCACCGCCACTGGCAGCGTCCCCACCCCCACCAAGACTGCTCCTCCCCAGTTCACTGGTGCCGCCGGCAAGGCCACCGTTGGCTTCTTCGCCATCGCTGGTGCCGTCGCTGCTTTCTTGTAAGCACCTCGCTCTTGAGTGGTTTGTTGTGACATGACTTGTCGTGTCGCTACTGTCTATTCTTGAGTTCGGAAAGAGGAGGGTGATTAACAATATGGCTTCACGGGTTACGACTTTAACTCTGCATCACGATTCAGTCCAGGATTGGGAGCGCCTTGGTTGTTGTACGAACCCCTGCTTCCTTGCGCAATTCTGTCGCAGCAGCATTTCGATGGAGATATAATACTTGGTATTGTAATACGCATTGGTTGGAATGCTTAGTCGCCCTATGGAGGGAGTCGTGTGGTCCAGGTGGCCTTTCTTGTTCATAGATTCTTTGGCTGTATTTTGAAAAGAATAGGCAACACAATTAACAGTAGACCACCTACATTATACCTTTGGATCTATCTCCTATTCTCTGCTTGTGATGTCTTGACTTTTGTGATTGTTCAATCTTGGTGACGTTTGCACTTCCGCTCTTCTCCCAGTCCCCCGATCTGACCGCCCTTTTCTTCGGCCATCCTTGACTTCACTCGATCCTAAACGCACCCCTATGCCGAAATAGTCGATATCCCCGGCCCGCCAGCAAGACATCTCCGCTCAATTCAATTCGCCGCAACCTCCCCCCTACTAGATACTTGTCCTACCCGTCTGTCCACAGCCGGCAACAGCTCGCTCACCCATGTAATGCTAATATACAACCAAGGCCAGTTACTTCCTTACCTACCCTCGGTGCTTACTCGCCTCTTCTCCTCTCTACCCCATCCCCTTCCGAGCGAGCCACCGCGTTTGTCTCAAGTTCAGGCACCAACGAAGCGGAAAAATCTCCCCGAGATGAACGGCAAGGACGTGGATTACGTGCAAATCAAAAGGGAATGAAGTTGGTTAGTTAGGTTCTAACATCATGTCACAGGTGTACAGTTGAAGTAAGCTTTTTTTGTTTTTTTTTCAACTCGGACATGTGTGTACCCTTTTGTTTTCTTTTCTGTTGTTTGTTTGTTTTGATTTTATTTTTCCGGGAGAAAGGTGACGTAGGGGGGGGGGACACGGGACGGAAGAAATGTCCCCTCCCTTCTTATTCTTTTTTGTTGGGCGCAGATGCAGGTGCAGGGCGGCGGGTGGATGAGGCGTTGAGGTGGGGGGTGCGTAGGCAGGGTAAAGGGTGGCGGTGTGCGTTGATAGGTGTGTGTGGGTGTGTGTGGGTGTGATTTGCATAACTTGTGTATCTATGACTTGCATGCATACGTACAGTATGTGAGGTATTATACAACTATCGAGCAGTTACTATAGCTATACGACAATATAGCTCATATGAAAGTATGGCCAGTAGATGGGCTTGCTGGGCAAGGCCGCGGTGCGAGTATCTATCCATCTGGCTAGTTAACTGCCGAGCGGAACAATACCGTCTTCTTCGGCGGTTTTTTTTTCTTGGGGGAGATTTGGCGTAGAGATTGTTGGACAGGCGTGGATTACCGCTTTTCGGGGCTTGGTCGCGACGATGGTAAGTTAGTGCTTATACTACTATGCTTCATTTTCTGGGATTGGAGGGTCGATGATACGTCCGTTGTTTAATGCCTTGGGCTGGTTGTTGTGGAAGACGCAGGTACAGGGTTGATGTCACATGTGTGATGGGATTAGGAGATGAGGTTGTTGTATCTTGAACTCTAACTAGTAATCGGATGTTTTTGGGGAAGTGGTAGTACGAAGGCGCGCACCCTGGTCCCCTTGATCCCCCCCCCACATCACAAACGCATCCTACGTACTCCAACTAATTCTCCTCCTGGATTTCAACACACGCATGGTAGTTCTTCATACAAGGGCGCTTCACTTAATTCGGCGAACCTTGTCGGCACCTCGCACCGCTCTTGCCACAATCGCTCGCAACGCCGTAGTCGCAGCATCCTCCGCTTGAGTTGCACTGGTATGCGTGGGTACTGACGCGCTTGGTGCGTATCGCATACGTGCCGGCGCCGACGACGCAGTTACCGCAGTAGACGCCTGCAGCAAGGCCGCTGACACAGGCGCAGCCGTTGTAGCTACATGCTCGTTTGTCAAGAGGGAGACTGTCGCGGTTGCTCAGGGTGGGGTTGCTGTTAGCCTCTGGTGATGGCGAGGCAAGTGCCGTAATGGCGAATAGTAGAGAGAGGGTGTATTGGAAATGCATTGTTTATTTTTTTTCTTCCTTCCTGGGCGTAAATCTTGGGAATTGGTGAGTATCGAGATCAAAGGGTGAGTCAGCTAGATAAAGTGTTTATTGTTTGCTATGCGGGACGGGAACGACGTTGCTGTTCACAAGTATCGATTTGGAGTACAAACGCTGATTGGATGTGTCGTCGTATTCTTCGCTTTCGAGCTGCAAGCCACCAATTTTTCAGCTGAACGTTGCTAGTTAGATCGTGCCGCTCTCAATATATTTCAGCTGGAAACCCGGGTTCCAGTAGATCGTGTCCTTGCTGTGACGTTGATCGTGTGGAGTTTTCCATAGCATCTTTTACACCTTCCAATTAAAGCCTTGGTCTCGAATCAACGACAGTAATACGATTAACACAGGCCTGTGTTGACCATATCGCGACACTCTCGATCCCACCGGTTAAAAAAAGCGTTGCGTTGAGTCACCATTCTAATTCCTTAGCACCCATGTTGATGCACGACATGTACTTCATTACTTTTCTGTCCCCTGGAAATACAAAACATCACCTTTAACGAAGCCATCTCCAACACCTGTTTCTTGTCCCCAAACTACACGGACTTCCCCATACATGTACATTTCAAATATAAACATTCCGTGTACATGCATGAATCGCCTTGAGTGAGGCTAGGTCTATGACTTGATTGTTTTGCATCTATTTAGTGTACATCATGTCACAATATTTTTTTTTCCTCCGAAAACGACGGACCGCCCCCCCCCCCCAAAAAAAAACTACCGGAATCGGGATATTTAAAAAAAATTAGGCTAGATCGATAGGCATAACCGAAACGTACATACTCATGTAACTACTTGCATTGACCTTCAAACACATTTACACCTGCACCATTGAATCTGTTGTGTAGAACAATACGTTTCTACACGCAACCCAAAGAAGACGAAAAGAAAATATTGGAAGTCTCCATGTCCAACTACTCTATTATTTGATTTTCCAAAGTTGGAAAAAAGTGACATAGAATCGTCAAGTTAACATCTAACATCGCTTTAAAACATGTCACACTCGTTGCCACCATTTCACGCAACCCATACATTGTCATGTGCGGTTGAACCGTAAAAGCACATCATCGGTCCTGACTTCTTCTTCTTCTTCTTCTTCTTCTCAGATAACACAAAGATCCCTATACACCCCACCATCGCAGAGTGCAAGCAATGAACAAGAAACCATTGATCTAGGTAATCTACCTCATACCATCTTATCTTGGAAAAAAAAGGACTTTGGTCTAAGTAAAAAGAGAGAGAGAGAGACCCTTCTATACCCGGAATCACTTGCAGAAAAAAAATGGACGCCAGAAAACGCCATCGTACATGACCTCGTAACCAAGCGTAACCCACCCTCTCACGTGCATGGTAAAGCCTACAAGAGCGTATCACCGAGTGCACACCTAACAATCGACACACCGGCACGCACAGTATCGCCTGCACCCTCGGCGTCAAGGCTAGGATTGACCTCGACAAGATCAAGCGCAATCAGCGAGCCCGTCTCGGCAACGCACTCGGCGATGAAGTCGCCTTCTCTTAGCGTGAGACCGCCACGGACAGGCGTACCGGTGCTGGGTGCCCACATGGGATCGAGGGCGTCGACGTCAAAGGAGAGGTGGATGGGGGTATCGCTTCCGATCCAGCCCAGCGCCATATCCATGACCTTGCCGATGCCGTGCCTGTTGCAAAGAGAGGGAGGATATTAGCCACGGTACATTCAAATGCGGAGTCAGAAACTTACCTGTCGATATCGTGCATAGAAAACGCCTTGATGCCATGCTCTCTCAGAATCTTCTTCTCTCCCTTGTCGATATCCCGTAGACCAATGTACACAAGCTTTTTCAAGCTGAGTCGATGCTCCTCTTTGATCCACCCGAAAACATCGTCGCGGTCTTCAGTCGCAAGGCCCGTTAGGAAAGAAACAGGCATGCCGTGAATATTACCGCTGTCAGACGTCTCAGGCGTGTTAATATCAGCATGGGCATCGACCCAGATGACTGCGATTTCCCTGCCGAGACGCTCGCGGATGGCTTTTGCGGTACCGGAAATGGTGCCGATGGCGATGGAATGGTCGCCGCCGAGGGTGAGGACGAGCTTGCCGTCTTTGGCGTGCTTGTACACCTGGTTGCTGACTTCGCGGGTTACGGCGCTGGCGAACTTGGGGCGCTTCATGCCTCGGTAGTCAGGGTCCTCGGTTGGCTGGAGCTCAGAGTAGTTGTGGACTTGGCCGTCGTAGGTGACGTTGTACTCTAGGTCTTCTTCTAGCTGCTTGATGAGGCCGTTTTCGATGAGGGCCATGGGGGCGGCATCGACACCAGCTTTGGGCTGGACATGGTGTTGTTAGTTGCTGGTACAGTGTACGTGTAAGATTGTTGTGTAAGAAAGGCTTACCTGACCGCCACTGAAGCCGACCGCGACGATACCCAGCTCATGCCGACTAGGCAAGAAGTTGGGCTGTTTTGTTGGTGCAGAAGTCATTTTTATTTACTGAAAAGGTATGTTAATACGGTCGTTCACAGTGTTTTGTGCAGGAGAGTCGAGTGTGCAGAATGTTTGTTGTTCAAAGTTCTTTGTTGCGGAAGTGCGACTCGGAAACCTCCAGCTTGCCAAAAGAAAAGAAAAGAGATAAAACAAGACCACGTCTGAACGCAGGAGCATGGAGGTCTTACCTGGCGTTGATTTGCTTTAGTACGGCAGGACACGATATATAGTGGGGGGATTTCAAAAGATGCTAAAGTAGCTGTCCAAATATACAAGACTCCTCTACCAAGACTCAAGTCTAAGGTATTCAACAAGATAAATAAATAAAAAGGAAACCGCGAGATGCGAAGATAACACGACAACAAAAGCAGGGCAGAGACGCGGGGCGCCCTTTTTATCTCTGGCACGGGTCTCGGTTGTTAGGTAATTATGTGTCGCTGATTTTTCGTGGCCATCGTGTACACCTGTACTTAGGGGAAGAGCAACTTGAGGCTCTCGTCAAATTTATCACTTAGGGGAAGTAGTCGGGCCCGGAAGGTCTGGTAACAGATGGTGCGGGCCCACCACTAAGCAAGAGGGCCGAGGCAAGCCATGTCGCTTTAGGTAGGTGGCATGTTTGATCACTTTTGTAGAGAGGGCTAGAAAGCCGAGGAAACACAAAAGTGCTTGGGATATGCGCAAATGGAACAGAGCATGTATGTGTTGTAAGTATAAGTTACTTGTAAATGTGTGGGTGTAGGGCAATTGAGGCGGGCCAGGCAGACGGACGGGATGCCGTGTTGCGGGCACAAGCACGAGTGGGATGGATTGCATTGGCGCTAGTCCGTGCTGGGAAACGGCGGGTGCAGTCGGCTTTGCGCCCATTTTCCTACGCTTCAGCCGCTGCCGCCGCCGCCCTGGCCGTTGTTATCTTCGCCCAGCTGCAGCCTCGCAACACCTGACCTCTGGTTATACACCGATTGCATAATTGCCAATACCCTTATATCCACTATCGCACAATGTCCGGTCAAGCTATTCGCTTTGTCGCTGCAGTGGCGGCCAGGCCAAGTACGGGCACCATTCAGTTACTCTGTCATGTGAAGCCGGGTGTCAGTGCGAATCGCGAGGGTATTGCTACCGTTTCAGACGAGCGCATCCAGCTGTGTGTGGCAGCCCAGGCGAGAGACGGTGAGGCCAACAAAGCTGTGAGGCGAGTCGTTGCTGATGCGCTCGGAGTACCAAAGTCGGATGTCGAGGTTATCAAGGGTATGAAGAGCAGGGATAAGACGGTGGCTGTTCGGGCAAGTCTCCTAGAAGCGCCCGAAGAACAAGTCGAAAGGGTGAAAGTTATGCTACAAAAAGTTTCCGGAACTTAAATACAATATTATTCTTTTGGGTTAGCAACAAAACGAGTCCAGTAGTAGTAGAAAATCACTAGTATCACGTAAGAATTCAAAAAGTCAACTCTTGCCAGTTCTTAACTTATTATCATTATACGACTGTCATGTACAAGTCATTAAGGAGCGTTGTATATACACTATAGCTATATCCGTTCTTCTGCGAAATTACCAATTACGTTAATGTATCCATGATACAATACGATCGTTCTATATGTACTTTTGTTTGGTATGAATCGAATCGCAAGGGCAAGGCATCTAGTATTGCCAGGCGCCAGGGGCATCGACGGGAGCTATTCACAAGACGTTAGTAATCTGCGTGTTCCAAAAAGAGTAGACTAGAACAAGGTTCAAACTTACCGGCAATGGCGCTGAATGAGAGGCACTCGTCGCTGAAGGTGACGTTGTCGAGCTTGCCGTAGACCTTCCATCCATCATCCTCGGAGCCAGGGCAGGCAAGGAAGCCGCAGTCCCAGTTCAGATAGCCAAACTCGTCGCTGTTGGGAGCTGGGGTGCGGCTGAAGCCGGTGACGGTCGAGCCATCGGGGATGTAGGCAGAGTGAGCGGTGGTGTAGCTCAGGGAACCGTCAGGGCCGACGTAGACCTGCTGGCCACCGGGAACAACAACGCCGAGGCTGAGAGTGTTGTTGCCACCAGCAAATGTGGTCGTGTTGCCTGGTGGGCAGTTCTCAGCACCAATGACTTCTGACGGGCAGTAGGAAGATGGTCCTCCCTTTCCACCAAGGTAGAAGGATCCGCCGCGGGCGTTCAAGTTCTGGAAGTGGATGGGAGAGGCGCTGCGCTGAGAGATGACGGTGAAGTAGGCGCTGGTGTCTGCTTGCCTAGCAACAGGCTGAACAGCGGTAGGAGCTGCCATGGCGGCAGCGAAGAGGGAGGCAAGAGCAGTGGTGTACTTCATCTTGACGGTGTTGATGTTTGAAAGGCTGGAGACAAACAGGTGATTGTAGATGATTAGGTATTAGAGTCGAGGTGTTGTGAAGTGGTAGAGCTGAGTTGATGGTCCTGCTGGAGGTGTTGTCGACGTCTCTTTATATTACACACAGGGCGGGACCATGTAACATGACCTTTCATCATCGCATGGAGCCGTATTGCGTGTATGCGGAGTCGCTTGCGCGCCTATCCAGAGCACACAGCCCTGTCTCTGGGAGAGGAACCCTGGTCACACGCGACTGGCTAAGCTCATTCCACTGACGACTTGGGTCAAGATCAACCAACGCTAGCACAAGGATAGAGCAAATTCAGTGGGGCTACCCGCTGTGTTGTATTGAGATTGCCCAGAACAACCGTCGTACCCGACCCTTCCCATCCGAACACGAGCGACGGTGATGGTGATCTTCTCGTGTTGACTAGTACAAATGTTCATCAAGTCATGCGATGATGCAAGCAACCTCACTCCGTCGACCTCCGATGGGAATATCTCTCTGCCACTGTTACGAAATGGCGGGATCCAAAGTGGAGAGTATGATGCCATTGGGTACCCGTTCGTTTGCGACGGTCGCTTTTGCTTGCTAGGCAGTCCTGGACGGGGATTTTGCATCCCGAGAAGACGGTGTCTCCCTAGCACTTCCCCTGCTCATTATCTTGCTATTTTGGTCCGGATGCCAGTGATATCACTAGCAAATATGGACGTGTTTGTGCTAGCTGGGGGTTGTGAGCCGATCAGCAGATGCGGCGACATTTCTGTGCAATCATCGAAATTGGTGGAACAAATTCACGACCCAGCCCATCGTCATACCGTTCCCCACTCGGGGTTGTGCCACACCCGTCTGGCTAGCGCTCCTACTGTTGCCATGCCCGCAGATAACTGTACTTGCATGCAATACTGAGTGCCTTTCGCCTATGTAAGCCCTCGTATTGCGCTTGCGAGACCCTGCGCCTCTCTGGGGTAACGCTGATTGCCGCCCCTTGGGCATTAGCAATGTCACCTGCCATTGTTGTTTCTGCCGCAAGACCGCCACTGCCACCGTCTGGCCCTCGTACGAAGGAAGCGTCCTCGTAGCATCTCCGACCATGTCCGGAGCGGGTCCTTTGAAGCGCAAAACACAGGACCGTTTTGTCATGCCACATCGCAACCAAGGCATGCAGTGGTTAAAGAGCGCATGACATGTAACCCCTGTCAGCCAATATGGAGAAACTGCTTGATTTGGCCGCTCAACTAACAACAAAAGCTTGACAGACGGCTCGCATGGCTGCAACCGTGCGTTTCAATAGCCTACTTGCATGAACCATGATATGGGAACAGACTAGAAGGAGCGAGCAGCGGTGAATGTTTTGCGCCCAACTTCCAACAATAGAATAGAATGCCTCGAGGCTGCTATCGACCGTCTTCTACTACATCCACAGACAGAGCTTGCCACTTGCTGTTCCAGCGGCCACCCAGTCAAGCGTAGGGTGGAACTTTGCAACAGATGGTACTGCTGTAATACCATCGCCTCCCAGCTGCGCCAGCTGTTCGCCCTTTGCAGTGTATATGTCTACAAAGCGGTTCATGTTGCCAATGCAGAAGCGCTGCACATTGTCCTGAGGAAACTGTTGCCACTGGGCTCGTAATCTACACACATAGTAAGCATCATAGTTTGCAAGTATTGCATATATGGGCCGACAAACATTGTAACCCATCGCCCAGTCTGGTTGTTGTGCGGCACAATAACCGTAGGCTCCATCTCGGCTTCTTCCAAAGTCGTCCCGGCCTTCCAGTCAGCACAGTTCCCGAAATCATGGATTTTAATAGTGTCATCGTATGAAGCCGTAGCCACTTGACCAGCAGAGTTCCATGCAGCGTGTGAGACAGATAGCTTGCTAGTATGCTCACCAACAAGGGTCGGTAAGCGATCGTCCCCCTTGCCTGTGATTTTACGCAGATCCCAAATCTTCAAAGTACGGTCCAGAGAGGCCGTAGCTACGAGATGCGGGTGTAGAGGATGTAGGGTGAAGCCGCCAATCTTCTTATCCGACAACTGGAAGACTTGTAGTCCCGCTGCCTTTTCAGACGGCGTACGCATATCGTATATGCCGAATTGGCCGTCAAGCGTAGAAAAATATAGCGTGTTCGGATCATCCTTGGAGATCTCGAGCCCAGAGAGCGGTGCTTCTTCGCTTGCATCCGAGGGTGAATAAACTTCAATAGCAACCCCTTTTGCAAGATCCAACTTTCGTACCGTCGAATCATACGAAGCAGAGTATAGTGTGTTGGCATCGTGAGGGCTGAATTGGAACGTGTGTATTGTCCGTGTATGCGGCTTCAGGGTTGTGATGGTAGGCCCTTCTCTCTCCGTATCCTCATCATCTTCCACCTTGACCTCGGCGGCTTTCTGGGAAGCGTCGCATATGCCCAGGTTTCCAAGTTTGTCGCCAGCAAATACGAGAGGTTTGTCTGTTGTGGGATGCAGGCCCATAGAGTAGATGCGCTCGGGAGTGATTTTGATCTCATTAGGCTCAAAGTCCTCCCAAAGCTGCAGCCCACTCATGCGCTCTCGAAGTGCTCTCAGCTCTTTGTCCGTTGTTTCCTTTACGTCATTGTAGTCAAAAGTGCGCGCATATGGATCTGCTGGGCCAACAGAGAGAAAATTGCCGCTCTTGTTCCAGTCCTTGCCGGCGACCACGATGTCGCTGAAGTTGTATGCATCACTTATGCGCTGTCTCTTTGCGCGGTCGGCCTCCTTTATGGCAGCGTATTCGTCCTCTGCTTTGCGCTTCGCAACCTCACTGTCGGCCACGATGCCCCTTAGGCGTGACGACGTTCGACGCGGCGCAGTTTCTTCTTCCTTGATCTTCTTGGGCGCTGGCCTCTTGGTTTTTGGTCTCAATGGCACAGACGCCTTCGCCTTGCCTGTAGGCCCTAGACCTGCTTGCGCAGCCTCCATCTCGAGGTTGCGCAAGAGCGCCTGTGTCTTTGCGATATTTTCCTGTCTCTTGCGCTCATACTCGCTAACTTCGACATTTTTCCCGCGCGCCATGGCGGTCTTGTTTCTGTGATACGATATGATACGATACGATACGATACGATGCGATGCGATGCGATGCGATACGAAGGAAAGGACTGATTCGTCGGGGATCGAGGCGCCGTCGCGAAGAGCAGTGATGGATACTGTGGATTACGATGGGGATGTGAACAAGGTGACAGACGAATCGCGTCCGGAATTGATTATCGCCTCCAAGATTTGCGGGACGTCCGATGTGTTCCTGAATATCGGGGGGGGGGGGCGAAGTCTTCCCGCAGTGCAAGGGCAGCGTCATTGCCACTAGCGTAGACGCGGTCGACGCGTCAGTCACGTGCTGGCGCGTGCATCATCTAGATGCAGCCTTCAGCCTTAGGAAAGCCAATGGAGTAGCCAAGCTTCTCCAATGCGGGCGTGGGCGTGCAACGGCGGGATCTAGCGAGGAGCGGATCATGTTGTCTCCGATGCGTGCGCTTGTGTGCTCGCCTATGTATGGTTGTCAGCGCGCCATGGACCGTCGTTAGTGCAAGATGTGATCGATTGCGGTCTTGGCAGATTGGTCGAGTGGCCATCATCTTTGGCTATCGGCTGATCTGAACTTTCTCAATGCCAGATTCCACCACCATGGCACCCACACGCCTGGCCACTTTGCTGTTCGGGACGTGCCGAGCAGCCTCAATTCGCCCAGCCGCAACATGGCGACAGCGATGTCTGTATCACTCATACGATTACCCCTCGTCGCCACCATTCCCCCCCGCTGAAACGGCAATTCTTTCGTCTGCATATGCACACGTACCAAACCATGGCTTCACCATGAATGCCCTTAAGCTGGGCGCTCGAGATGCTGGCTACCTCGATATCTCTACAAATTTGCTTCCACGAGGCGTATTTGAACTGATCAATTACCATCTCGTCACTCAGCGATTGGCTTTGCAAAGCAATGTCCAGTTCCCCGAAGAGAGCGAGAACGGGAAGAAGATGGGAGCCGGCGCCAAGGTTAGGACGTTAACAGTCGCACGGCTCCGCGCAAATGCACCCATTATTCACCGCTGGCAAGAGGTATGACTCTCATGGTCCACTTCCGCGGACAGTCGGCTAATGTTTTTCAGGCACTGGCAATAATGTCCCAGCCCACGTACGTCCCTGCTTCCATGGCCGAACTAGGCAAGCTCGCAGACGAAATATGGTTTCTGTCAGGCGACCAGAGTGTCGATAGTAGCTGGTACACGAAACGAGCGACCCTCTCGGCAATCTACTCGGCCACAGAGCTGTACATGACACAGGATAAGTCGCATAATTTTGTAGAGACTGAGCAGTTTCTGGACAACAGACTGCAGGATCTGATGAAGGTTGGTGGCTTCATGGGCAGTCTGGGAGAATGGCTCAACTACACGGGCCATTCTGCCATCAATGTGCTTCGAAGTAAGGGAGCTCGTGTCTAGGCCGGATCTGCCTCGTCACCCAGTGCCAGATTTTTATTTATTGTGTAATAATATGTATAGTATGCAGGCGCATTCGCTCCACGGAGCCAGAATAGGCGACGAAGTGATGGAGGAGGGATCTCGATTGCGACTCTGAATGTTACAAAGATCGTACGATGAAGCGGGGGTTGAAGTGGACATCGCCGATGGACTACGTAGCAGTTTGAACGGCGCAGTCATCAATCACACGTTACTAGCTCACCACTGTGTTGCATGGTTCGTCCGGAAATTTTTCCCGGCGCCTTGACCTTGCCGAAGTTTGCTGGAAGCATGTGCGGCCCGAGCTTCATGGGCGACTTCAACACAACACAGCACCACATGACGTTTTGCAAGAACACAAGGCTGGTGGGGGTCGAGATAAATAATACAGCTAGCGTCGGTTTTGCAGCTGAAGAGAATGGGGCAGTCCAGGGGCTCATTGCCGGGTATGGACATGGATATGTAGAGTAGAGCATTGAGGAGTAGCACCTACAAGTACTACTCTGCATCAAATGACGGCTGATGACTGGCGTGAACGGCCAATGACGCGGTGGCGAGAAGTCTAGTCGGACCTCTCTCAGCTCAGGGTCTTGTCGGGTGGGATGCTAGCAGCGATGGTCTCAATCAGTTCGATCCAGCAGCTCCGTGGATCACGCTAGGCGCATCATCACGCCAACAGAATCAGGGTCCAGCAACCGACGGTAAGAAAAAAACATCATCATCCCCGTCACGGGCGCGCTGAGAGGCTGGGGCTGGGGGCTGGCTGGAACTGGCCGGGGCGAAACGAGAGCAATCTCGATGGCCTTTGTGAGAGGCAGGTGCACCTAGCGCTGTGTCGACGACGGGTCGCACCGCCCGTTGAGTCGAGTCGCGATGGGTCTGAACGGAGGACAGGATGCGTCTGGAAGGTCGCACTGCCGGCAGTGGGAGAGACTGTGGGTAGAGGAGAGCAGAGCTAGCGTGTGGAGAGTGGAAGAGCAAGGCGTTATACCGCATAGAGACTAGCGGGGCCCTTGTCCATGATCACCGATTCAGAGAAGCATCGGGGGTCAGACAACAGACAGGGCCTTCTCTCGTGTCGCATTTACGATAGGGTCCAATTCGGGCGATAGACAAGTGAACCGACGAGGCTCATCGCCGATGCGTCGCTTGGTCCAGCCCCGGGTGCGCCACACCATGTCTTCGTTCCCTCCCAGGCACCTCGATCTCCACGACCTTTCTTGGCGTCGTGGGAATCGAGTACATCGCCATCCTTACCCACAGCTAGATCGATAATCATCATGGCTCCGGATTCAGAGAGCCCAAGAACTGTCTCTTCAGACCATCTGCTTCACCCACAGCCTCCATCCTCCACGCCCTCAGCCCGCTCTCTCTGTCCACCACCACCTGTGCCCGACAGACTCACCTCACGAATCTCCGCTGCAGAATCCCCCCATTGTTTTCGACCGCCGTCCACGACCTTACCTGCCCTCTTACACCTTACCCATCCGGGTGGCGTTCAAACCACAATCCCCACATACCAGTATCCGCCTGCATTTCGATATCGACCGCTCTCTTGCGCATATGGAGAACATCCTCTAACAATAACTCGACACATCACGCCAGCAACCATGAACGACCCTCCAGGCACCATACCGAAGTCTGTCATGAACCACCCTCGTCGCCCCCCCGCCCACAAGTCCGTTTCCCTCCGACACAGCCCTCCAGCCTCTGCATCGGGCCTACAACCCAAGGAACGGAACACGAGCCGCAGCTCCCCAACCCTGGCTAGTGACAGGGCCAACCCGCCGTCGAGTGTGTCGCCGCAGCTTACCTCGCTCAAGAATAGCTCGGGAGAGAGCAGTGATGCCGGACAATGGTTCGAGAAGACGAACAACAGCGCCAAACAGAGCAAATCGACTTTTGTTGACAGTGCGTTGTGTCTGAGTCCTCGAGTCGATGGAGCACTGCTAATCGTCATGCTGTAGATGAGCCGCCTTTTTTCCTCCGCAACTCCTCTTCGTCCGACACACCACCCGACCAGTCACATTCCAATGTTACAAACTCAGCAATGCCATACCGTCCCAGCTTAGGTCATATAGGTACCGACGGCAGCAGTACCGAAGACTTTCGAAGCGTCATCGACGACCTGACCGTAGCAAACAAGCGCCTCAAGCAAAGGCTCAAGAAGTACGAGAAGCTCTACGACGCTCATCTGCAAGACGAGAAGCTATTCGAAGTCAGATTTCACGGTCTACCTGATCACAAGAAGAAAGAGCTGGAAGAGACGCTGCGCAAATTTGCTTCTGAGCTCGACGACGGAATCACCAATGATTACGCGCGCGTGCCGGCGGCCTATACCCCAGCACTCGACACCCACAACACCTCTTCGTCAACATCACGGTTTGCCGAGTCTGGTTATGCGTCCTTGTCAGCATCTGGTCAAAACTCGGCGGGAGCCTCAAGCCAAGAAAAGGATCGTAAGATGACCCGGTCAGCATACAGCCGCCAGCAACAGAGCATCCAATCATACCTTCATGACATCCCAATGGGTTTGATGCCGAATACCAAAAGTGTCCCAATGACTGAGAAGTCGAAAAAGAAAATGGTCGTTCGGCGCTTGGAGCAAATATTTGCTGGCAAGCGATCAGCGCCCGGATCGCATCCACAGCCAATGCAACAGCAAGAGGTTGCCCAGTCAGCAGCAACGGCAGATCGCGAGCAACGGGAAGCGACTGGCCAGCATTTCAGACCAGAAGGCCAGCGTGAAGCTCGCATCATGTCTGGCCGTGGCGCAGCTGACGAAGATGAGGTAAATCAGAACGAGGCTATCCAAGGACTGCGACCTACTCTGCACATTGAGGAACATGACTTCGCTGGCTCAGGCTCTTCTCCTGATCAACGACCTACTCGTCCACTGGACTTGGACCCTTATCGTGCGCAGATACCAAATGACAACATGACTTACATCCGGCATCTTGGTTTCAGCCCACCCGATATGAACTCTGGAGAAGCCCCACTTGGCCATGGCTGGATATATCTCAACTTGCTTATCAACATGGCACAACTACATACCCTCAATGTTACTCCAGAATTTGTCAAGGATGCCCTACAGGATTATAGCAGCCACCTTGAGATTTCTCGCGATGGGCGCAAGATTCGATGGAAGGGCGGTCGCGAGGTCACGCAACACAGTGGCGAAAGTTCATCGGAGCATTACAGCAACGCCTCGCCCAACGAGACAGGATCTTTCTCGCCTTTCAAGCGCATGAAGACTGGAAATAGCGGCAGCGGCAGTGATCCCACTGGTTCTGAGCAGGCAAGGCGATTGGCCCGTTATCAGCGCGAGAGAGAACAGAACAAGTTTGCCTACAAGCCACTATTCTTCCACAAGGAAGATTCTGACAACGAGGATGACTTCTACGGCTTTGATGCTGATTCCTCGGCAAACTATTCTCACCAGCCGCAACAGACGGGCAACTCTTCGGGATTCAGCAGCTCAGTTATGCAGAGCTCTTCTTCTAGGCCAAGAAGGCGTGAGAACGGACCCATGATTTTCTACAACAAAGCCAAGTTCTGTACTGACCTTAGTGGTGACAACAACGGGGCGTTTCTCACAATGCCCGGTAATTACCAAACTATCACCAGCCAGCCCCTGGGCGCAAAGTTGAGCTCGTCATCGTTGAACAATGCTGCCACCGAACTTTCAGAGCCACGAGGCCCCTTGGATACCCTGATGATGGAGACTGAGTCAAACAACGGTTCACGCACCGTCTCTAGTGGAGACAACATGAGCTTTTCTCCAGAAGCCCTGAGGGATAATAGTGGCAACACCAGTCCGGAGCTCATGGACTTTGAGGCTTCTGGTATTGGTGGTGTACAGCCGGAGGACAACTTCTCCATCCATGTTCGTCGCTCGCAAATACCAATAGTACCTTCCCACGTTGCCGCTCGCCAACGAACAAGCTTTTATCCCAAGGCCATTCAAGATGCGCTCCGTTCCGAGCATGACCCAATGGAAACCGAGTCTCCACGGTCCAGTCCCCAGCGCGTTATTCAAGAGAAGATTCTTTCTACATCGCGCAAGGATTTGCCCAACTCGACTCTACCGCCTGCATCCTTCCTTCCCCTCGACTCTTGTTCCTCAGGCGATATCGATTCTGAATTTGCATCTGACGCTTCTTCTGAACCCGAATCTGATTCCGATTGCCCGGCTACAGCGATGCAGATTCTCAATATTGCGCCTGTTCGCTCAGATCAATCTGAAGCGTCAGACTCCGATTACGAAGATAGCGACGATGGCAGCGTTGACCTGTTGGCCACTGCTCGCCTACAAAATCCTAATGCTGTTATTGCGAGCGAGCGTGAATACGATGCTGCACTTGCAGATCGCCTCGCTGAGGAAATACCTGCTGGTAGCTCAGCAGCAACCGCAGGCGGTGGAAGTGGATTCAACAGTCCTGTCGGTGGTGCCCGTGACGTAGAGAATCGGGTTAGCCGACAAAGTGGATCGAGTAGTATGGCATCTGGTCCCATGGCATCTGGTCCCATCAGATTGAAGCGTGCTAGGACCAGCGATTCGACGAACCCGCAACCGACGAAGAGCCCAAAGACCAGAAAGGCAGAGCTTTAAAGTCGATTTAGATGACTTTTTAGGGAAATTTGATTGCATTTCAGTTGGTTATTTCTCCTGTTGGAGTTGAAGAGGTTCCGGAGCCAGAGGATGTTTTCTCTTTTCCTGTGCATAGTTTTACGTCTTTGATACCCCTTTTTGTTGCCCGATGGCAGTTTGATACCCTCTTGGGCAACACGAATGAAATTTGCTCAAACACATGTATGTATGCCTCGTCGTGAATCTCGTAGGGTTACACATAGTCAATTAATAACTTAACTATGCTATCACGTTGATCTCGTTTTTTTCCTAAAAAAAATTTCAGACGCAATTAAGAATGTGTGTTCGCCAAGTTTGGCAATGCAGAAGCTGGGAGAGTGCCAAGGTAGCCCCTTTTCGGTGCGACATTTCATACCTTGCCTCTATGATGGACCATCCCCGAGAAACGTAGATTCAAAATCATTATTGTTTTGTACACCCAGTATGTCCTTTTCTTGTCTGAGAATAGCACGTGAGACTCTCGTATTAATTGTCGCACATCGGTAGTAGCTCGGCGCGTCAAGTTTGCACCAGCGGTACGTCATAGTCGCCGATTTCCGTGTCACACCCGCAAGTACCCGGTCCTTGGGACAAGACGGCCCTTAAATAAATTTCAAAAAAAGGGGAAAATATTCAATACAATAAGAGATAATGCCAAAAAATCTCCGTTTTTAGGCATACCAAACATCGTTCCATGGTGACAATCATGTTGTCTAGTCGCCTGTCCCAAGTGCCTTCTGGCGTCAGGGAACTAGTGTCTATAACCTCGAGAACGAGTGTCTCACGAGTAGTACCATCATGTCGGGCTGGTGGTGCTCTGGTAAGTGGAAAGAGCTTGGAGCAGAAAAGACAGATTACGATGGAGCAATTGAACCAAGACAAAGACAGTATGCATCAACCGCTCTTACATTACAACTATCTACTCCCGTCATCGAGACTGACAAACATATATCTAGGCCGAGAACGTGTAGTCATTCTTGGGTCAGGCTGGGCAGGCTTCACCGTTGCCCGCGCTCTAGACCCCTCAAAGTATCAAACTATTGTTGTTTCTCCCCGGTCATACTTTGCCTTTACCCCTCTGCTTGCTTCTACAGCAGTAGGCACACTGGAATTCAGAACTGCACTAGAACCTGTCCGGAGCCGAAGGACCAAAGTGGAATTTCTGCAGGGCTGGGCTGATGATGTGGATTTCAAGAATCGAACCATTACTATTGAAGAGGCGGTCGATGATCCAAAGCAAGGTGTGGCGCTGACAACTGACCGACACGCGGGAAAGACTGCAGAGCAGAGGGCTCTTGAGAAGAAGCAGGAGACCAAAGAGGGCAAAATGTTCGATGTGGACTACGACAAGTTGATCGTTACCGTGGGCTGCTACAGCCAGACATTTGGCACACCGGGTGTCAAGGAACATGCCTTCTTCCTCAAAGATGTGGGCGACGCACGCAGAATCCGAAACCGTATTCTAGCCTGCTTCGAAGGCGCCGCCCTTCCCACCACTCCTGTGGACATGAAGCGTCAACTACTAAACTTTGCTGTTGTAGGTGGCGGACCAACCGGCATCGAGTTCAGTGCCGAACTCCACGACCTGATCAATGAAGACTTGAAGAAGCTATACCCAGAACTCATCCAGTATCACAAGATCACCGTTTACGACGTAGCCGAAAAGGTTCTCCCCATGTTCGATAAGAAACTAGCCGACTACGCCATGCAAAAGTTCAAGCGCGAAGGCATCGACATCAAGACGAGTCATCACGTCGAAGAGCTGCGTGCCGGAGCACCCGTGGAAACGAGTAACTCAGGAAAAGTCCAAGACTCGCACCTATATACTCTCAAGATCAAAGAACAAGGCGAAATCGGCGTGGGCATGTGTGTATGGAGTACGTCCTTCTTTCCCTACTCTCTCATAAAAACCCCTTTTACTAACAAATTCCCCTTCTCCAAATAGGCACAGGCCTAATGCAAAACCCCTTCGTCCACACCGCACTCTCCAGCGTCCGCTCCGCTCCTTCCAACCTCATAACCCCTTCTCCCTCATCCTCTTCACCCTCCTCTGTCCAATGGACCGTAAAAAAAGACCCAAAAACCGGTTCCATAATAACAGACTCCCATCTCCGCGTTAAACTCGTTCCCGCCGATTCATCTCCCTCTTCTTCTTCATCCCCAGAACCCTCATCTTCCGCTTCCGCGTCAGAAAAAACAGAAGCAATACACCCAGACGTCTTCGCCCTAGGCGACTGCGGCACAATCGATGCAGCAAACTATCCCGCCACCGCGCAAGTCGCAAGCCAGAAAGCCGTCTGGCTCGCCAAACAACTGAATAAATCGTCAACCCTACAAAGTTCAGCAAAGGGCTTCACGTACCGCGATCTAGGCACGCTGGCCTACATTGGTAATTGGAATGCACTGTTCCAGGGCGGCGGCAAGTGGGGAGGCAGATTACAAGGTTATGTAGCGTGGATTATCTGGCGGGGAGCGTATATCACGCGAACGGTGAGTTTGCGGAATAAAGTGCTTGTGCCTGTGTATTGGGTTGTGAATTGGGTGTTTGGGCGGGATATAAGTCGATTTTGAAAGTCCCTGTCCTGGTCAATGTAAAATGCTCAAGGAGAAGAAGAAGAAGAAGAAGAAGAAGAAGAAGAAGACAAAAACGGAACAAATTCAATGTTTGCATACAACAACAGGGTATCCCTAAAATCCACTTGAAAAAACAAACGCCAACATGACCGTTTGAAACCCCACAAAACACAAAGCACACATCTTCACTTCCCCCCCAAATACCCCACCACATCCCCCGCCCTCTCCAACCGCGCCCTCGTCTCAGGCAACCCCTTATTCAAAGCCTGCAACCCCTCAACCGCCCTCTCCCAATTCCTCTGCACCTCCTCCTGTCTCACCCCCTTCTCCACACCCGCCACATCACCTTGCCCAACCTTCCCAACCCTCTCCTCAAGCACCCCCCACATCTCCCGCCCCTCCCCCTCCTCCCTCTCAAACCTCTCTTCAAAAGCCTTGGCCGCAACCCCCGGCGTAACCCTCCTATGCTGACTAATCTTGGCAACAAGCGCATCGCGCCTCGCAACCGCATCTCCCAGCCTAGTCCTCAGTTTCTCATCAAACGCCTCAAACTCTTCTCTTTCCACCGCCGTCTCCGCCTCTCTGCCTTGTACATCCATGGCATCAGCGTCAGCGTCAGCGTCGCCGATGATGTCAATCCCGTTTATGCTAATGTTTTGTCGCATGCCGCGTAGTACCTGTGCTACGAACGCGTCGACGAGTTCTTCGACGCTGCGGCGGAGGTCGTCGGGTTCGGCAGGGGCAGAGGGTACGGGAGGGAGGTGCAGGTCAAGTTTTTGGCGGGCGGCGGTCCGGATTTGCGATGTGAGGTAGATGAGGTCTGAGGGGGATTGGAGTTCGATTTTGCGGTGCGACGAGTCCATGGTGAGGAGTGGGACTCGATTTGTTGTGGGATGATGGGGGGGTTGGTAGAAAAGGGGAAAGAGCGTTCTTCGTATAATCTTGGAAAGAGGGCGCTCGCTTTGTTTCGCTTGGGAAAGGTGTGGTTTTTTGCTGGAGAAGAAACGTTTGCAGACTTGTTGTGTTTTTTTCGTGATGTTGTTTGTTTGGCGGTCGGCGGAATATGGATCGCGCTGCGCGACGTTTTGCGGCGGCCACGCTCTAATCGATAAGGGAGACCGGGGGTGCCGAGGTGTGGGGCCAATGCACCCTGAATCCCCATGTGCTGTACGGAGTGAGACAGCATAGCGGACGCACCTGGACAGTTCAAGTATACACAAATGTTTGATTTATAAATGTTTATTTATATTCTTCGAGTTTATAAATGTCTCATTGACAATGAGTGAAGCATCCTGTAACACCGTGACCCAATCCCTCATGTAGTATGCACCCCCAGCGCCTACAACAGTGCCAAACGCCATTCCATCCCAATGTCAACATAATCCCAATAACGCATTGTCAAACAAAATAATGCCAGAACATATATGTACCAAATCCACCCGATTATCACCATCAACATTCAACCCCAAACCTCAGTATGGTGTTGTTGTCACAGCCTCGCGAGTTACCGTGCAGCTGATAGCATGCTTATGACGGAAACATGTTCTTGACCTCCTCGTCTGTGAGTATGATATCCTGAACAGGATCCTGGCGACACTCGAGGTCATCAAAGTGGTAATCGGCGTAGGACGGAAGGAAGATTTCTGGATACACAGACAGAGGCAGTTAGCGACACATTCACAGCTAATTGCTTCGATGCAAGCGTTTCTGCAGTGTTGAAAGAGAGTGGCATACCCTGGTTCCAATCAAATCCCTGGCTAGCCTTCACGCATGTAATCTGCGGGATGTTAGCTGTCGTCCTGCTTGAAACACGACACAACTGTAGTCGCAGAATGCGGGCCCATACCAAACGAGGACATTCCTCCTCTCCAACATTAATCACCGTATGCTCTGCCTTGGAGAATGTCGCACTCATCAAACTCTCTCTCCGCCTCATGCTGCTCGCCGACTGCGGGCTGTTGGACGGCGATGACGAAGCGGAGCTGCCGTAGGAGCCATAGGAGAAGCGGTTCTCAGTCGGGGTAAACTGGTAGTTGCGAGAATGAGAAGCGTAGCTGGGAGTGCTGGGTGTAGAAGCACTCGAGGACGAGGATGAGTCGACCGAGTGTCGGGAGGCAGCCGGGTGCTTGCCCTTGCGCCGGGGGATAGCAATAGCATTGGATGACGAAGACATGTTTGGGGGATCCCAGTAGTAAGACGAGAGATATAGCCGTAACACCCGATAGAAAGGGACAGTAGCAATTGTTAGCAAAGAGACGCCCAAGGTATGCGCACAATCATGGAAAGAGAGAGTGGTTGCGAGTGTGTGAGGGAGAAGGAAGAAGGAAAGCACAGGCAAGGTGGACGAGTGTGGAGCGACTTGGTAGTCGACGCAGCCTTGTGTCTGACTCCGCCAACCATACGGCGATGAGACGTGGCGGGCGGCCAATCAGACGGCACCACCTTGCTTCCGCCTGACGATCGGTCCGGGGCAGCAGCAGCAGCGGCGGCGCAGGCGTGGACGTGTGACAGGCACCCGTGCTTGGTGCATGAGGAGCGCATGAGGAGCACACTCATCAGGGTAGCGCCATGCAACTGCAACTTCACCTTGGACCTTTGGCTCCAGTCCTTATCTCTTATCAACAACATCCACCCTCATGTCCGCCGTAGACAACACCCTGCCACCGTCGGCCATGTGGCCCGCTAGGTGACGTAGCGTGTATGCAAGGTCCGTGGACACCCTATGGCCCGTTATCGGCCCACCACCAGGTGCTCCGACATTACATCGACCGACGGCTTGACGACGCCAATGTCCATCTAGTAGTTAGTAGTCGGCTCTGAGTCACCCCGTCATCCATGTGCCAACGACAGTCATCTCGACTAACAAACAAGAGCCCTTGCAGCTCAATTGCATTAAACAACAGCGCATTGGAAACTACGCTGGCCTGACACCATGGTATTTCGTATCGTACATCTGGATATCGCTCGCGCAATTAAAAAACAAAATAAAAACAAGGAAAAATCCATCAAGTCGGTCCTGCCGAAACCCAAACCATGGACTCAAGTTCCACAAACACTACTGACATGAAAAAAAAATTCCTTTCGGGTACCCGGACTCCCTTCGGTGCCATCCCACGAAGCGTGTGCAACATGCGTATTAGTAGCGAGAGACTATGAAGGTGTAGGAATCTGTGGAAAAGAAAACACGCACGCAAGGCTGCTTGCAAATGCCGCCCTTTCAAAAACATAACAAAACAAAGACTACAGCGACCCTCCACAACAAAGTGGCTGGTCAAAACCGCCCAAGCTGACGATACGGCACGACGCGTCGGCATCACAGAGGGTATCCTCCAAAAAGCGCACAATCGACTCCTGGACTCCGGCGCCGAGATGCTGATCAATGGGTTTCGTAGACATGGGAAATGTACTCCAACGAGGGCGAAAAGGAGAGCATAAGGATGAGGTGGTTTGGGTGGGGGCGTCAAACAGCGGGGAATACGTAGTGGCAATCGGGGGTATCGTACATGGTTCGTGACATGTGTCGCCCGGGGAGAAGACGAGTCTACCATCCCTTCTTTCGGGCGAAACGCTTGTTGAGGAGGACCAGGACCTTGCTCACGTTGAACTGGACATATTCCAAGTCCAAGTCCTCCTGATTATCTTTCTGCATCTCCAACAGATCGTCCAGCTTGAGATCCAACTCGAGCAGACCGCGGTTGCGGCCCTTGTAGTGGAGCGAAATGACAAACGTACCGGGCAGCGGGCTCGTGAAGTTGAAGTAGATGTTGGCTCTCCTATTCTCCGGAACATTGCTCTTCTGGATTACGCCCTCTCGTTCAAGCTGCTGGTGCGTGAACTTGTACGGGCCCAGGACTTGATGCTTTTGCTGCTTCCTCGTCTTGCCCTCAGACTGACTGCGTACGTTGTGGAGATATGACTTGTACGTGTCAAGCTGGCTGACCAGGAAGCCATTGTGATCGCGGATGGTGCGGAAAACCTCCTCGAGCTTCCTTGTCTCTTCAATCACCTTGTCCTTCATCGAACCCAGGTGGACAAGTTCTTGTTCGACTTCGTCCCGGAGCAGAGAAAACCCGTCTTCCTTGTCAATCACACCAGATTCTTGCAACTGGCTCAAGAGCTCCATGCTGCGGATGCCCTTCTTGACCATGACTGAATCGTTCTTTGTCGTGGCGGCTGCCTCGGCAATCTTGTCCAGTCGCAATGGTCGTCGTGTGATTGATGTGTTTGCAGGCAGCGAACGGAGAATCATGACAAATGTTGATTTGGCCTCCATGAAGAAGATTTCCTCTTGCGTAATGTCGAGCGCAGCTGTGAGGTCGTCAAGAGGCGTCTCCCACTTGCTGAACAGTGGAAGATTGATGGCTCGGTTCTCCTTTCGTGGAAGCTGAGCAGGTGCTGGTCCCAGCTCTTGAAGAATCACACCCAAGTGCGAGCTATCCTCTTTTGCCTGTAAATGGTTAGCATGGGAACAGCCGCTGCCACAATCATCGCAAACTTACGAGTTCTGCTGCATGTCGCTCCAAGAGCGAGTGTGTTGCATACACTTCATTAAGTGTAATAGATAGTTCAAGATCCTTCTTCGACAATGCAACATAGTTATCCATTTCCAAGGTGTCGTAGAAATCTTGGACTTCGCACAGATCAAGCAAGAACTTGTTGATGCGCTCCTTGTTTTGGTGGATAAAAGGCTGCAATTTAACCATGTACGGTTCCTTTGCGTACGAAGGCTTGTTTGCAAGGTTCTGCAGCATCTTTGCAATGTATGTAAGCGTTCGTTTGGGGTTCTCCGCTGGCAGAACATCAATGAGCATGTATGATCTAGGAGTAACAATGGCAGGGTTAATAAAACGCAAGAAAAAGAAGCCACCAATGAGCGTGCAAATCGTCTGATCCTGGGCGTCAGGATACTTTCGTCTTGACAAACTTCGAATCTGCTTGCAAATCCACCGGATGCCGTACGGCGTCTCTTCGAGACCTTTGATAATGGTTGTGAGGAAATTGTTGGCAATCTCCATGAGCATGTTTACTCGAGGTTGGATGATGTTCTGCACCGTCTCGTTCTCGGCAGCTTCTTCTGCCGTAACGCCCTTTGGCATATCCGGGGGCAGAGTTCCTTGGAGTTCGCGTTCAGTGACCATTTTCTCGTAAACCTTCAGGGGGTTAATCTCCAGGTCCAGATCCTTGAGCTCAATAAGCGAGTTGATGCTGTCCTGCAGGACTACCTTGAGGTAGCTCTGACCAGGTCCTCTCCGGGTGTACGTGGTCATCATGCGCGAGACGGGGGTGTTTGCGCGCAGGAGCGAACTATAGTCTGGGGTATTGTCAAACTGGTATGTAAGAACAGACTATAGCATGGTTAGTTATGATCTACCAGAGTCATGTTGCGCAACGTACCTGAAACATGGTCAAGAGCAAATGCTCTTCTCGGCTCTCGTACTGGTTTCCGTAAATTGTGAACATGACTGTCTGCAGTAGCGCATCAATCTCGGCCATGGAGACGAGGCGACACAAGTGCGCAATGTGCCGGGGTTCGGACTGGAGCAAAAATAGCAGGTTGCCATATTTTTGTGTCTTTTCGTCGTTTGGGAAAAATCCTTCTTGGAGTTCAAGGCCGTCTGCGAGATGGTCTGCGACTTCGTTTTGCTGCGCGTATCGTCAGTATCAAGCACGTATACAAGGAAAACCATGGAGACGCACCTCCTCCAACGCCATGCGATTCTGGATGAGGAGTGCTATCCGCGAGTCGAGATATCGCACATCCTTTTCCAGAACGAAATTCTTCTTGGACTGGGACGAAATCTTTGCCTTTAATTCGCGCAATACCTTCTGTGCTGCTACGAGTTAGCCGGCGAACCAAGACGGAAAGACTTGAACATGGCAGACATACCTCGAGCCAGGTCATCCTCAATCTCCAGCTCCTTGTCTTTTGCCGACATGGACAGATACAGTGCCGTGACCGAGTAGCGCTTGGATTGGCGCACTGAGCGCGAGCCATCGTGCGACGACATTGTGTTCTGGCGCGAGACGGGTATGAAGGACGATGACGACGACGTCGATGCCCGCGAGGGGGCATGTAGCATGGAGACAGCCATGCTGAGCGTCGCCTGGGAGAGAGGGGGTTTGGGGTGCGGTCAGGGCCAGAAAGGGAGGGTGTGTGTGTTGCGGCGCTAGCGAAATAGCAAAAGCGTGGGAGCAAAGGGGAGGTTTTGTTTGTGCGCCACGCTGGTCCAAGGCCGTGGGCCGGCGTCTGCGGTGGAATTGCAGCGGGAGGGCCCGTCCAGCGAGTCGGCGGCAGCAGGGCTCGGCGATTAATTAGGAGGCAGTGGTGTGGCAGCGAAGGGCGACAAAGGTACAATTATCGGAGGAAGGAGGGGGGAGACGGCGAGGAACAGGCTGTGAGGACTAGTTTACGTGAGATGGGCGTTGGAAAGCGGCGGTGGAGGGCTGGCGAATGGAAGGGCGAGGGAGCCCGAGACGCGAAATGGTGCGGGGGAGCTCAGACGGTGAGTGGTGGACAGAGGTGCAGCTGCGACATTCCAGAAGAGCGACGGCGCGGTGGTGGGCCTGGGCGTAGTATGCTCTGGAGCGAGGGGGGTGAAGTGAAGGCGGCCGACGACGGGTGGACAGGGACGTGTGGCGTGTGCGAGAGTGTGGGTGTGTATGTGTATGTGTGGGTGCGGGAGAGAGGGAGAGGGCGGAGGGAGTAGTAAGAGAGAAGGCGCGCGCACACACAGACACAGACACAAGAGAATAGAGAGGGTGGAGTGGAGTGGAGTGCAGAGTGGGGAGTCGAGGGGGAGGGGTGTGTGAGAGGGAGGGTGTGTGTGTGTGTGGGTGGGTGGAGTGGGTGTACAGGGTGATGGTCGGGTAGTTGGTGTGGGTGTGGATGTGGGTGTGTGTGTTGCAGGGCGGCTTTTGCAGGTCAAGGACAGCGGGCAGGAGCGATGGATGGGCGGGAAGGAGCAGATGTTTCAGTCGCTCGAGTCGGCATGGGCTGGGTGATGACAAGTGGGCCAGGGCTTTGGGTGTGTGGAGAGCATGCACGAGGCCGCAGCGCAAGTGGGACGGACGGGCGGCCGGCCAAAGGGGTGGCGCTTGTGGATATAGAGACAAGATGAAGAGAGACAGAAAGGACTCTTTGTGCTGGACGCAGCAACTGTTGAGGCCAAAGTCTGGGAGCTAGGGAGAGCTTCACAAGGGGCCATGGCGGCAGGGCATCCATCGTCTGCACGCCCCTTGAGCGCACAACAGGGCCATTCTGAAACTCTGGTCACCTGCGCTCAATTTCCCCTAAACCCCGGCCCTCTGCGCCCAAAGCGGCCAAGGCCCTCTCCAAGCGACGCCTCTCGTTCCTGGCTAGCAGCACTAGCGAGCCGACAAGCCCACACCACCACCACACCCTCATCACCAACTACTGCACTAACTGCACTACCGCACCCCCACCCACCAACATCCTCGCCCGTCATTTTGACTTTCGGCCTCTGTCCGTCAGCTGTCAAGGAACGAGTGGGCTCTGCGCCGACGTTTGTTGTTGTTGTTGTTGTTGTTGTTGTTGTTGCACCTCCTCCTAGTACTTACTTACTATACACATACTTTGTCCACTAATCCTACCTACTACTTACTTACAGTACTTACTTACTTACTAACTAACTAACTACATACTGCCGCTGCCGCTGATCCGTCTCACGCGCCCTCTGTGCGTGGCCCCAGGTTCATGCATCTATCTGAGGCATTGCCCGACTGAGAAACATGCTTACCCACACGCGCCCTGTTTTGGCATCCAGTCCACGGCAATGCCGCGGCACCATCTGTGGAGGTGGCTACCGCGTCCCGACTGACAGTCTTCCAAGGGTCGTCGCACACGCTGCCGCTGCATGCGTTCTCGCACTCCCACGCCCAAGATGCCAACATCAGCTAGCCTACTGGCCCGTCGCTATGACCCGACGCCAAACCATCCTGCTTACTTGCCTGCTTGCCTGCTTGCCCGCTCAGCTCACCTCTGTGTCCCGCCCAGATCCGCGACAAACACCGAACCTTTGTCGTGACACCTGGTGATAAACCATGCTGTCACCGATCGACCCGGCATCTTGATTCAATTCTTTTCGGTCCGATGCACATCTTAACATTTCATCAAGGAGAAACGCGCGTGCCACTACTACCATCACCACCACCTCCACAAAAATCTTACACGAACACCAAGTCTTGCCGTCCGACTGACTGACTGACTGACTGTCATGGCCTAGCCCGTACCACACTCCCGCGACCAATACCACTGCGCCACTTGATTGCGACCAGCGGGCACAAGCTACCAAACCCGCTACGTGCCGACTACATACAGTAGTGTCGCCGCCATCCATGTCTGTACATGCCGACATATGTACATCCGTCTCAAGCATTGTCTGCCAACCTGCCCGATTGCCGGAGCCGCGCCATCACAACATGCGTATGCATCTGGCCTTAAAACTACATAGTATAGAGCTCGGCATCGCGGCGCTGGCCAAGCAAGCAGCCTTTTGCGAACCATGGGTCCAGTCTAGAGAGATAAACTCAAGGAAAAAATGATCCCGAAAGCCAATCCAAGCGACGTTTGTGGCACCTCCAATCACCACCTTCCATTTTTTTGCTAACCGCTATCAAGCCAAATACGTGCTGCGCCCTGCCGACAATAGTATGTATACACGCGTTTATAATGACCACCATGAACAGCGCAAAGAAAAAACCATCGTGAATAAAATAAAATAAAATGAATAAACAACAGTCATAAGGGTCATAACAAACATTATTTTTATAAAAGAGGAAAACTCCCCCGCCTGCAAGCCAAACCATGACGCCATGAACGCCCACCGCAAAACAAAATACGTGCCAGCCCAAACGGTGATCGGAACAACTCCACACTTGGCCTTGCTTCGGTCAGACTGGGGGGGGTGGAGGGGAGAGGGGGAGGGGCGTGGGTGGGTGGACGAGCAAGGGCACAGGCACCCAAGCTTGCTGAGTGCGTGCGTGCCAAAAGCGAGCTCGTGGAGGGGGGATGGTCGTTCTCAGCACATGCTGCAGCACACACAGCCTGTACCTGGGCCCGTGCGCCGCACCCAAAAAGAGCGCAAAGAGAGCGAAAGAGACCAGAAAGAGAGAGAGGAGAGAAAAAAACGATTATTGGCGATCACCTGCGCCAAACCACTTACTTACTGCCCCCCACATTTTTTTGGCCAACCTAACCCATCCACCACATCCTTTCCCACAAAAAAGGGCGCGCACCAGCGAGTCAGGCGTATTAACGCACCACGGCTGCAAGGAGCACGTTCAGCCCGAAATAACTGTGTTTTGCGCCTCTAGCGTTAGCCTTTGAACCTTTTCTTGATCTTGTTGTTTGTGGTTGGTTTTTTTGCTTGGAGTCTCTCATTTATTTCCCTTTTTTTCTCTTCCCACGGCAACGCCCTCAGGGAACGGTTCGGTCGACCAGTAGCGTGGGGATATAGTATATGCGCGCACACGCACGCGCTTGCGCGTATATCGTATGTCTTCTATGCGAACTGGTTCCACCGGATAAAAAGATAGGCAAAGACGCATTTTCCGTGTGTTTGGTTCTGCCACTTTGAAGGCTCATGTACGCACACACCCACGCGTGCGCGCGCGCATATACACACCCCGTCTTTTATTGCTCATGGAATCTCCCGTTGGGTTCGGGGTTGCGAGCGAGAGGGGGGCAGGGCAGACGAGACTGGGTTCCTGGCACTAGGCTGTGTTTTGTGCGGACGTTGAGCGAAAAAGAAATAAAACTCCCCGCGAACCTTGGATCCATGTAGCCCTTGCCCGCTGCACCCCCCATGTCGACATGTGACGACATCATTTGCGCGCCGTACAAAGGGCCGTGTACGTAGGGTACTCCGGTAGACTTTTTGCGAAAGAGGGAAACAAAAAGGGAAGAAAGAGAGAGAGAGAGAGAGAGAGAGAGAGATAAAAGACCACTTACACCGATGCTGCAGCCTTCCACTCCTGAAGCGACAAGAAACGCTGTATCTCGGGTGCCGAAGAGATAATCTTAAGCTCCACCCCGACGATAAGCACGATAACGACCAGACGCCCCAGTAGGCTCGGCACTATAGTAAACGCCAGCAGAGGCACCGCCAATATCAGCGGGAACCACACGGCTGCTGACTGATGATGCCCGGCCCCTTGTTCGCCCGCCGCTGCCATTGTTGCCGTCGTCGAAGTAGTAGTAGTAGTAGCCGCCGCCGAGCCCGGCACGGTGACAAGGTCAGACGCGCGCTCCAGAAAGCGACTCTCTGCATAATCAATCGGCTCGTGCTCATCCATCCACTCACGATATCGCGCCACATCGTCTTCCCCGGCTGGACGGAGCTTGCTCGACACATCGCCGAAAGAGGACAGAGCTTTATCTGCGATTCAAGTTAGTAAATGACACTAAGAGAAACCCTCTTCTTTGCGTGTATATAAAAATAAGCTGTCAACGACGATCTTTCTCTTCTCCTGTCTCTCATGTACCCCATCTTGTCATGCTAAAAATGTAACAAGCTTATTTTTCCATGATATAACATGCACATATTCCTGGCAATGCAACTGCAACTTACTGTACTGTTCCAGTTTCTGGAATATGCGACCCAGCAGCTCGGTTCTCTTGAAGTGCGACTCGCCGCCGTACCGCGCGTCGTTTCGTCGAGACGCAGGATACGCGTGACCTGAGGGATCCTTGGGCGACATTTGCGCAATGCATCGGTCCAGCGTACGCAGCTCTTCTTCAAGCTCGCTCATCTCGTCTTGTAGGTGCAACAGCACCCGGTGATTTAGGTGCTCAAACTTACGGTACACGGGTACGAGGTTGACTTCCCGTGCTGTCTCACCTTGCGAGGGTGCGCTAAGTTCGTTCGCCAGAAGCTCATAGCCTGTTAGAGCCGGCTTGGTCTGAGTAGATGCCGGGCCGTGTTGCTGATAAGGTTGCGCTTGGGCTGGATGAGGTGAGAACGGCTGTGGTATCTGTTTGACCAGACTGTGTGGATATGCGTGAGCGACTTCTGGGGATTGGTGTGGTGCATAGCCAATGGCCAATGGGGCTGGAAACGTGTGCATAGGCGACCAACCCTGTGGTGAGTTTGCTGCACCGTTGCTTATAACTGATGGAGATCCGCCAGAGTATACCTGAGGACTGTACATGGGCGTAGGTGGATAGACCTGGCCGGGTGTACCTCCATTGAATTGGAATCCCTTTTGTGGTTTGGGGTTCTTCAATATGTGATTGGCTAGCTCTCGCTCCTGTTGCTTTAGGCGTCTGGCATGAAGGTCGCTACCGCGGGATGATGTAGATGGCGCCCGGGGTGGAGAAACCTTATTTGTGACCTTTTTAGACTTTTTAGACTTTTTAGACGACTTAACGCTGGGTTTGGCCTCTTCTTCACTTTCCGTACAACTACCTTCACTCTCTCCGCTCTGGGCGACTGTCTCTTCGTCTTCATCCCTAGGCCCATGCACAAAGCTGCTAGCATACAGTGGCTTTTTGAACTTGCGAAACTCTTGATGAGGAAGCTGAGACACCATTGGGCTGGATTTTTGTTCTAATGTTTGTGAAGGGATTTCTAATCCATTGGAATCTGTTCCTGCTGCGGATGGGTGCTTATCGCTCAAGTTGGAGTCAGTCAGAGGCGGGGAGGGCAAAAAGGAAGGAGCACTGATCGACGGAACGAAGCCCTGCAGGTATGCCGTTGTAGGATTCTCAGTGTCATTATCCGGCTGGAGATACTTGAAGACATCTGATTCAGTGGCACTCATCATGGAACTAGTAGGACTTTGCCTCTCCGCAGTCATCTCGTATTGGTATGGGTAGCCGTCGTCCTCGCGGGATTTCTGCGTCACTGTTGAGTTACTTCCACTGGAATTGCTCGATTGCTGTGACACGCTCGAGGCTGACGATGGTTCGGACAGTTCGGCGAGCTTCCCACCGTGGCGGTGGAGAGAGCTATGTTTACGTTGTACGCGTGAGCGACCTGCAGCACTGTCTTCTGTGTGTCGCCGACGAAGCGCTCTGGGCTGACCTGTAGAGCTGACAATGGAACTTCCTCGACGTCTTGATTGCATGGTGGTCTTTTTCTCTCGTATTTGGCCGAGTCTGGGTATATATCCCACGGTACTTCCCTCTTCGTCCAACTCTTCTTGCCCGCCACGCAGCGTAGGTGACAATTCACCCTGGTGTGAGTCGCGTCTTAAAAGTTTCTTGAGAGTGGTGCGGGCTGCTTTGTTCTTCTTGTCGTCTTCGTTTTGCTCCTCGTTGTAAGACAGGGAGGAAGAGGGCGGGGAGCCTTTGGTGCCCGAAGTGGTCCGGGATGGCCTGCGTCGAATGTGGGGTCCACTAGCAGCCACACCGACTTCTTTTTCTTGGAGGCTGTCGTAGTGATATTGGGGATCGTCTGTGGTAGGGTTGCGATGCCGTGAAGGGGACTGAGCGCCCTCGAATGATGAGGCCCGGTCCGACTACAAGACAGCACAATTCAGGTCAGTCTCAGTGGCCATCAGAGAGTTGGCTCGAGAAGGCATTGTTTCGTTATCAACGCACCATGCTAAGTAGTGCTTGCGAGGGTCAGCTGCCGTCAGCTAAGGTCGCGCTCGTGGCAATGTATCTGATATGTATATATTTTTTGTTGACAGTGAGTGGCCTGGTGGGCAAAAATCTGCCGAAGAGGGGATGGCACAGTGGGCAGCAGAGCAGTATGCGACTCCTTGCATGCTGGAGGGATCAGTAGTACATGTCGTGTGACGGAGGAAACTGAGACTGGTAAACTAAGCAAACGGTCTCTATAGTGGTACGGTTCGACGCCGGTGGCTCGTTGCAGCTGGTGTGCGCCATGACCATGGCGGTTTGTGGTATGTGGAAGACGAGGAGAGCGCACTCGAGGCTGAACGAGGCCACTATGAAAAATATTCGAGCCGGACAGTCACCGCCTTGCACATGCAGAGCAAGCAGGACGTCTTTCCGGTGTGGATCGGAAGTGCGCGGTGCTGCCCAATAGTGGTGGATAGAGGCCGTCAAGCGACTTGTCCCCACCACGTGGGCCCTATTGCCCGAAGCCGTGTCTTCAACTACGCTTCCTCCCTTCTGCTAAATCGATCGACGCGCATTCTGATGATGTACCCGTTCAGCCCAGCGGGCCAGTCACTAGTGTTTCTGCCGTCTTTTTTCTGGTAACCCAAGAGCATGCAACAAGCCCCTCAAGGCCACGTCAACAAACACCGGGATC
Source organism: Bipolaris zeicola 26-R-13 (assembly GCF_000523435.1). NCBI lineage: Eukaryota > Fungi > Ascomycota > Dothideomycetes > Pleosporales > Pleosporaceae > Bipolaris > Bipolaris zeicola. The sequence goes on from NW_006912050.1 coordinate 238,436, forward strand.
CGCACACGAACACTATGGTTCTACCGCTGCCAGTGGATAGCCAAGCCGCACAGCTGCTCCGTTTCCGAGCTGGGGATCCCTGTCCTTGCTTGGCTCCACGCCTCAAACCCTCATGATTACGCCCAAAGTCTCGCATCTCCAAGGCGAGCAGATGTGGTGACATGGAAGTTATGCATTCCCTTTTTGCTTCGTTTCAACTTCGTGACGTGGAATATCCAAGTCTGTACATGCCGAGGCAGCTGTGTCCGAAGCTGGGGTCTGTTTCATTATCATACTCGCCATAATAAGCTGCTCTATTCTTATCAGCTTATCTATCCTTGCAAGTATGCACAATGGGCTCGCTGTGGCTTGATGTGGCGCGAATTAGAGGCAGTGGATGGCTAGCATACAATCGAGGTAGCCGGACAGCTCCGTTCCGCTAGCCTGTCATGCTCCATTCGTGACGCGAGTTCTTAATTTGAAAATACCGGGTTTCATTGTGGCCATACATTGGTCGTCGTCGCTTAGTTCCCGAGACAGCGAAAATACCGGAACGAGACATATCAAAATACCGTGACTAGAGTGATACCCACCGGTCAGTCGAGATTGCAATGATTTAGTCACTTCCACCAATCACCCAAGAACCTTGCCTCTCAACGTTGTCATCTGCAGCACTTCGTCCTTGGTCAGTCCATCACTCCTAATCTCACCCTTTTCTCCAGCCTTTCTCATCTCCCTATTACTCTCCACCCCTATGCCCTCGCCCCAACCCCAGTTCTCCTCGACCCATGTTACTGGCCACAGCAGCCATGTGCCTAGCACGCAAAACAGGGTAGCCCAAGCTTGCCAAATCCAGATCAGCACCCAGCCCCCGGGTGCAATGAAGCGTATCCATTGATCTACTTGGTAAAGATCGTCTTGTTTCTCAATCAGGTATTTACCCGTCGAAGGTGAGCGGCGTAGGCTGAGAACCGTGGTCAGACGGACCGGCGCGTAGTAAAAGGGCACTGCCCAGATGCGGAAGATTTGGAAGATTGTCACATAGAGCGTCAAGTTCGCTTCGTCGAATGCTACCAACAGAAATTAGTGCCTAGATCCGTATAAGCCGTATGGGATGTGCGACGCAACATACCGACGCTCTGCACCGTCAGATCAATTCTGGGGCTCATGATCTTGTACCAACGGTAGGTCGCGTCGACCAGCCATCGAGAGTTTGGCCCGCTCCATGTTCTACAGAACGGATGTGAGAAAGCTGCGTCTGGCGTGAAGTACTTCTCAATTGTTGCGCGCTGTAGAGAGGGCGGTGATTGTGTGAGGAGATGGATCACCGCCGGGATTTCCTTGACTGGCGATTTCACGTCAGCAAGAGCTGTAAACTTAGGAGTTGGAACAAACCTGGGTCTTCCATGTTGTCGATCAGCGTGCCGAGTAAAAGCGCCCATTGCGTGCTCGTCGGGAGGCGGCTGCTTTATGTACTTGCATCGCGCAACCTTTTGCGTGCTTTTCCATGTGAAGACGCGTTGATATGACGTCACATTTGTCACTGCATCACTTTGACACTTGTGGCACTATCGCAACCAAATCTGTGCGGCCGTAACTCTGCATTCATTATATCGATCGTAAACGTATCAAGGTATTTTTGTAATTACATAGACCATAGAAGCATCCGTTAAATTTTCACCACGTCTATTGAGACCTGTACTGCTGGATCTCCGCCTCAGAGATCTGCCTCAGCTTGTTCACGTTTGGTGACTCGCCGCTCGCGATACCCTTGGCCAGCTCAATAAGCCCGCCGACTTGGGTCTTCTTGGATATGGCGTATTGAGCAGTGCTGGCCTTGACACGGATGATGCCAATGCGTGGGTCTTCTGGACCGCCGTCATGCTTGCCGTCGCCGAGGTCGCCGATCCAGGCCTTGAGCGCTGGCGAGTAGTGCTTGCGGACAACCTCGCGATCAGTCTCAATGGTTGCATGGCCAGAGATGGAAGCCCATTCTCCGGAGTTGTTGATGAAGCCAATGTTGACCGACGCGTGTTCTTTCAGGTCATCTGTCTTGCCAGACTCAGTGTTGGTGTGGAAGAGGAGATCGAAGCCGTGTCCTTCCTGTGCATTCGTTAGCGGTGCTACATCAATGGGTACTGCTTGTTGCTTACCTTGGCAGCAAGTGCCATTGCTCTCGAAGCCAAAAGATCGCTGTCAGCAACTTGTGTGGTCAAGAGGCAGAACTTGGTCTTGTCGACGAAGCTGAACAGATCCTCAACCTTCTCCTTCAGAGAAGGCTCCTCGAGGTTCTTCTGAGTGTAGGGGTCGGCAGTCTTGGAGCCGGTATCCGCATTGCTGAAGCCAGACATGTTAAAGGTAGTGTTGGAGAAGACGCGTTGAGAAGTAAGTGATTTGGATAGCTGTGAAGATGGCGTCAGCTTCTGTAAACACGACGTTCGTGGTAATCTTCGTGCAGCTGGTGCAGCACAACGATGAAGAAAGCGAGATGCAATCATACCTGAGTAAAGGACTATTGGGAGCAGGTGGTGTGGTGCAGGAGAGGTCCACGAGAAGGCACGACTATGTAGTGACAACGCTGTGGTGACGTCACATGGTCCCGTCGCGTTTGCCCACCCCGCTGCTAGGTGGGGAGGAGCAATTAGACAGCTAACCGGATCTACTTTTGCGAAACAATGCTGGGCTTACCCAAAGGATCAGTGGTTGCGTCATGTCTCTTAGTAATGGTTCAGGTACGACAAGAGCGGTAGGCCAAAAAGGAACGTGGGCTTGAACATCACACCGGCGATCAGTCCAGCCAACTGCGAGCCGCATCATTTAGCGTGAGCTTAAGAATATCAGATAGTGGTATTGACCATCTAGATCTGCCGTGCGTCTAGAAGGAAAGTACCGTACCCCACGCCGTGACCCCGTCCAATGCCATGCTGGTATCCCATAAACAACAGCGGAGAATGTCCCGACCACAAGCTAAAAAGAAAGAATCGGGCTAGATCCCAGACTATACAGATGCCCCGGATATGTCACCCTTTTTTTGGAGGGACTAGATCCCTCATGACAGGCGGCACTTTGTGTGCTCTATGCGTCAGCGGCGGCTTCCTTGTCCTCGAGCGACGCCTTCTTGAGGTCTTCAGCAGCATCAGCAGCGGCATCCTTCTCTTGGGCAAGTTCAGCCTCTGCAGATGCATTGCCGTTGACCGCCTGATTCTTCTGGGCAGGCTTGCGCGCAGCGTCAGTGCTACCGCTAGCCTCTTCCTCCGCCTCTTCTGCTTCAAGACGCTCAATTTCCTTTTGTGCCTTGGCAATGTTCTGTCGTCTATGTTAGCTCTGTGACAGCAAGGTAGCTCGCAGGCAGACTTACCTCCTTGGTCTTGCGGTCTTGGTCCTCTTTCCAGTGCGCAAGCTTGGCCTTAAGCTTCTCGACGGTGGCAGGGACGTCTTCTTGGCTCGAGGGAGCCTCAACGCCAACCTTGGCCAATTCCTCAATGATGCCAATGTTGAGGTTGAACTTGGCAGGAGCAGAGCTGGCGCCGCCCTTCTTGCCCTTCTTTCCCTTCTTTCCGCCAGTGCCGACAAAGTAGCTCTCTTCCTCGGTATCCTTCTTGGAGATGCGCGTACCCTTCAAACCGGACTCGTCGACAGTGCGTTGAGCGGAAGCAGCAAACTTGCTCGCCGCAGTGGTCTCCTTGGGTGGAAGAGCGGATGGGTCGAAGTGACGGATCAAGCCTTCGGCAGCAATGATCTCGTCGCCGTAAGCAGGTGTGCTGGCCTCTTCGAGACGCTTGCTGGCAGCCTCCTTGCGCTTGCTTGCAACGTACTGGAGTTGCTCTTGACGCCTCTTCTCGAAGCGAATCTTGCGAGCCTCGGACTCGTACGTCTTGTATGCGCGCAGCTGCTGGAAGTATGCATCCTTGAGGTCTTTTCGTGCCTGGTACTTCTCTTGCTGCTCAGCGCGAGCCTTGTCCGTCTGCTCACGAAGCGTTCGCAGGTTCTTGAAGGCCTCGTCTTGCTCGGCCTTGAGAGCATCCAGCTCAGTCTGAAGCTTGGTGTACTTGTCGCTGAGGGCCTTGTTCTCGGGATCGTCCAGGAGCTTCTTCTGCTCAGCGATCTGGGCCTTGATGTCGTCAATCTTCTTCTGCTGAGCGTCGAAGCCGGAAAAGTTCTTGCGGGCCTTGTTAAGGGCGCTGATCTCGGCCAGGGCCTTCTTCTCATCCACCAGCTTCATCATGCCACCGTCGACTTGCTTCTGCAGACGTGCAATTTCCTGATCAACCTCCTCAACAGACTTGTAGTTCGACTTGCCCTTTGCGGTCTTGAGTTCGGTGAACTGCTGCTTAAGCTGGTCGTCGAGCTTCTTGATCTTTTCGAAAATGGCATTACGGCCGGACTTGTTTCCTTGTTGTGTCTGGCGGATGGCGTTGAGCTCGGTCTTGAGCTCCTGCTGGCGTTTGGCATTGGGCGAGTCCTTGTTGTTCGGCTTTGCATTATCGAGCTTAGCCTTGCAGGCGTTCTAGCAATGGTCAGTACCGGTTGTCAGACCCTTATGTCTGCATGTGATGCAGGTACCCGACGGTCCATCAGTGTCTATGTCAGCGGACTCGATCTACTTACCAGCTTCTCCTGAGCCGCAGCGTGCTCTTTCTCAAGCTTGGCAAGTTCCTCCTTGTACTTCTCCTCGTCAGGCTTGTCCGGCTTGACGATCTGCTGCTTGCCTTGCGGGGCAGAGCCATTGGCGGTGGCCTTCTGGGCGGCGGGGGGAGTTGCAACGTCGGCCATGTCTGCTATGCAGTCAATTGGATTGACGAGTTGACTGATGTAATGCGACGGTAGAGGAGAGTCTGCGCGAGTTGCGTTGACCACCAAAGGGTGAGGGTGGACAATAAGAGCGGTGGGGAGGACAACTATTAAAATCGAGGGTCTCGAGTGAACCGCGGAATGTTGGCAACTTTTCCCGAATTTTAGCGGATGGGCTAGTGCCGCATTCTCCATCCATCGAACATTCACCGGGGGCCTCGAACCTCACCCACCAAAGTACAGGATGGCGGAGCAATCGCGGGGCAGTGTCCCCATCTTGTTGCTCAAAACGAAGTCGGTACCCACGGACACATACGAAGAGCTATTCTTTGGCCTCGACAATGGCCGCTACGCTCCTGTTTTTGTGCCAGTGCTGGAGCACAGGTTCAAGCGAGACGCCCTGCGCGAGGTACGCGAGCATGTCACCAGCCGAGGCTTGGTGCCAAAATCGCAACAAGGCCTTGCGACATACGGTGCCCTGATATTCACCTCGCAGCGGGCAGTTGAGGCGTTCACCGAGGTCATCCAAGAAATTCGCAGCCAAGGAACCTACCAGGTTGACGACTTGCTTCCAGAGAGCCTGCCACTCTATGTCGTAGGCCCGGCTACCGCGCGTGGACTGCGAGCGTTAGGTCTTAAATGCCCGATCCTAGGTGAAGAAACCGGCAATGGTGAAGCCCTGGCTGGCTTTATCCTGCAACATTATAACGCCATTTATCCAGATGGTCCCAACCCACCTGTTCTGTTTATGGTCGGAGATAAGAGAAGGGATATAATACCGAAAACGCTCCAGTCGGTGGAGCTGAAGCCAAACATCAGAGCAAAAGTAGACGAATTGGTTATATACGAGACCGGAGAGATGCAGTCTTTCAAGGAGAACTTTTCGGCCATTTGGAAAGACAACACCAAGAGGGGTTTCGGACGTCAATGGGTTGTTGTATTCTCCCCAAGCGGATGCCAGGCGATGCTCGAGAGCCTGGATCTTTTGGATGCTGAGACGGGTAGAGCAAAAGCGTCTACCGAACAGAGGAACATACTCATAGCCACCATCGGCCCGACTACTCGCGACTACCTTGTACACCAATTTGGTTTTACTCCCGATGTGTGTGCAGAAAAGCCAACTCCAGAGGGTATAGCAGGGGGTATTAAAGATTTTCTTGAGAAGCGCGGTTGAAAAAAGCACTGCCTCTGGTCGATACTCCGTGTTAAATAGATAGGCTGTTGTGTTTGTTTTGGTGCTTCATCAGAGGCGTAACAGGCCATGCTTGCTGTAAGCAATCGCATTCGCCTTCGCACGTTTCATTCTTATGACAACCACGATGATTGATCGCAACTTTGTTCTGGCGGCTATTGCTGCACGTGCCTTCCTGACGCGTTGATGTGCCAAATACTGCCATTGACGTCACTAGTACACACGCGACGCGATTGCCACAAACTTCCAGCGCGATCATTTGTACGTACCCTTATGTCTTTCCCATTCTTCACTGTTCGAATTCCTATTAACATATTCTCGAAGTTCTACTCAATTGACCCAATATCTGCACATTTGACTGCAACACGCTCTTCTCCACATAATCCCAGTAACATGTCAAGCCCCACGAAAAGTAGCGATACCGCAGCTGGTACCAAGAGGAAGCATGATGTCGAGCCATCTCCCAAGCGTGAAACTAAAGCAGCGAAGAAGCAGACTACTATTGAGGAGACGATGGGATCAGGTAAAGAAAAAGACGAAGAGATGAAAGACGCCTCAGATGATGGCGAGACTGTGACACAAACAGACAAGTCCGAGGAAAAGTTCGATGAGGATCTTGTCGACGCGAGTGATGAGCAAGCTTTGTCCAACGGCGACGACACAAAGCCATCTGATACCGAGAAACAGGGTGATAACGATTCCAAAACTGAGTCAAAAGCGCCTACAACGACACGAGACGAACAAGAAAATGATTCGCACGATACTCCAAAAGAACCAGTCACCAATGGAGAGGGCGCGATCGAGGAATCATCGCAGCGTGAAAAGCAGGTTCCGTCAAACATTCTTGAAAAAGGCGTCATTTACTTTTTCACTCGCAACCGCGTCGGTATTGAAGAATCTGAAAGTGTAGGCGATCTACAGCGCACATTCTTCGTCCTACGACCTATGCCAGTAGGTGCCAAACTCGGTGGAGGCGCGCTTGCGGATAACAACAACAATCGTCTGTTCGCGCTTCCAAAGAAGATTTTCCCAAAGTCGCACAATGATCGTTTCATGGCTTTTGTGGAGAAAGCAAACGTTACCATAAAGGAGCTAAAGAAGGACTTCTTCGGTGCGGAAGAGTACAACACAAAGACACAGGGCAGTCGGCGCATTGAACCCGTTGCTCCAGTGGCTGAGGGTGTGTACGCAATCACACGTACTGAGGACCGTACATGTCATCTTGTCTATTCTACTACTATCCCTTCGGAGCTTGGTGAGGTGCAGGATGATCTGGGCATCAAGGATCAGGGCAGCTTCATCATCAGCGTCAAGAACCCTGAGCGAAGTGGACCTGCCCAAGCTCAACTCCCTCAAAAACCTAATTTCCCTCAAGAGTGAGTGTGCTTGATATCACGAAAGCATGACATACTGATCATGGGACAGATTCATCGAAGAGTTCCGTGGACTAGCTTGGGTTGAAGCAAAGCCGAAGTATCTTGACTATGAGTACTGCCAGATCCTGCTTATTGGCGAGAAGCTGGAGTCGGGTGTCAAGCCTACCACGAAGGACCAGAAACACGATAAGGAAACGCCACTCGAGGAGATTGAGAAGCTCGAGCATGAAGACGAGCTTCGTGTCGAGCATCTTCATGGTGGGTTTTATGTTATATGTTTAACAACACAGGTGCTAACTGATTATCAGGTGATGATTCCGTTTACGATGACCTCAAGATTAGCAGGAAGGAGTATCCCCAAGTCTCTACGACCTGGTAAGCGGATATGTGGGAGTCGTGTTCATTTTGTTGTTACCTGAATATGGGTTTGTCGGGCAGCATAAATCACGAATCGTTGGCACTTAAAAGACACGGAAAACAATGTGGAAATTACGGGTATGTCATGGGATACAACCAAGCGCGTGCATGGGTGAGAATGTCGTTTGGACATGTGTTGGATGAGAACGACTAGTTCAATGGAATCTCTCTTTAATTCATCCATCTCTATTATCACACTTATGACCTGGACCCAGCCACCCTATATTTCTTCCCATGCACCTGGTGGACAAAAGCATGGGTATTTCAAAATGGGATGTACTCCATGTAGTCGACAGTACCGTTCACCCACAATTTTCTAGTATATTGCGAAGACAATTCGCTCAAGGAATAATAGTAAGAATAATATTATGGTACTGTTATAAAACACTAAAGTTGCCAACTCTCTGGAGTTTCATCGATTTGAGTTCGGTGATGACCTGTGTGGAGTACCTATGTTTTTGTCCACCGGGTGCCATGGTACCCAAACAGCAACACCTACTTCGCAAAAAGTTTCAACAAATATGTTCTCCAATGAGATAACTACACACCATAATTCTCCACGTTTACAATAGGCCAATGTCCTTACCTGTTTGCGTTTTGAAAAGGGTTTCGCAGGGTGCTTGCATGCTTAGTTCTTCAACAGCGTTTCAAAATCTGAAAAGAGAACACTTCACTTTCTAATATCCCTTCTCGTCTCAGAAATTCTTACCTACCATTCAAAAATTCTCGGTTTCTCTCCAAAGACGTCCAAAATTTCATCATGCTTACCCCCGGAAAACACCACTGGCTAAGGCCAGGCTACTACAACGCCCCTTCGTTCCGCCAAATCTGCCGTGACAGCTGGCTGAATATACTCACAGAAACCCTTTGCGTTATCTTAGCACTTCTTCTCTGGAGATTGTGCCCACCCGTAATCCCTCACCACTTCCCTTACTTCGAGGGCATAGAGACCCATCCTATTGGCTTGAAATACTCACAGCCACTGCAAGAAGAGTACATCAACACCATGATGATGTCAGCCATCTCGTTTCTCGTCCCTAGCAGCATCATGCTAGTCATGAATCTATGGGTACTTAGAGACTACTACAATTGGGATGCATCGGTAAGTATTTCTCTGCGCCCTAGAACACTTCCAAACATTGAAGAAAGTTCCATCTCGACTAACTATTGAGTTCCAAAAACCTAGTTCACAGGCCTCAGCTACGCCCTCTCAACATCAACCCTATTCTCCTGCATCATCAAAGTCTTCATCGGCGGGCTCCGACCAAATTTCTACGGGATATGCAGACCAGCGACCTACCTTCCTGAATCCACTACCGCGTCAGCTCCCCCCGTGCGGTCTCTCGTCCAATACTACACAGTCGACCAACTCTGCACCAACCCCGACAAATTCACCCTCAACGAAGCGCAAAAAAGCTTTCCAGCCAGCCACGCCTCCTCCGCATTCGCCGGCTTCATGTTCCTCGCGCTTTGGCTCAGTGCACACTACAAGACGCTCGGGCGGTCTCGACTTCATACCAGACACCATAACGCAGTTACCAACAGCGCCCTCCAAGGTCCCGGATGCAATTTTAAACCCCTCTCAGATCAATACTTTGATGCGGTTCCGCACTGGAAACTCATTGTCTTTTCGACTCCGCTGTGGGTCGCTGTTGCGCTTTCGTTGTTTAAACTGAGAGATGGATGGCATCATCCTGTTGATGTGGCGTGCGGAGCGTGTATTGGCGCGTTCTTTGCCGTGGTGGCGTATAAGATGGTTTTTTGGAGTGTGTGGGATGCGAGGGATAATCATATACCGAGGAGGCATGCGGATGGTTTTGAGGAGGGGGTAGAACGTTATAGGGATTGAATTTGCATAAGCGGTGTGGGAAGAAAAGGAGTGTTTTGATAGAGTTGATGGCTTAATTTTGCACACATATGTTGAATTGGGAACGCGTTGATTTGTGTGTGTGTGTGTGTGTATGTGGCGTTAAATTATGTTAATGCCGCATGTTAGTCAAGATTATACTCAATCGGCTTGCATCTACTCATTGAGTGCCCTCGCCCTCTGTTCATGTCAAGACTAATTTATCACTCTGGGAATAAGTTTACCGCATGTTCTACAGTATTGAACAAAAAATTTCAAATTTCGATTCCCTTATTTCGCCTATCACGAACAAGTGATCACTTCTCTCTATTCTGGTGCACCTGATCCCATTCCTCAAAGTCCTACTAAACACGAGTTCCATCTTTGAAGAGTTTGAGTGCTACAATATTCAGGAAACCATCAAATCGTCATAATCTCCATTCTCAAGACCCTGTTAACACATCCCCCTCCTTGTTAACAAACACCACGTCCCCCGCGTCCTCCACAACCGTCACTTCCCTAACTACACCCCCATCATCCCATCCAAAATCCACAACACCACCACCCCGAATCCTCAAACCCTTCACCTTCCCACCCTTCCAACTCTCGGGAATGGCCGGCCCCAATACCACTCTCCTCTTCCCCTCCTGTCCCTCAGCCGGTGCTGGCAAATCCACAACAAGCATGCTCAACACCAATCCTCCATACCCATAATTCGCATCAATCTGAAACGGCGTGCGCTCCCCTTTATACATACTGAATCCATTTCCTACGAAATTCTGCTCAATCGCGTATCTGAGCTCCAGATGCGCTTGTGCCGTATCATTCAGACGTGCCCAGCAGGCTCCGCGCCAGACTTTTTCCCAGCCGGAGTTTGCGTCGGGCCCATTGCCAATGCCGCGGCTAATGAGTTTGTTACGGACAGCGGATTGCATTGTGGTGTTTGAGTAGCCGCCGAGGAAAGAGGAGAGGGAGTATCCGGGGTGCCAGCCTATCAGTTCAGAGATGTGGCGGTGGGTGTCATTTTGGAATTCGTAGCCGAAGGAGTCGGGAAGTTTCCATTCTTTGATTTGGGACCAGGATCCTACGTGGAAGCCTTTGTCGAGGCGGGCGAGCGTAGAGGAGACGTTAGAGGTGAATGCGGCGTCGGATTCGCCAGCGAGCGAGTGCGTGGCCAGGACGGCGTCGAAAACTTGGTGGATGAGTTGTTGATAGTGGGCGCAGCCGAAGGTCGTGGGACCGTGTTCCGGGCTGCTGCAGGGGTTTACGACGAGGGTATTATCGTTGGTGAAGGTGTCGACGTGGAGTTGGGAGAGCCAGAATTGAGCAACGCTTTTGATGAGTGGGTAGCCTTGCGTGCGCAACCAGGTGGTGTCGCGGGTGTAGTCCCAGTAGTCGAAGACGTGCAGCATCATCCATGCTGGGGCGACGGGATAGTTGGCCCATTCTTCTCCGTCTTTCATTGCCGTGTGTCCGAAGATGTTCATCTCGTTGTGGACAACCCAGCCTGGTGCGCCGTATAGTAGCATGGCTGTTTCATGGCCCCGTGGGACCCACGTGTTTATCATGTAGTCCCACAGTGGCATCTGGGTTTCTGTCAAACCTGTCTGGTCGGCGGTCCAATAATTCATTTGCAGATTGATATTGGCGTGGTAGTCAGCAGACCAGTCGGGCGCCATCTGTTCAGTCCATCGCCCCTGTAGATTCGTGGGTAGGGAGCCTGGTCGTGAGCTGGAAATCAACAAGTATTGTGCATAGTCAAAGAGCAAGCTTTCGACGTATGGGTCACCAGAAGTAACGTTGGAGTCATAACCTGCGAGCAGCTCCGGTGTTGGAACCTGAGCCGAGTTCAGGGGGTCGGGAAGAAGAAACTCGAAGCGACCTGTGAGGGAAGTGAAGTCTTCTAGATGGCTACTCTTCAGTTCTTTGAGAGTTTTTGTGGATGCTTTTTGTATCCTATCCTCAACCACTGGGCCCGGGTCATTTCCTCGGAACGAGTATTGGTGCTCCGCTGTGCCTTTCTTCATGTCATAATTCGTCTCGGCTCCTATCATAACCGTGGCGCTCTTTGCTCCGTCTCCAGGTGTAACTTTTAGAATTCCAGTGTTGCCATCGCAAGTTGTCTTCAAATCGGAATTTGGTAACACGCGCGCAATTGTATCGTAAATCATTCCTTCTGGAGGGCCTAGTTGGGTTATACCTCGTAGCCTCACATGGCCGGAATCAGCTCCAGTACCATTTGCAGCACAGGTAATGTTTTCAAGCTTGGGCTCAACCAGTTGGTTACCCAATTTCAACTCGAAAGCTGGCAGGCTTCCGGACGACTGGATTGTGTAGACACAAACTTGGTCTGGATAAGAGCAAAAAACTGTAGTTTCAAGCTCAGTGTCATTGGTGTTGAAAGAAGTTGAATGGAGGCCGTTTGCCAAATCCAGTTTGCGCGTGTATTTGGAAACCTGGCTGCCAACAAGGGATGGGATTGTTACAGTGAGATTGGCCAGGACTCGATATGATCCATAGTTGTCGTTGGTACCAAGTAACTTTGTCACATTGCCGGTACCATTGGTGAAAATCCATTCTCGAATGCCAGGTAGTGCGGAATCAATTGATGATTCTGGGTTACCACCGGTGTAGTTCTTGGACCATGTTTAGTCTATATGTGTCTAAGCGTGTAGTATTAGACTTACAGATGCTTCGAAAGGGCCTCCTGACCATAAGCTGTCGAGGTTCAGCGTAAGAGTTTCAGCCGAGGGAGGACCGATTGGCATAGCAGCTAGTCGCCCATTGCCGACAGGTAAAGCGGTTCGGATGACGTCGCTAGTATTTGCAGGTGAAGTGGACCATATCAGTTTAGCGCTGGTGCCATGTAGGAGTGCAGATATCAATGGCGGTAACAGCAATTTTGGTAGCATTGTGGAATATTGAGCTTGCCCACGGTTCCTAAGCAACCATGCATTCTTCAAAAAGCGATGAAGCTCTACATAAATGTTCATGAACCTTGTGTCCTCCCCGCTTTGTTTGCAGGGACGGGTATTGGTTTTCTTTTGAGGATCGTCATGTACGTAGATTCTCCGCGAATGGTATTAGTCGGTCTGCCCCATAGTTACCGACGATACGGGCGCCTATTGGTCACGAGGCACGATAGAGTGTCGGAACAGGAAGGAGTACTTATTCTATAGCTGCGATTTCTCAACTATACAACCGAATGCTCGTCGATCTCCAAGGATTTTCCCGCATTGGGTAGTCCTTCCGGAATCTTGTAGCTCGTTTAGTTGCAAAGCAAGTTTCTGGCTGAGAAGGAGCGAAGGAGCCATTGCTCATGCCTTCACTACTGCCGCAGTGCTGCAAGTCTTCATGCAATGTTTTGGGGTTGCTGGCATGCTTTCACTTTGTTTCATAATAACTTAGCCGTTTTTCGTCCGCAGAGGTAATAAAGCGTAGTCCAGATGCTCTTCTGAGCTGAACTTGTTCCGGTCGCTGTATCAGTGCTTGCTGGTCCCGGAAGTATTGCCAAACTGAACACAACGTCCGCAATGTCCTATATCTTTGACGTATCTTACCCACTTATCTGTATTGAACTTGGTAAGAGATCGTGGCTGCGAGCATCCGGACTCGAGAAGCTCATCTGTTATGTCATGAAATGAATAAGCTGTGAGGAAACAAAGGTAGTAGTGTCAAGTGAGGGTGTTGCGGTTGGAGGGGTAATTCCAGCCAATCGGCGGTTCGATTGGCCGAGCGGCGCTAAGTTTGGTGAACGATGATTCCATGATCATCGCAGCTTCTGCGTCCTCAATTGAAGCCGGAATAGCAAAGATGAGGACACCGTACACGTGCAGACAGTGTCTTTCACTGCTGAAGACACCGCGGGCTTCACTGCGCTCTCCGCAAGCCCTCCGTCCGTTGGCCCAGAACGCGGCGACATCACGAAGTCACTCCACCAAAAGTTTAGCACCGCCAAAACTAGCCTTGCCAAAGCGCGGCCTCTCTACGACCCCGCAGCGAGCATTCGAAAAGCCGTTCGAGCCCTATGAATACATTGACCCGGAGGGAATTCGTCGGACGAGGGTTCTGACTGAGGACAATCTCTTCAATTCATTCTCCAACTCGCCCATCCCGCAAATACGAAAGCGCGCAGCTTTCATGCGCCAGCATGCCTACTGCCCGCATCCTTCGCACCAGCCTACACGCGCCGTCAACAATCCCATGGACCTCGAAGCCCGCAAGTCTTCTGAGACGGGTACTCCACCTGCGCACGTAGATTTCGAGTGTCCAGACTGCGGCATTCCGGTATACTGCTGCGAAGAACATTGGGCAGACGACTACGAGGCACATCTAGAAGTCTGCGATGTGCTGAGGCAGATCAACGAGGATGACCACGATCTGCGGAGTGGGCGCTTCTTCCGCGAGTTCCAATTCGCTGAGCCCCAAATGGAGGAGATTTTGGTCAATATGACAAGCTGGGACACGTACCTGTACACTCGTGATTTTGATGCGCTCAACGAGGACCGTGAGATGAGGCAGGCGACAAAGCTCCTGACATATCCTATGACCATTGCCAGTGTTCTCAATGAGTTGAGTCCCTATAATATCCGGAAGAATGGACGCATGACACCAGAAGGATTGAAGAGCTTTAGCGGTATGTGTATTCTCATTCAACTGGTTGTGTAGTACTGACATAGGTACAGCACTCCGTCATACGCTTCACCCACCCCGAACAGGTGGTGGTGATACTTGGAAGAATGCACGTATCGCCCCACCCTCTGTCCGCCTGTTCATCCTCGGCGCACGCGCAGAATCCTCACTGCCCCGCGAAACATGGATGCAGCTTGCCTACCTTTTCCATCGTGTTCAGTTCTCTTTGAATTTCATCGGACCCGAGAGCATGGCGAACCGCGAGAAGGAGCTGCCCCTCCCCGAGCGTACGCCCCTAAACCCCTTCGGTGCTGTAATCGAAGACCGCATCAGCAACGCTATGAAGATCAGCACTTTTGTTGAATATTATCACAACATCCACAAGACGGGCTATTTCTACCCTTACGACCCCTACTTTGACTGCTTCGTTGTTTTCCATCCTGGCTTCGGAAACCCCGCCTCAGCCCACGAATGGGAAGAAACGCTACCGCTTCTCCTTGAGACCAAGGTTCCAATTATCGCGACCGGTTACAGCCCTTGGGACATGCAGCAAGATGTCGACTTTTTGAACAAGAGATTCGGCAACGAGATGGATATGTTGCTTGAGCCTGGCGAGAATCTGTTCCGAAGCTTGCGTTGGGATCTCAACGACCTTGACCCTCATGATGTCACGTGCAGCAACTGGGGAGTGTACTCTTTCCGCGGCAAGAGATACGAGGCCACGAAGAGGGATGAAGAGAAGGAGGTGCACAGTGAGAGGACTGAGTGATTGGGAATGGAAGCTGTGGTAGGTGTGTAGTCATGTACAATACTGTATATTGCAACTGAGCATGTCTGGCATGTAATATGACGATTTTTGATCCCGTCTTTTTTTCCAATCAAAGTCTTGGTTGGCAGCATGTGTGTCGAACACTTCGGAAATTTTAAGCTAATCATTCGGGGTATTCTCAATGACTGTTTGGGTTGGTGTTTGGCCATCGCCGCAAGCGTAGTAGTCCAACCGTGCCACATCACAAATCAGGCGTATGGTTACACAGCATTTGCCAACCGGTCAGTGAACCCCTCTTCTACCTCAAACTACTCACTTCTATCCGTCCCAGTCGTACAAATCTTCGCTCGTGTTCGCCGAATTTTACAAGTGATCACTCTATCCGTTACTCACCATGTCAACTACTACACTCGAGATTATCGACTCCCAAGCCGATATCCAATACCTAGTGAATCTGATCTCTCGCCAATACAAACAGTTGCGAAACCTAGACCTCCCCAACTCACCCCTCTACATCGACGCGCAAGGCGCAAAACTCAACCGTGCAGGTCCAATCTCCCTCCTTACCATCCTCTTCTCATCAACCTATTACCTCGTCGACATACTCCAACTAGGCGCAACTGCATTCACTACTCCCAGCACCCACCACACGTCCGGATTCATACCCCCAAACTTCCAAGCCCAGACTTTAAAATCCATCTTCGAAGACGCAGATATCCCCAAAGTCTTCTTCGACTCCCGCAACGCCTCAGCCGCGCTATTCGCACAGTACGCAGTATCGCTGCAGGGTGTGCACGATATCCAGCTTATGGAGTGTGCGGCGCGGTACGCGGGGTGCGCACGGAACTACCTTGTCAGTCTCGATAAATGTTTTGAGCAGACGCAGCCGAGGTTAGTAACACTCGAGCAATTATTCCAACACGGGAGATGGAGAGATGCCAAGGAGGCTGCAGAAAAGCTAATCAAGCCGGAGTTGGGAGAGCCAGGTAAAGTGTTTGATGAGCGCCCTATCAAAACGGAGATCAAGATGTATTGTGTGGGGCGCGTGCAGTATCTTCCTGAGCTTAGGAAAATTTTGTGGGAGGAGAAGGGAGAAGAGAAGGGGGAGGAGTGGATGGGGATTGTGAAGCTGGCGACGGAGAGGCGAGTGGAAGAGACGCAGGAGATGGGGTATCTGTCGCTTGGGAGAGATGAGGTTGTGTGGAGGGGGGAGAAGAGTAAGATGTTGGATTTTTGGATTGAGAAGGGTCGAATGGGAAATCGTGGCGTGTCTCAAGTCAAAAGGCCGTTCTAGTTTCCATAATGATGATGAGGGTGATGTTCACAATGAGAGTTCTGGCTATGATTATGGTGATGGTTTTGGAGGGATGAACTCCTGTGATACGTAAGGATACTTGGGTATAGTTGCAGAGAATATAGTAACTATCATCAATACTCGGCTAGAAGTACGGGAGACAGGTTTTAGTGTTTTCTCATAAAATCATGTCTCATTCATGCTATCTGCTTAGTGGCATCCAGGGGTGCACACGCCTCCGTAGCAGTAGCAGACCTGACGCTTGACCTTGTCGTGGCACCCGGGAGTACAGAATCCTCCGTAGCAGTAGCATACTTGGCGCTTGTCAATAGCCTATTGGAGTCAGTAGCGTTCTTGGATGTTGCTTTACTGTCAGTAGGAGTAGAGGCTCAACGTACCATACCCTCCATAACCTCGTTGGTGAGCGCGTCACGAACTTCAATAGTGTTGGAGTCAGCTGAAGGGTTTTGTTAGTGAATCTTTGACTACAGTGTTCTGCATATGTTTGGACAACAAGGATGGCATACCGGCGGGAGCGGCGAGCGTAGCGCCCAAGAGAGCGGCGACGGTGAAGAGTTGAGCGGCGAACTTCATGGTGACGGTTGTAAAGAGACTCTGTTGAATTAATCTGATGATTTTGTGTGCTGTGAACAGAATTTGTTAACGGAACTCATGCTCTTTATATGTTCTTTTGCTGCTCCAACTTGGCACTGCCTTTTTACCCGACGATGCCACCACATACACAAAATCCTGCATGCACATTCTGTTCTAGCGACCTTCTCGCAACTTGGCAGCATTCTGCAGCAATAATACACATATCATAGAGTAACTGTATACGGTAAAATCATCGCATTACACAAGCTGCGAGGTCCACATGTGGATTCACAGCATCTTCACATGTACAGCCACCAACGCCAGTGTATTGTGAACGGTCTCTACTAGCAGATATGTTGAGCGTCATTTCCAGTGCTCGGTACCATGAACTAGACGCTTTAGAAGTCTAGTTGTGGGCCGGCCCGTCACCCCACAAACTACCTTCCAGACAGAGTGAAGAAGATGAGCGTTGGTGGCTGAACTACAGTGGAAGCGATGAGGAATCGGTGCGTCGGTAAGGAATCGGTTCATCGGTCGGAGGCATACTAATATGACCGATGTAACAGAACACTAGGATATGATTTTCCGCTACGCTGACTATCCGACTCTGTACCAATCGCCCTCGAGTCTAACGGCTGCGTATAAGAGTCCGTGTCCCGATCAGCGGAACCACTACCAGAGACGGGCTTAGCGCCATCTACGTAGTATCGGGAGGCCTTAAAATCAGTTACACTAAAGGAACGTCACGACACACAGGATCTAAGACACATGGGTCAGACGTGAACGCCTAAATGTGGGGAAAAGAGTATTCTTTTAAGACATCTTCGTAACAGAATAGGGACAAGAAAGTGGCTTCGATACTCGGGCCGTCGACCGCCAAGCCGACATCAACCCCAGAAACCCGCATCCTTCAGTCCTTGAATTGTTCCTCTGAATCCTACGACTTCGTTGGGATCAATACCGAGGTCCTCGGGGCTGATGAAATCATCTGTTACCTCCCACGGATCACACGCCTCGCCGTACTTGAACTGCAATGACAGCTCTGCGCCTACCAGGCCGTGCAGCTGTGCAGCGGTTTCTGGGCTGATCTCAGCATAGACGCAGTTTTTGCCTGTCACCTCGGACCAGACGTCTACCATTTGTTGGAATGTCCACTTTTCTAATGCAACGTTGGCGCAGCGGCCGAATGCTTTACTTCCTGTAGCCAGCACTTGCCGTACCCAAATGCCGGGGTTGACGCTCATGTCACCGGCAAGGAGGACTTTGGCATCTGGTTTTGTGGGGAAGGCTTGGACCCAGCGGCCTGTGTCTGGCTGTTTACTATGTCAGTATCTCGAGCTTTCAATTCTGAGGTTGCAGAACAACTTACGTATTCAATAGGCTTGCACATGGGGAAGAAAGCCATGTTTTGCGGATAATACCCAAAGTACAGATATGTTGTTATAGCCGCAAGTTGAGGGAGCTCGGACTTGATGCGAGCGTCGACATTGGCCTTGTAATCCATATGCGGCACTTCCATCTTGCCCCAGAACCGGCGCTTGGCACTCGGACATGTTGACCAGATGTAGTGCTCTACTGTGCGAGACGACGCAGCAGCCCGTGCTAGATTCATTCCATGGCGCTCTTCGATTTCGCCGCATTCGTGTTGCGTCTTACCTCGGAAAAGTGATTCCCACCAGTTGGTGACTGCAAAAACGGCGTGTACGCCATCGAATGCAGCGCGGAGAGATGCCTCGTCGTCAAAGTCGGCTTTCACTACTTCAATACCCTCTTTTGCGAGCTTTTTGGCGGCCTCGCTGTCGGGATTTCGTATAACCGCGCGGACCTTCCAGCCTGGAGTCTTGTTCATAATGTTTACTACGCCGCCACCTTGACTTCCAGTGGCACCGGTCACTGCAATGATTTTGACCTTTTGGTCAGGCCAGTCTGGAATTGTGCCCGGCAGCCCGCTTGTCTCTCCATGCATCATTTCGAACCATGGCTCAAAGACAGCTTCAGTGCGCTTTGCGAATGATCCGCTCTTGTACCCTGGATGGCCCCAGTTGATGAGTTCGTCATGTGCAGCTTCGATCAACTGGCCAGTCTTGGTATTCTCCGCATCACTGAGGAAAGAATCAAAACCAGCCATCAGCGTCGATTGCAACGTCATCTGTTCCGGGCGGAAGGCCTTGCTAAAGCCAGGCATGGCAGGTGTTTCGATACCACCCGGCATCACGCAGTTGACAGTAATGTTCTCCTTGACCTGTAGGATCGGTCCCACCGTCTTGACCCACTGATGGACTGCGGCCTTTGCAGCGCAGTACTCAGGGAAGGTTTGGCAAGGATATATACCAATCATGCTGCCAGTCACGACGATCTTGCCTCCCTTTCCCCCAGGGTTATGGCGCATGAAGTGGGTTGCTAGTGTGGTTCCATAGATCGTGCCTTTCAGATCAATGTCAGTGCAGGTGGTGTTGGGCTCTGCAGGCAAATCATCAATGGCCGCATCACGGCGTGCAAAGTTGTAGACAGAGCCTCGGTCTACACACCCGGCGTTGGCAATCAGTACATCAAGTCGACCCCACTTTTTCCAGACTGATTGAAAGAGGTTGGATTGTGAGGAGTAGGAGCTCACATCGCACTGGACAAAGAACGCTGTGTTTTCGGATGCGTCGAGTGAACGAGCAACTGCCTGGCCCTCCTTCTCCCGTCTACCGCAGATGGCTACGCGGTAGCCACCACGATAAAGATGTGCTGCCAGCCAGGAACCGATACCACTCTGTCATGTGTCAGTGTATTCGTGGCGATCTCAAAAGCATAATACGACGAACCGTAGCACCGGTAACAATGGCGACCCTTTGTTCGTTCTTCGAGACTCGAACCATTATGCAGCACTTGCTTCCTCGAGGGTTTCCTGACACAAATGTTGGGGAAAATATCACCTTATGCCCGCAGCAGAATAAGAAGTTACCACTGCTCTGGGTAGATGTAAGTATGCATGTGAAAGCCCACTTTATTGGATCCTTTTCAATGTCACTTTATGTGCTGAATCCTCCGCGGAACTTGAAAGAGGACCCATCGCTTGCCGACTAGCCTACATTCCTATCGATTGCAGAGCAAAACGTCGCAGTCGCAGGATCTGGCCTGCGTGGCCCCCTTCTCTTCCATCGGACCGTTTGTCTGGTATCTGCGTGGACAGACAGGCCTGGCACATGTACGTCCATGCCCATCACCGATGTAGACCCGACACAGCTCACTCTCAATCAACTTTGCACGAGCACTCCCGTCTATACCAATAAGCTAGAATCGTGTTATTAAGTTAGTAAAATGCTGAAGAAAGAGCATGAACGGCAAACCTACCCAAAACACAAGTCATGTAACTGGGACGGGTGGGGTACTACAGTTTGCGGAAGACTGCACCCCGATTTCCAGAAAGTCGAGTCGGAGGTCCCTGGCCCGGTCGCTGGTGGACGCCGACCAGGAAGGAATGGCGAAGTTATTCGACCGAGTCGCTTATCATAAAAACTAACCAAAATCGCAAATCAACAATTGCATTAGGTGATTGCGGCACAGTGCAACATGGGCATCGCAAATGAGGAGTTGCATCCATCATCCCTTCGCTAAGAAGACAAGATTACATCAGAGCAGGGCGGTACTGCCGCTGACTGGTCCAATTCCGAACGCATAGTATGGAAGAAAAAGGGAATCCCGTGCCCACAAACAATCATTCCCGCCCGCTCTCCTACCCATTATGCAATGATCCGCATGCCGTTGGCGGTGTGAGCATAGCGGGTCGGGTCAGCTAATGCGCGAACGCTGGGCATAGGTTCAAAAAAACAAGGGTGAAAAGGTGAAGCTAAGCCCCACAACACCTCGAGTAAGGTACTCTAAGTACGTAGTACTTACTACTTCTACTATTGTCTTTTTTTTCATGCCGCAACTACGCCGCCTCAACAGGCATAATCCTACAAAAAGAAAACAGGACAAGGCGAAAACCTTATATTATCCAAGCGCAGACTAGTAGAGAAGACACAACTTTGTGCCACGTGGGGGAATACAAGGTTGGCTTTGCGCCGTAAGCAAAAAAAGGCAATCAACCTACTCACGTTCCATCTCACGCTCACACCCCCAACGGCCGGACTCTCTTTCTCTCTTCCCCCCCTCCCCCCTCTCCCTACCCCTATCGGACCTTTCCCTTCACTGCGATCGCTGCCATCTATCTCGTGTAACGTACCTTCGACTCGATCACCCCAAAAAATGCAAGGCACGCGAATTCTATCGTATCCAGCCCCTCTCTCTCTCTCTTGCAGATCCGTTTCGTCCTGCGGCGCTTCTCTTTCTTGGGCGGATGCGCGAGAGAGATTTTTTTTCGGGGGGTCTGTGTCGGAAGAGAGAGAAAGAGAGAGATAGATAGGTAAATTCGGGGGGAAGGGGGAGCTAGTATTACTCGTTTTGTGACGAATCGTCAGAGGTGAAGGGGGGCGAGGGTTAGAAAGTAATAATAGATGAGATTTGGTAACCCTGGATGATGGGCTTTCTTAGGGCTTAGATATTACTTACTATCAAGTCCATTGCCGTACTTATCCATGGCTTGTTTTTGAAACTTTACGTACACCTTTTTTTTTGCATTATTGGTTATTGATTGTTTTGTTGGCGGAAGGAGTTTAGACGGCTGTTGTGCTGGTGCTGGTGCTTGCTCTTACCCCCTTTACTACCTTACGTTTACTATGCACGATGCATGGGACGATTCCTATTGAGAATCGTCTGCAAGTGTGTGTTGTGGTTGCGAGTTCGATATCGATTTCGATTGTGGTTATTGCGGTGGGCTTGAGGCTTGTTGCTAAGAGGATACGGAATCGTGTTGATGGGAGCGATTGGTGTATCGTCGTTGCTTGTGTGAGTTTTATACTACCAGAAACTGGGTTTTTGTTTGGATCATTAACGTTTTCTTGATGTAGCTGTGGAATGCGGCTTTGCACGGGACATGCATTTCGCTGGTTACACACGGCGGACTTGGATTCCACACTGCGGAAGTCATGCAGCGGTTTGGACCGGGGACGACTACGTATTTCTTCAAGGTAAGCTTTTCAGATTCATATCTCTCTTGATGTATACGTCTAACGGTTTGGGCTACAGGGAATCATGACCTTCTCAATGCTCTGGAACGCAACCGTATGCTTTAGTAAACTCTCAGTCTTACTCATGTACTCGGCCTTAATCCCCACACCCACGATGATACGAATGAGCGTCGCTTTCGGCGCCTTCATCGTAGTATGGTGTTCCGCAAACATCATGGCCGCATTCCTCATCTGCCGGCCACTGGCGCGAAACTGGGACTTCACAGTGCCCGGAACATGCGGAAGTCAACCAGACTTTTACTTTACAATGGGCATCATTAATCTCATCACCGACGCCGTTCTCATCGGAATGCCCATGCCATATCTCTACAAACTTGCAATGCCAATGCGCAAGAAACTCCTCGCCATGGGTCTTCTCAGCATCGGAATAGGGTAACCAAGTCCACCCTCCCCCTTATCTTCCCTCAACCCCCCCGCTAACATCGCAATAAATAGCACCTGGGCCATAACCATCTACCGCCAAACCGTCCTCCCGACCCTCGACTTCGCAGACATGACCTACAGCGGCGTCCTCGCCACCATACTCTCCGGCCTCGAACCCGCCGTCGCCATCGTCCTGGCCTGCATCCCCCTTCTGCGCCCTCTGTTCGGCAAATCGCGCCACAACCTCGACTCCGGGTACCAATACGGCAGCAGCAGCGCCAAGCAAATCAGCTTCATGTCGAAACGAGGTGCGGGCGCATCGCGAGGTTTGGATCCGACAGCTACGTTTTCCGAACTGGTGGATCAGACGAACAATTCGTCGCAGATTGAGTTGAGGCCGGTTGAGGGGATACAGCGGGTTTGTATTTCGTCAGATGAGGAGAGGGGAAAGGAGGAGAGGGGCAATATGATGGGGAAGGGGGGTGTGTCGCCGAGGACGATTAGTGTGGAGAGGATGTGGGAGGTTAGGAGTAATTGATGTTGGAGGGGTTGTGCTATTGGATTAGTGCAGTTGGGAATGGTTAGGATGCAGGGAATTGAATGAACAGAAAAAACAAGGAGGGTTTATTGGAGATTTTTTTTGGCATAGTGATACCAGATGGAGAATTCGATGACGTTATTAAGATAAGAAGCTAATCACTGTTTTGATGGCTGGTAGGAGGTTTCTCTCACGACTACAAGACGGTGCAAACAAAGCCCTTTCTTCCCCTGGTCTCGAGCTTCCTCAGCACTTCCAGACGGAATTGATCGTACCTTGGCATGAGCTTCTTGGACTCGTGCTTGTACTTCTTCGTGTGCTCATCCTCATGGTCTCCCTCATACTCTTTCTTGTGCTCATCCCTATGGTGATTCTCGTGATGCTCATGCTCTCCATGCTCCTCATGCTCTTCTTCAACCTCAGGGTGCTTTTCCTCGTGGTGCTCCTCCTCCTCATGATGTTCTTCATGATGTTCATTGTCGTGGTGCTCATCATCATCATCATGCTCATGGTGCTTCTTCCCATCATACGTCCCAACACGAGGGACTCCGCATCCAATCTTAGTACAAAGATCCATAGGATATATGAGCTGTCTCTTGGTGTCCGCCAGGGCCACAGCATCGGGGGTCGGCGCGTCACTCACCGGGGCGGCCATTACGGTGGCGGCGAGAGCGGTAGTGGTGAGGATAGTTGAGGGGTGCATTTTTGATGATGTTGGGGACTTTAGATTGGGGTAAGACAGAAAAAGAAGAAATTAGTACTCTAGACTTTGCGTCTTCTTGACAAGGTGACTCGAGGCTGCTTGAGGTTTGGCAAGCGATGAAGATGTGAGGGAGGAAGAAAGAGAAGATATATACACAAACAAGCCGTCAACGAACCATGGTATCTTCGTATCGTCTTTCACCCCCTCTTTTTCAGTCAATAAAAAGGCGGGGTTCACGATGCTATGGACCAGAAACATGAGTGCGGTACCAGATAACATGTATTCGTATAGAGTGCGTGATGACGAAAGACAGTGGTTGAAAATTACATCATGAATCTCCATTCAAAGTAACCACACCCATCCTTCTACATCTCACCCCAAAAAAACAAGGGTCCAAACCAACCCTCCACATCTATCCCCAACGCCAATCATGCAAAACAGGGTATCTTCCGTATCCCAATGCCAATCCACCGCAAACCCTCCCTAGACCAAGTAAAAAAAATGCAAGAAAAGAAAGAAAGACCCCTTTACCTCCCCAAAACCCCACTAACCTATATACACATTTCCCCCCTCCTCTTTCAAACACCCGGATACGGCACAACCCCGGGAAAAAACCTCATACAATCATTCATCAGCACACCCCCCGAATCCAACCCAAACTGCGCCTTAACAATCGTCTCCACAAAACACGTCACGGCCTGCGCCCCCTGAACCGGAAACCCACCACTCAACCCCCGCCCGCTCGTCTGCGGTTTCCCGCCCTCATTCCGCGCAAGCTCCACGATAATAGGGAGGTCAGACACGTCGAAGATGGCCGAGTCGTTGAGATCGAATTCCGTCGCGGGGCCCGTGAGATAGGACCATGTGGATTCCCAGTGGATATCGTTTTCACGACGGTAATCCTGGCGGCCGAAGAAGAAGAGGGGGTTGTTGCGGACCGGGGAGGTGAGGAGGGGGGGTGTACCTTGGAGGTTGATGCTGAAGAGCGTGGTAGGGGTCAGACCGAGGGAGGTGGCGACGGAGCCGCCGAGACCGTGGCCTACGATGCCGTAGTTTGTGGTGCCGAGGCCGGTGCTGGAGGCGAAGGTGAAGGAGCTGAATTGGCGGCTGAGGAGGTCCGCGGAGTTGAGTTGGGAGAGGACGAATTCAATGTCTGAGATGCGGGTTTCGATGGCTTTGGTAACGGTGGTGTTCCAGGCGGTTAGGGGGGAGAAGTTGGAGAGCGAGACGGTACCGCTGTTGTAGACTGTGTCGAGGGCGCGCCGGCCGTTGTTGGGGAATTCGACAATGGAGGCGTCGCCTGGGTGGTCAACTAGTACGACTGCAGCTCCGTTGGCGGCGATGAAGCGCGCCATGGTTGAGTAGAGCAACCTGCTCGTGTCGACGTGCGGCTCTAGTACCACGACGGGAATCTTGCTCGCATCGATAGACCCTGAGCTCTTGCAGCAGGCGTTGTAGGTCATGTCTTCAAAGACGCCAATGTCACGCTGTCCCCCAACAATGAACTGCTCATTGGCAATTCGAGCTGTCTGCGGTGGCATGTAGCTGTTCTGGCACTCACTCGAGCATGAGTCTCTGGGAATAGGCATGAACAAGCTGACCATGACGCGGCGGTCTTCTGTGGAAAAGTATGGATCCTTGCGTGTGGTGTCTGTTAGAGGGAAGTGCGAGACGGCAACCTTGAACCTGTGGTTGTTGTCTGCCCCAGGGATCTGAACCGCATGGCTGCCTCTAGAAATAACAGCAAGCACAAGGGTAATGGTGACTCCCAAAAAGGCCGCCATGATGAATGTTCGAACAGTGTTTGCAAGGTACTGGTTGCGATGGGTGGTGAAGTCAAGTTTAGTCGGCGGAGACGTTGAGAGCAGCGCGTCACTTATACATTATTGAATTTCTACGCGTAGACTATTTCGTCTTCACAAGTGAGAGTGTAATTTTAATTTTGCCGAGCTAAGAGCGGCGGTGTGATCGAATCCTATGATGGTAAACGGACTTGTGCGCTATGGTCGTGTGACTGTCACCACGTGCGCGTTGGTTCACAATGTTTCTCAAAGACAAACACATGGCTTCACCAGTGGAACAATGTTCCTTGCGATACTTGACGATGTGACTGTTGCCTGTGATTCATTTTCCTTGGTGCGCAGAGACGGCATGCCTCTTGACAGGGTTCGCCAAGCCAATATACTGGGGTACTGGGGTAGTTCCTAAGTAGTATCTCACCCACTCCTTTTACCCCACATATTTCTCCCGCTCACTAGAATGGAAAGAGTAGGTGAAAGTTAACAATTCCTACAAGGACCGGATACGCTTGAAAAAGATGCTAGAAAGAGAACCGGAAAACAGGCACTGCTGGAGGAGGAAAAGGACCAAATGGTCGATTCTGCTAGTCTACTGCAAACCATCATATCTTGTAACATTTTGATTTCGAAAAAAAATAACTCCAGCTCTTCCCATCTAAACCAAAAAGAAGCGAAAGATGCGGCCGTGTCGTCATGAAAAACTGGATAAAGGGGATTGGGTATAATGTAATTTCACAACACGGAGGATTCTCGACCGGGCACCCCGGAAATGTGTGGAGAATCCAACTTCAAGAACGCGGGTATCCAGTCTTGTTGTCGAAACACTCTGAAATCCCCTGAAGCAGAGCCTAAAAATCGCGTGCAAACAAAAACTGCGAGAAATGGTAAAAGTGCGTAGCAGGATGTGCTCAAGCAGAGTCGAGAGAGGATAGAGACAGCCTCTTGCGCTTTTCGATTGGGAGTCGCTTCCACATGCCGACATGTTCAATGCCCTCTTCGAACCAATGAGGTTCGGCATCTATCTCGACATGACAGTCTTCGTTCCTGAGCTGCTCATGAAAACCGTGCTTCTCCCACATGGACTGTAGGTTTGCTTGTGCGTGGATCATAACAAGACCCTGCCATGTGATTTCCCTCTCTTTTTGGTGGCCAAGTATTTGGGCCATCTCCAATGCGGTGGGAGACGGAGGACGGTAGATCAAGTCGGGGTTCGCTGTGGCGTAGTCGAGCGCCGCGTTGATGAGCAGCTTCGCAAGACCGAGACTGCGGTAAGGAGCAAGTACAGCGAGCCTGCCAAGCTTGATATAGGGCTCCGCTGGCTGTTTGTGCTCCTGGTCGTGGGCCGGGGGATCTGCGTCGGGATGCTTGTCTGTTTCGTGGTGTTGGACGTACTTGTTCGGGCCGTGGGGCGGGGGAATCAGTCGGATCGTCGCAACTGGCACGCGCGTAGCAGTAGCAGATGCGCGGCGGGCGTCATCGGCAGGCGTGTTGCCCGAGTCAGCACGGCGCAGCACCTTGGGTGGTGATGTCGAGTGTGTAGCGACGGAGGCATAGGCAACCCAATGCCAGCTGCGGGCATCGTCCTCGTCGAACTCGGCTTCGAGCGGAACACCCTGCTCGCCAAAGACGACCTCACGGACAGCCATGGCATCGCGGAAGTTGGTGGGGACGGGGATGGTCTGCCTGCTGCATGGCAGGGAATTGTCGTAGCCGTCGAGAGCACCCTTGAGCGGGCAAATGGTGTTGACAAACTCGGTGCCCGGATTGGGGCCTCCCAGAGGCGCACTGTTTGGCGAGCCGAAGCCGCCCTTGAGTACGCTGGTCATGGTGGTGTAGATGATGGTTTTGCGGTCGGTATGTGCGTGTGTGTGTGTGGTGATGTGGCGTTGGGAGTTGTGGCAAAGTGCGAAGTTTGTCGGGCGAAAGATGCGGTTATAGTTTGTATTCAAGGCAAGGCTGCGTCACAATTGCACGGGCAAGGCGTGCGCGGCAGTCGTCGTCTTCAAGCTTAAGTATTCCAGGTCAACCCTGCTTGGAGCGCAGGCGTGGTGCGCCCGACTCTATAAAGAGGGACTCGAGCATAAACGTCTGCCTCAGTGGTACATCGAGCAACAGGCGAGAAACTCTGTTTCGGGTCCCTGTATTTTAGGCGCAGTCAGGGTCCAAGGATGCAGCCCTAGGCTCATAGCGGCAGCAAAGGCTGGAGATCAGATGGGCGAGCAGGTCAAAGGTTGCAGACGAACACACGGTGAACCCAATCAACCCCACAGTCTGTCGACTGGTGATGTCACAGGCCTGGCACGCTTGCCCGGCCCGCACGGGACATGGCTGTCGCACCGTCGCCCACCAATCATATGGGCGCTTCGGCCATGTGCTTGGGCTGTGAATAGTCTACTGCTTGTGGCGATATCACTACCTGTGTGCCTCACAGTAGCCTAGCGTACTTATACCCGTGAAACCTGGCCCATTGCCGTTGATGGCAGTCCTCCCATAAGGCCACCAGGAAGGCTGTGTAGACCAAGAGAAGAGTGGCGCCAATCCTTCAGTCCTTGGCCAACTGCAAATCCCATCAGATAACTCAAGACTATCATCCCCTTCTCTCCATTATGCATTTCAAATACGATGCATTTGCTTACAGGCGGGGACGCTCGTCCAGACCCTTTGCAATTCCCCTACTGATCCAATCACTAATAGCCATGTTTGTTACCATGGGATTGATCCCGCTAGCACTGGGGAAAACACTTGCGTCCGCCACGTATAACCCCTCTGTACCCCAAACTTTGCCCTGGGGGTCGACAACACCCTCCCATTCTTGCGCACTCATGCGACACGTTCCCATCTGATGTGCAGACACAAACATACTCTCGGGCGACTGAAAGCCCTTGGCCTCGACCTCTGCGAGCCACGCCTGGAATTCTGCGTTATTGATGCCGTCCCCTAACGGCGCAGAAGGGTCCCGGACAAATGACCTCAGGCCAGGTATGGTTGTGAAGATTTCTTCTGCGCCTTCAATGTATTGGATCTTCGCCAGGGCCAAAATACCTTCCATGATATTTTGCCTGTCGAACTTGCTGACTTGGTACGAAACTCGCACTCTGCCATCGACGGGATCTGGATACACCCTTCCTGCATCTTTGTCCTTGACAATGGAAATGTAACCCACCATGTGCTTTAGCCTGGCAGCATCGAGCTTCCATTGTAAGCCTCCCTTCCAATCTACCCACATGAGACCGGCAGATGGTATCATGTTGGTGGCTTCAAGCTTGGCACCATGGCCTTTCCCATCAAGATTCTCGAATTCACCAACGACAGCCGTCAAGATGCCTCCTTCCCATGGGTTGGTTTCTGCCTTGTGGTAAGCACCAAGAAACGTGACGGGATGAAGATACAGATTCTGGCCAATTCGCGGGTTCTTCAGACCAGAGCGCATCAGCAGTAAGGGAGACTGCAGTGTGCCTGCAGAGACAATAACGCGCTTTGCCTTGATCAGCACCTTGCGCCGGTTAACAGGCGAACCTGCCACTCCACCGTTTATGTCACGAGACGCCCATGTTCCTTCGACGCCCGTGGCTACCTGTTGACCGTTTTGCATGGAAAAAACAACCTTTTCGGCGTGGAAACCTTCGAGAAACTTTGCGCCCGCACGAGCCGCATCCGGCAGGAACGACACTACCGGCCCTTGCTTCTCACACGAGCCACAGCCAAAATTGCAATAACCACAGTAATGCTGCTTCCCCCCAGTATTCTGGGGAACTGGCTTGGCATTCCACCCTAGTTTCCTGGCACCATCTAATAACATCCTGTTGCCCGGGTTTTGCTTGATATGCTCAGTCGAAACGCCCATCC
The DNA here is from genome assembly GCF_000523435.1 of Bipolaris zeicola 26-R-13. Classification (NCBI taxonomy): domain Eukaryota; kingdom Fungi; phylum Ascomycota; class Dothideomycetes; order Pleosporales; family Pleosporaceae; genus Bipolaris; species Bipolaris zeicola. Next base: position 267,692 of record NW_006912050.1, read on the forward strand.
GGTCACAGACACGGTCCAGCGACTGCTGAAAGTCTGCAGATGTAAAAAACGGCAGGCCTCGTGCTGCCCATTCGCGGCGGACATAGCCTTGGGTCTGGAGAGAAGCGGACCAATTGACTGTTCCTCCTCCACCCAAAGACTGACCCGCCACGACGCTGACGGAGGCATCGTCAGACGTCAAGAAGGAGCCGCTCATGAAGAGATGGTGCCACCCATCAGCTTCAGTCATAGGATAGTGATCCGGAGTCCAATGATAGGCCTTTTCAACAATCACGACACGGTGCCCTGCTTCGGCCAGGTTCTTTGCAGACACGCCGCCTCCACAACCGCTGCCCACAACGAGCACGTCTGTCTCAATCACCTCAGGATCGTCACCGGGAGGAATCTGGATAAACTTATAGTCAAACCCTTTACCTGGTCTCATGCCAATTGGCACCCGCGGCAGACCTATAACACGGCGCAAAGCCGGCGACGTCTTGATCCACGCTTGCTTGCAGAGAATGGTGAATGAGCGACGCATCTGCCGGAGTGGCCCCAAGCGAGCGGTTGCCCAAGCGTGGAGAATCGACTCTCGAACATGGACGGGCTGGGCGCTAATGGGCGTGAGGTATCCAGTTAGGAACAACGACCCCGGTCTGGTATCAAGCAAGTCGAGCACCATGGCCAATTCCTTCCTCTGACTATGGGGCATGTACAGGGCGAATACTCGCTGCATTTCTGCACGGAATGCGGGGTCCTGACTTGCATATGCGGCCAAGTACTCTTTGGCAGCCGCCCCAGCATCAGGGTCGCTCTCGGGTATGCGGGCCCTCAGCGTGCTGATAGCAGTAGAGTAGTCTTGGTCAGACGCAACAATATCATTTTGCGCCGTAGCTGTCGAGGCGGGCTGGATTGCAGGAATGACGGCATCTGCAATGGCGAGCAGCGTGGTCCATTGCGCGGGCGTGAGCGGATCTTCAGCAGGGAGCGGAGGCAAAGGTGTAGCTCTCGGCGAAATGGGTTCGGTCTGGAGTGGTGTTGCCATGTCGCCACGTAGGTTGGGATTTCAGGGATAGCCTTGATATCGTGTGCAAGCGCTCAGAGGGTCGGAAGTGTGGAGCAGCGGAGCACAGTACAGACACAGGCATCTGTCTGACTATCTTGTCGACAGAGTGGACGGCCGGAGGGGGTGGAGCGGGCGCGTCTTGTCGTTGCCAGCCGTGCCATTGTTTGAGCTTGACTGGCGGCAGCTGAGCGGAACGGAGCCTCAGTCCAGATGGGCAAAGCAAAGCTTCGCCACTAACTAGAGGAAGATGCACGGACGTGGTGCATGTCTCGTCTTGTCCTATCCAGCCGCATTGTCTGGATGCAGGGAGAGCAGAATCGCCAGATCCGTACGAGGGACACAGCAGAGCATAGCAGCTGTCAGTGGCAGTGGCAGTGGCAGTGCCGGAGCCGATGCCAATGCGACTGAGATCCAGGGATGATGGCTTGCGAAAGACGTCAAATGTCTGCAGGGTTGCATATGCACGGACTGACGATGGACCGACCGACGTCGTACGAGTCATCGGATCCAGCCCTACCACCATGCGCATGTCCTCTGGGCCATGGCAGATGTCCAACAGTCGTAGTAGGCCCAGTAGTACAGGTATAGTAGCACCATGCAAACAAGAATGCTCCGAAGTTGAGGCGGATCGTGAAGCTAGCTGTGGACCTCTGACCCTCACCGACGGCATGTTCCAAGAGCGAGCAAGCAGCGCGGCGGGCCCTGTCTAGAGGACTATTGAGAGCGGATCCGATGTGATTGGCAGTCCCACCCACCCACGCTTGCCCACACACACTTGCAGCTCGTCTTGGAGCATCGTGAAGTTCGGCCGCAATATACTGGGTAATGAGGACGGGCGCGCCTGGCGACGGCTATTTCTGAGGCGTGGCTGGTGGCTGCATGCATGCATGGCATGGCATGGAGGAGTAGTGGCTATTGCCCCGCCAGTTGTTGCAGACTCGCCGCATCTCAGCGGGCTCTCCCTCTCCCGGCAGCGCCTCTCGCGGCACACTTGCCTGGTCATGGACAGCGTGTGTCGATGGGCGATGATGGGTGATGCAAGATTCGGGTTCTGAGGACAGGCATGATGGCAGATGTGCATAGTACGTGTGTGCTCGTATTCAGCAGGCGCCAACGCCTATCATGGCCCCAGAGATGACGACGGGATCAGCAAGCACAAGCGAGGTCGGTCGCGATGCAGCTGGCGATGGCGGATGATTGCTCGAGGTTAGAGTTTACGACTGACGCTGGCGTTCCGCCCCTCGGAGATGGTCGAGTCGATGTGGGCAGGGATGGCGTGCATATGCGCGGGCGGTGATTGGCCAGAGATAAGAGGCGCCCAAAAGGGCAGGGTGGGGCCCAACGGCTGGCCACCTCAACCGCAGATGCAACGCTGTTCGCACGAGACAGGTGCAAGCACGCAGCCTGCCAAAGCACAGTGCACACGCCTACTGCTACGTACATCGATAGTCGCAGTGAATGGAAGATACGCGGCCGTTGGGCTACCCCAGCACCGTTCCCCGTCTTTTTTTTTTTTTTTATAAATCCATCGCTGCTTTTTTGATGTCATTGCAGCGGTGTATGGCGGGGCAGGGTCGAGTCGGAGGCGCGCGCATGCTCGCGGTTACCATTGCAATGCTCAAAGAAAAAACCACGGCGGCCGGTCGTAGCCCGATGATACCCTTGTCGGCTGGTCGCTGGTCGCTGGTCGCTCTGGTCGCTGGCCCTTCACTCGGCTGCGCCAAGCACGCGGCCATAATTCCCCATCAGGCGACCGCCCCCCCACCCCGTCAGTTCGTTGTTGGTAATGGTTACCAGAGCCGCTGGCTGCCCTTGACTTAATTCACCCTGTCCCCAGAGCCTCACCCCAGCTCCTCCGCACTCACGCGACACCAACTGCTGCCTTGCCTTGGTCTGCCCTATACGCACAACCCACCTACCTACTACCATCTCTACACTACACACGCCCTCTCCGCCCACCCAAACCCTCGTCTAGCAGCCTCCCAACCCTGGTACTATGCGCTGCTAGCTCCACGGTTGACTGCGTGGCCCCGGCGTCCTCCTCCATCACTCTTCTTATCGTCTGCACGTCAGCTACCAATCGACTTGCATCCCGACTCTCCAAACACCCCTACCAGGAACCGCGTACATCCTTTTCGGCCTGTCTGCCAGGATAGCCTCTGTTGCACCACTGCACAAGTACTGGTTGCTTCCCGCTCAGCCACGACTTGAAACCACACGCCTGTTCCTGTGCAATCGCACCAATACCATCCCACCACTTTCACCGCCTGTGCTGTCCTTGTCCACGTCTTCCGACAGCCCGTTATTTTATACCTTGACGTCGCACCTCCAAGCCCTCACACTACGACACCACCCCACCTCTTTTCCATCAACCTCCAGTCAACATGGCCACGACCTTCTCCACCACCACCTTCCCCCAACACGCGCCCTACCAACACCACGCATACCGCAAGTCGACACACTCGCAGTACTCGCCCACAAACTCGGCCATCAACACGCCCGCAAACATCTCGCCCACCTCACCTCGCAACACACATCTGCCCCTCTCCCGCCACCAGGGCATCTACCAACCCAGGACCGCCATCGGTATCCCCGCTGCTCTGCGCAAGACTGAGAGGCCCGCCAGCAAGTCTCCCCCCAAGCAAGACTCGGCCGCAGACTCCAACAACACCAACCCATGGTCGACGAATGCCGGCTTTGGATGGGCTGCCAACGACGGCAGCATCACACCCATCTCTCACATTGGCAACGAGGATATGCAGAGCCTCTACAGTCCCGAACCCTTGTCTCCCGTTGCCGGACCAATTACACGGAACCACTGGCAGGTATGTTGTTATTACTCTCTCTTTTCTGTTTCGCTCTTTCGCCCCTGCTCGCCCTGTGCATCCCACCCATGTCGCGTGCTCAGTTGGGGGGGCTCGAGGGTCCCGTCTTACGTACATGGGCCAAGTGGGCCTCGCTAGCGTCGTGCTTGTCGGTCCTCCCGCTGTCTGCTGAGCCGAGATGCCGAGCGCTTGCTACTTGCCACATTTCAATAAATCTGTCGGCAAGATGCAACACTCGACGCCCGATGCCCACTGCTGCAGTCCGGCCAATATCGCTACCTCCTAGGCTGCGTAAGGCGTTGGGAAATTCGATCGTCTTGCCTGCCCACCGACTTGCCACTTTGGTCGCTAGCACATCGTCCACCCCCGCGCTAAAGAATTTACCCGATGCAGGGCTTGATCTCTTTAGCCCGCCAAGCTCTTTTTGCCTCTAGTTGTATCCAAAGTCCAGACCAATGATACTAACCATGTTCTTTAGGCCGATGCCTCCACTTTGGTCTGCTCCGCCTCGTCTTGCCAGGAGCCCTTTGGATTCTTCCAGCGCCGTCACCACTGCCGCAAGTGCGGTGGCATCTTCTGCGCACAGCACTCTCGCAACCAAGTCCGCCTTGACGAGCTTGCCCGCTTCCATCCTCAAGGTCACTGGCATCGTGCATGTGATCGTTGCCACAGCTCCTTCCGCGAGTGGGAGCATCTCCGCTCCAGCCGAACTAACAGCGAGAGCTCTGACAGCAGCGGACCGGCCCCGGCAAAGTCGATTCAGACTCCCGCGGTTGCGAAGCGGCCAGACAACACCCGCGTAGGCAGCTTGGCGCAGAGCCTCCAGGGAACCTGGAACTGGAGCACTTTCTAGACACCTGGCGTCTCCATTGCCCGCGTACTCTGCAGCTGGGCCGTGTTTTCTACTCATGTCATACCTTCTCTCGATGATATCCGGATGATCACGATTGCCGCCGCATCGGTCACTCCACTTTTTCCGACTTCAAACAAAGTCCCTGCATAACATTTGCATAATAATGGCGTCTTGCTTTCACCACTCGGGTTGGTCTTTGTCATTTCAGCGTTTTCCTTTTTTGCCTCTTTTCGGGCTGCATTCTCCGAGGGCAGCCGCTCTCCCTTTTCCAAATCAACTCATTTTCACGGCCGACGAGATATCCGGAGTAATGACTGTCGGTTGGGTACAACAATTAGACGTTTCCGTACGATGGACGAGGGATGGAGAATGAGGCGGATGGTCGACAGATATGGCGTTTGCCTGTTCATGGGGTCTAGTTCAACATCATGTCTGTTTATCTGTGTACTGTTATAGCGTCTCAACATGAGCGAGGCTCTTGAGTTATCATACCATGCGACCTAGTTGTCGTTAGAATGAACATTGGTATAACCTGACGCGTTCAATATTGCAGAGTGATTTTGAGTGAGGATAGAGGCTTACTTTAAGTTTCTGAGTTGGCGTTGCCATATGACACCCTGATGGCGTGATTGCAACCAGGGGGTAAGCTAAGGATAGAGTCATCAGTCGCGTGACCGCGTCGAAGGTTTGAAACAGTGTGCATTATGTCGATGATGTAGTGTATAGTATTCGTATCCTGTAAGGCCGGACTCCTATTGGTATTGAGGGTGTTCGTGACGGACCTCTTTGCGTGGCTTGAATGAAGGTGAGCTTGATGTACGAAGATGCAGTGTAGTGCAGCAGCACATGACTGGTCACAACGTCACACGCGGAAATTAAAATACTAAAAAGCAAAAGTGCCAACGACAAGATCTTGCTGCACAACATCTTATGACTCTGACGAACATATGGTCAACGCTCGTCGCACTGGGCTGGCGCGGAGCTTTGGCGAACGCCGATTGGTCCGTTTCAGCGGAGTGTTCAATGTCGTTTTTTTTCTCCGCCATTTCACCATGACCCTAACCCTGTCTTTGATCAATCCAGGAACCGTGACACTTGGCGGAGGACATCCCGGACGACCCTGAGCGTATCTGGCATTCGACGTCATACGCTCCTCTTTGTCCAAGGCGTTTGGGGGCGCAATCGCCCCCACGAGAGCGGTCCAAGTTTCGCGGCGACGATTCGGCATCATGGCGACCACCACAACTCAGACGGTCCAAGGGGAGGCTGCAGGAGTATTGCATAGCAATGGAACGGCGCAGGCGAATGGGAAACCACAAAAATTACATGGGCGCGCATTCTACGAGAGCATTGGAAGCCCGAAACTCGTGCTTGCGCCCATGGTGGAACAGTCAGAGTTCGTATGTTTCCATGACTGTTGCGCTCTCCATCCAGAATCATAGGCTAACAACAATATATTGATAGGCATGGCGACTACTATCCCGCTCTTTCCTCCCCGAGTCCGAGAAAGGAAATCTCTTAGCATATACGCCCATGTTTCACTCCAAGATGTTTGGCGAGAAGAGCCAGTACCGAGATTCACACTTCCAGCCACTCAAGTCGCCTCTTCCCTCGCCTGTAGACAACTACCACTTGTCTCAGCTCCCTGACTCGAGCAGACATCTTGACGGGAACCCAGCCTTCGACAGGCCCCTCACTGTCCAATTTTGCTCCAACGATCCAGAAGACTTTCTCAGAGCAGCTAAGCACGTTGCGCCCTTTTGCGATGCGGTAGACTTGAACTTGGGATGTCCCCAAGGAATTGCGAAACGAGGAAAATACGGCGCTTTCTTGCAGGAAGACTGGGATCTGATTGCGAGAATGATACGGAAATTACACGAGGAACTCGATATTCCTGTCACAGCGAAGATGCGAATTCTGGAGACCCCAGAGAAGACACTGGCATACGCAAAGACAATACTAGATGCAGGCGCAAGCATCCTCACAGTCCATGGTCGGCGGAGAGAACAAAAAGGTCACAACACCGGATTGGCAGACTGGCAGATGATTCGGTATCTGCGGGAAAATCTGCCCAAAGAGACGGTGCTGTTCGCAAATGGAAACATTCTACAGCACGAGGACATTGCAGCATGTCTAGAGGCAACAGGTGCAGATGGGGTAATGAGCGCCGAAGGAAACCTCTACGATCCAACCATCTTTGCGCCACCGCCACCCGTAGGCCAGGAAGGTCGTGAATACTGGAGAGGTCGGGATGGTAAGGGTGGATACAGGATGGATGCTGTGATGAGGAGGTATATGGACATCATACACAAGTACGCACTGGGTCAAGAACCTCCCCAAAGGAAACCATTATGGATGCTTGGAGATCCTGAGGAACCTCCAAAGCAAGAAGAGGCAGCCAAGTCGGACGAAGAGGATGAGGAAGGCCCGCCAAAGAAGAAGAGAAAGCAAATGTCCAAATCCGAGAAAAAGAAGGAGGCGTCGAATCCAAACTTAACAGCCATGCAGGCACATCTCTTCCATCTCCTACGTCCGCTCGTCGCAGAGCACCACAATGTACGAGACGCGCTTGCTCGTTCGCGGACAGGCGACATTGATGCGTTTGAGAATGTGCTCAGTTTGGTCGAAGCAGCTGTCAAAGAGGGTATCCAAAAATACGAGCAGGAGCAAGCCAACGCCACAGACACACCGGCCGTTCCTGAGTCTCTCGCTGAAGATACCTCCGCAGCACCTCCCGAACCCCTCGACCCTTACGAGTCTTCACTAGCCACTGTAGCTCGCTGTAAACGCCCTTACTGGGTTTGCCAGCCCTATGTCCGACCGCTGCCGAAGGAGGCTTTGGAGAAGGGCAGTATGACAGTCAGTAAGAAGGAGAAGAAGCGATTGGAGCAGCAGGCGGAGCAAGCTGCTAAGAAGGAAGATGCAGAGGTCAAGGATGCGGGTTTGGAACCTGAGGGTAGGGTAGAGAAGCAGGTGTTGTCGGATGAGAAGGGGGATGGAAAGCAGATTGTAGAGGAGCCTAGGGATGGGTTGGTATGTGGATAGTTGGGGTAGCGTAGGTTGAGATATACCCGGTGATTGAGAGGTGTAGTATGAGATGATATGAATGTGAATTTATACCAGGTCAGTGTTTTCCTGTTGCATCTGCTCGCACAGTAACAACTCAATATTTCTCATTGATTTCGGCAAGTACGTTGCCATTTGATACGCGCCTTCTTCTTCACTCCCCAAGTACTTGCCGCAATGGCTCACACCGCACATGCTATTGCTATCGTCCTTTCTTCTGTCCATACCTTTATTTACCAACTCTATTACCTCTGAGGCTTCAATCCTTCGAAGCACTCTCACTTTCCGCACCCAATGACTCGAACCAGCAAAAAAAGCGTCAAAGCATCCGGGGGCCTCACCAGCCACCTCCCCTCCACAAAGCGAGCGGGAAAGAAAGCCAGAAAAAACGTACGTATACCCCTCCCTCTCTTCTCTTCCTGCACCACACCTCCCTAACCTCCCCAAAAGCATCTCCGCAAAGCCTCAGAAAAAGCCCGCAAACTGGGCTTCACCGATGCAGTTCTAGGACCCAACCGCGTATTCAGCAGCACCATCCGTATAAACGCCCTCGAAGCCTACGAACCAGACACCACCCGCCTCGCACCGCTCCTCCTATTCATAGTTTCAGGCCACACACTAGTCTGCTTCGTCGATGTATCCCTCAAGCACGGCATCATGGGCATTGGCATAGTCCAATATGACGACTCCTACATCCTGCACCCAGCCCACACTTTCCACTCCCCCGGCTCCTCCTCCCACTCCGGCGAACTCCTCGCCCTTGCCCTCGCTCTCGGTCATGTCCAGCAAGCTATCCTGCATGAGGGGGAAGCATCGAAATGCGAACGCGTGATTATATACTCAGACTGTGCCTTCGTACTTAGGGGGTTGGCAGAGGGGACGCTAACGGCGCTGGGGCCGCGGATGGAGGGGAAGACGGCGTTAGAGGGGGTTTATGAGGGGTGTGAGTGGAGATGGAGTGGGTGAAGGGGCATGGGGGCAGTGTGGGGAATAAGCTTGCGGATGCGGTGGCGGGGAGGGGTGTTGTTGAGGGTATCAAGGATGAGGAGTTTGGGTTCTCGAGGGTTGAAAATGGGACGGAGGGAAAGGATGCAGGATTCGGTGTTGAAACGCCTCTGTTGGATCACAGTAAATACCAACAGACCGCATGTCTACCTTCGAGTCCCGTACTAGGATGCCAAAGTACGACTTATATCGGCATCGACACGAATCCTACGCAATCGTTTCGGAACCCGGTCAGCGCTGGTACGCATCTTGAACAGCAGATGAACATGATACAATTCAACATCGGTGCCTGCGCAGCTCGAATCAGGGAACTGAAGAAAGCTAGGCCGACATTGGGATATCGCGATAACGTTGATGTGGAAGCGCTGCTACGGCATCTACGGCAAGAACAGAGCGAAGCGCAGATGCGGCTGTGGAAAAAGTCGCAGGAGAAGTGGTTGCATGATTATATGGCCAAGGGACGGAATCTCGGGCTCGTGGCGCCGGGGACGGCGTATGCGGTGCAAGATGCGAAGAAGGGGTGTTGGATTCGGCCTGGGCCCAGGGGGTTCGACGTGACTTGTCTTTCCGATGTAGATGGGGAGAACGAGAAGAAGGGGTGTTGTCTAGCTCAAGGCGAGTGGGTGGGTGATTTACTTCTCAGCGCGTTAAGATAAATACTAACAACCCCCTTCTTCTCATATTAAAAAAAACATCCTTACACCCCCCTCCCCAGCACCTCATCCACCCTCGCCAAATACCCCCCCGCAACCCCCCACCGCCCCGAAACCCACTCCACCAACCTCCGAAACTTCCTCCCTTCCTCCTCCCCAACCACGCCATCCGCCCCATCATCCACCCACCCCCGTGTCTCCAGCACCGCAACCCCAGCCCTAACCACGCATCCCAACCCCGCAAACGGCAATCTCGCAATCTCCTCTTCGCAACCTACCACGCGTATCCCCACTTGGACCATATCCCAGGCCATACGCCTCGAGACGCTTAGCGCAACTTTGACCTTTTCGGCTTCCTCTCCCTGCAGCGTCGAGAATTGTGCTTGGGAAAGCTGCAAGAGGAGGTGGGAGCAGAAGGCTAGGGCGATGGCGTCGCAGTGGAGCCAGGTGTGTGGTTGAGGTTTATCTATCAGAAGAGTAATGAGAGTGTTGATTTTCTGGTCGGCGGATGCGTAGGTGGACGGTAAGGGTAAAGTGTGCGTCAGTGCGTGGGTGTAGGAGAGAACATGACTCGCTGCTACGGCTGTGGCGCTGCGGATATGCGTTTTGCGGGGGCTGGTGGCGTCGGGGGTGGGTGGGGGTAAGGGGATGGTGGGTGCGAGGGAGGAAGCGAGGGTGGCGACCAGGGGGGAGGGGAAGGACAGGGCTAGGGGGAAACCGGGGGTGAGGTGGGTTGTGGAGAGGGTTGTGGAGAGGAAGAGGATGCTGGAGGTGAGCCAGTCTGGGATTGGGGTGGGGGAGAGGAGGAGGAGGAGGTTGTAGAGGGAGAGGCTGGTGGAGAGGGTGAGGTATGCGGCGTGGGATTGGCCATGGCCGGTTTCGTAGATTGCTAGTAGGAGGGATATTTGCAGGATTTGGAGGCTGATTTGGTTGCTTGAGTGGAGGAGGGCGAGGATTTGTTTGAGGGCTAGGTAGATATGGGGTTGCGTGGTGTGGGCTTGTTGTACGCAGGTCCGGCGGGTGATGAGCCAGAGACATAGCAAGAGTAAAGGATGGCGTAGTCTGTCTTTGTGTTGGGATTGCTGCGACAGGTCTTCTACCTCGCCATAGAGATAGGACGTGGGGAATACGGGACACCACTGCTGTATGCAGGTACCGAACTCGTCTAGTGCTAGTACCAGGTCTACATCGGCTAGGTCGAGGATTTCGTATACGACTTTGGAGAGTTTGGCTGCCGCGCCGGATGTACCGCCAGATGTGATCCATGTCGTAACTGCATGAAGCAGCTCACTGACCCCGCCGAGGGTCAAATCTGCATGGAGACAGGCATCAAAGTGCTGCACCAGTGGCGTGACATCGTCATCTCCCTGGCGAATAGGTTCCTTGAATGGCGTGTAGTCGCAGTGTCGTTCTTTTCTGCAGCCACTTAGCATCCGTTTCTTCTTTTGATAGACGCGAAGAATGTTCTTACACAGCACATCTTTGGCAATGTGGCAGAGTGCGGTCACACCTCTGTTTCCTGACTCGGCAGTATGCGCATACATTGGACGCTTTTTGCGTCACTGGTATCAGACCTGCAGCTATACTCATTCTTCTTTCTTTTGACAAAATCCACGGCTCAATCGAGATGGTGGCTGAAAAGTCGTGCCAGAGTCAGACCATGGGATGCGGCGGCCGATGCAGATTTACGCCTACATGATTTCAAGGCTGTTCAGTAATCAAAAAGGACGGAAACATTGACAAAGTTGGAGGCCTGATGTAGGATCAATGGATACAGCTCTGATAGGTTGATATGCTGAGTTAAGCAGGTATCAGCATTAGTAGTACTCTGAAATATTATTGCCTCGGTCGATGCAGTCGTACTCCTGAAGGCATCTATAGTCTATAGATAGACCCCTACCGGTGGATGTTTAGAGGTATCATTTCGTGTTCGAGACATTATGGCTAACGGGCAACGTTAGTCAGTAGTAGGCGACACCAATCGACGGCTGTCGATTAGTGTCGCTCATCAGCCACAAAAACTAGCCACTATAGAAATGTAGGGTGAGCGACACCAATCGACACCTGTCGCTGGCCGGGTGGGGTGAGCGACACTAATCGACAGTCGCTAAGCAGTTACTAGCCATTGTCGGAAGGTGTCGCCTGCTCTACCCGCTGCTCAGCCTCACGATATTGGCTGACAGCAATATATATATGTATGTACTTTGTAGCTCGACAGCGACACCAATTGGAGACTATCGCCAACTAGTAATCCTATTGGAGACACGATTACAACTATTGAGTGGCGCTGAAGAGAGGTGAAGGTTTAATTTAATATTACTTACTCTACGTAGCTATCACCTACCTGGCCTGGCTCCTCTGGCCGATCAAGTGGAGAACGAAGGCACGAGATAGCAGTACCAGAGCGACAGTGGTGAAGCACGATACCACATCCAAAGCTCTCCAGCATTCATTGGAAACCTGGCCTATTTCTCAAGATACACAGACTTCTATCAACCCTCACGTCCCTCTAACCTAAGACTAACCCCATCTTGATCAGAAAAGAAAAACAAAGAACCCTCTCAATCCCATTCTATCGAAACCCCTCAAACAACCAACCGTATCTTCAACAAATCCCCCTCCACAATCTCCCCCTTCTTCTCACTCAACTCCTCAAAATCCCAACACACACTAACATACCTCCCACCCAGCCACTCCCTCCTCTCCGCCCCCAACCACACCATCGCATCCCCCGCCAACTCCTTCGTCTCAGTAAGAACATGATGCAGCTCCTCGGGCATCGTCAACGTCATATCCGTCGCTATAGCCCCGGGATGCACCCCAATCGCCACAATCCCTTCTTTACCTTCACCATGGTCCTGGCTGATGTACTGCGTCAGACGCAGTGCAGCCAGCTTGCTAAGTGCGTAGCCCGAGTGTTGCGGGAGCGTGGAGACGCCAATGAGGGATACGACGTTGATTACAGTTTTGAGGGAGGATTGGCGGAGTAAAGGGTAGAAGGCGTGGAAGATTAGGTAGGGGCCTTTGATGTTGACTTCGAAGGTGCGCCACCAGTCTTCTGGGTCCGAGTCCGGGATTGAGCTTAGTTTGTGGAGGTACCCGGCGTTGTTGATGAGGATGTCGAGGCGGCCGTCAAAGTCTTTGGAGACTTGCAAGGCGGCGGCGGAGACGCTCGAGGCGCTTGTGACGTCGAGATTCAGTGTTGTGATGCGGGGTGGGGGGTGACCAGCGGCTTTTGCTGCTTCGAGGACTGCGGTCACGGTGGAGTCGAGGTATGATCGCGCGCCGAGTGCAATGTTGGAAGCGCCGGCCTGGGCGTAGCTTATCGCCGTTGCCTTTCCAATGCCTTTGGATGCTCCGGTAATGAGAACGCTTTTCCCCTTAAGGTTGACCTTTTTGGGGTCAATGTATGGGTAGGTATCATGATGTTGGCGAGAGAGACGTCCTAGAATATTTTGAGTCGTTATACTTGGAAGTATAGCCTAGGTTCACTTACCTCCAAGTGTTCGTGCTCTTGCAAAGTCTTCTTCCATGCTGACGATTCTCCTTCTTTGAAGTTGGAGAGATTGATATGCCAAAGTGAAATCACTAACATTCGTCTTGTGTTAAATATATTTTCCCATCGCAGTACTCCATACTACAAACGGAACACGGTGACATAGGCAGGACCCAGTTACTTACAAATGTACAGGGGCCCTATTCGGATATTCCGTTTTCCGTCTCCGGTTGGTTACCCTTTGGGGCTTGGAGGTTCCTTGGGGAGTTTCTTATGCAACCCATATAACTGGAAAATCGAAACAAACGACTATTACCCATCAGATCTTGCTATAAACGATACCAAGTGTGTCTTTTTCAATGCATCTGGGTCTAAAATACATACACAGTTTGATACGTAGACTTGTATCTTATCGGCCGTAGATTTGTAAATATTAATTCGCGTCTACTTTAGCTGTCCTTAGCGGTCTAAGAAGTAAGTGGATAGGAGTTTAACTATGCTTCTTGGTAGTTTTACATTTATATTCAGGTGACGTGCATTCTTGGTGGGTGGTTTTGCACTTTAGGTCGGTTACGCTTTAGGTCGGGTGATTTTGCACTTTGGGTCGGGTGGTCTACATTCCGCTTACAAATGCTCACGGGACTACGCGGGGGAGGCACAAATTGCATCGTTCCAAGACTTTAATTCTTTAATTCTAAAGTGCTCGAGAAAGGACTATCTAAAAAGGTTCAATTAAAACTTTTTTTTACGTAGCAAAAGTCGTAAGCATGGAATTTTTACAAGGTAATTTCCAAAGCTGGGGTCTTCATGAGGGGAAGAATCTTCTCTACCGCCCTCTCAGCAGCAATCATAACACCCATGACGGGGTTTGTGGTTAGAGGAGGAACTATACTGGCGTCTACAACAAACAGATTCTGCATGCCGATGACCTTGGTATCGGCATCCACACACTCGCCCATTCTGCAGCTGCTGCTCCAGTGCTGCACATTGCCAAGCGTGTACTGGCTTGGGGTCTTCAACCAGGCCTCAATTTCGTCTTCAGTCGAGTTCTTCGCAATGTTGAGGGGCGTGAGAGTTTCTGGGAGGGCTTGGAAGATGTTGTGAATGAAGGTCGCAATCGCCTTAACGTCGCGGGGGTCAGCGAAGAAGTTGGATGATGGCAGAGCGATGCCCTTGTCGTCGAGGCTGACACGACCGAAGGAGCGAAGACCAGATGTACCGTAAACGTTGAGGGTGATGGTATTGTTGTCGTTTCCATAGTCGAAAGCTCCCGAAGAGTCAATAGTACCTTGGCAACCAACGAGGTCTTCGCCTTGTTGGATGTAGTCCCAGAAAGCACTTGTTTGCGAGGCAAAGGTATATGGTCCAGAGCGGTTCTTTAGGTACATCTCAACATCCATTGGTGGTGGGTTAGAGTAATCGTAGACGAAAGATTCAACGGACTCGTCGTGGAGCTCAATGAAGGTATTCGGGTTGTCGAACACCTTGTCGCCGACTGCGGTGTTGTTGATCCAGTCCTGAGATGGGACTGTGACCTGACCGTTCTTTGCAAGGCCCTCCAAAAGAGTTGCGTTACCAATACCGGACCACATCAGGAGCTGGGGGCTCAAGAGCGCACCTGCTGATGAGATGACTACACCGCCTTGCTTGAGGCAGATGCAGGTGTTGTTGGTACCCTCAACCTCAACATCGACACCGGTTGCAACGTCGCCGTCACGACGAACGCGTAGAACCTTTGTTCCGGTCCTGAAGGCAAAGTTCGATCGCTTGAGAGCTTGCTGGAGGTAGGTCTTTACTGGTCCACTCCTCTGACCTCCCTCGTAGTTCCAGATGGGATGGCCAAAGACCTTGTTTTTGGAATGTTCTTCAGGGCCGTCGTTCAGACCAACGTCGGCATATCCGGCTCCATTGACGAGCCACTTCTTGGCAGCCTCATAGCCGCTCTGAAGGTATCGTTGTCCGTCCAATGAAGGGCTGTCGGTACTTGGCTGGGTTTCCCTGACCTTCCGAATGGCACCTTGCATATCCTTGTTCTTCCAGCCTTCTGGGAAATACTTGTCCCAATCGCTGGCGGGTGGCTGGAAGAAAAGACCAGCGTTGATGGCAGTGTTACCTCCAACAGTGCAGCCCTGGAAGGCGTTGACGACATTGGATGGGCACACCAAGCCCTGACCGGGGTTTGAGAAAATAGTCTTGTACAGGCCTGGGACATCGACACGGCTGAGTTCTGTGCCCTCCAGCCAGTCCGGCCGTGTACGACCACCGGTAACATAGTATGATGGGCCTCCTTGCTCCAGGAGAATAGTCCTCTTTCCCGCCTCACTCATACGGTCTGCTGCAACGATACCAGCTGGCCCGGAGCCTACAACTTGTCAGTTTCGTCGCCAAAAGTCAAAGTACAAGTTCCGAGACTTACCAACAACGATGACATCCCACTCGCCGCCAGGACATTGCGAAGCAGTGGCGGAGCCAACCAATAAGGCGGCGGCAACCACCGCATTCCAAGTATGAATCGCCATTATTATAAAATTAAGAAGTAAGGATGTGATTATAGCTTTAGCACGCTGAAGTTGCTATATCTGTCACTTACAAAGGCCAAGAGGGCTCTCTTTAAGCAACTTTCTCATCCGGCGCTAAACCCGGACCGCCTTCCCTCGGGACCGGGGAGAGAGAGGCAAAAAGGAAAGCAGGAAGCACGGTACTACATCGTTACCAGCTTTTGCAGCAAATTTGCAACGAGAGGGTTGAAGCTGCGACCCCGAAATACGAAAAGCAACGATACCATGGCACCCTTTTTGGTACGACAGAGTCCGTGCCTAATGCTTAATTTAAAGTCCGGCGAGCGGGCACTTTGCCTTGTCAGATGGAAGCGTCAGTGCATTGATCGCTTATCGACATGACACAAGGATATTGAGTCGTTTTCCACAGAGACCCTAACGCCACAGCCTCCACAGCGTGGCTATTCATGGATATGACGATGGGGGCTTGGAAATAAGGCGGGCGACGATGGAGGTTGGGCTAGTAGTAACATCGTAAGATGCCGTCATATGAAGGTACGACTAAAAATTAGTCTGCTACGCTACGCTGAGTTGGGCGATAGGCAAAGAATATCTCGACCTCTTTTCGGGTACGTTGAGGAAATGGTATGGAACGGCTTTTGTCCCAAAGAAATATGGACAGGTACGTTTGCTGTTGTAGGCATAGTAGCATATTGACATATTCACATCTTTCGAGTGTGGGCCGCCAGCAAGGAAGCTATCGCAACTAACACGGGACAGGATAGTGTAGCAAACTCTATTCAGCATCTGGTCTACTAGCCTCCTTTAGCATCCGCATCATTCTGGCCCCTCTTCGCCCCCCCCGTAATTCCACTATCATTAACGTACTTACAAACAGAAACAACCGTCTCTAAACAATCCCCTGTCGTAACACTATAAGCGCCCCGACGTAACAAAACACTTGCCATTAAACAAGACATTATTCGTTCATAGATGAACCCAGATAGAAGAAAGGGGTCAGGAAATTTGGGCCGTCATACAGGGCAAATCCCGTAGTACCGCGTTGTCGCATTTCGCGATCGGCCCGCCCGGACAAACCCCCATGCAAAGGCAACACGACCAAGCTTTCATCCCATTGCTACGTACGTGCCGGCTATTCTTTTTGGGTCCTTACATCATACCACCCGCTTTAGAGCTACGTACCCCACATACTCTAACAGCTTCTCCATGCATACATGTATATTTGTTTCTTTTTCTTTTTCTTTTTTCCAGCTGTTAGAAATCGGGAATGTAAAAAAAAAGTTGGTTAAGTGGTGCAAAAAAAGGCGGGCTGGGAAGTAGTGTGGTAAAGTGGACGGTGCAAGGTAAGGTTCTAGATGGGCAAGCATTAAATGTCAAAGCATAGACGATCGCAATTCACTCGACTGCCGGATGCCGAGAATATGCCACATGAGTGTGGCGATCCATGCGCACTGCTCTGAGCGTTCTACCTAGCTTTTGATGTACTTAACAGTCGCAGTTTATAGTGCTATAGACCACGTTCGGGCATCATTGTTGCCGCACAGGATCTTGATGACACGAGACCTTTTATGCTTATACGAGAGATTACGTTGTGCTTACGGGAGTACGGGCTTGCATCATCGCTTATTCGTTAAACCTATTTGAAATACGGAGTTGTACTGGAATAATGAGTGATTTGATCTGTGGGTGGAACAGCCTATATGCGCTATCTACCCAAGAACCATTCCAGTAGTAGATGCATACTACCATGGAAAAGCCGCCTACGCTGCACTTGCTACCACCGGCTCAGCCTGAACAGCCGATTTCTTTGCGCTTTTCATCTTTTTTGGCCTCTTGCCTTTCTTCATGGGTACCACTTCACTTGCACTAGCTGATGCCTGCCCAGTTTCCGCACTCGCATCGTTTCCGGCTGTAGTCTTGGGATCAGATGCGCCCGCGATCTGTTCAAGCTGTGTCACAGAGTCGGTACGAACAAGATCGGTCATCTTCGGTTCTTCCTTTGGAGACGCTGTGATTGGCGCTTCTTGCTCTGCTTTCTTGCGCATCTGCCCCCGTTCTATGCTGAACATCAACTCGTCATCCGAGAACGGCTCAGCCGTAGCAAGGAGTTGTGGGTTGGACGCGGTGGCTCCCACTTCACCAGAGACATCTTGGACACTCTCTGCAACGAGTGGATTCTTGGTAGGCTCTTCAACAATTGGCTGAGGTTCTGCTACAACCTCTGGTTTGCTGTTGCTGGCATCCTCACTCTCGATAGCAATTACAGAGTCTACATTCTCATGCGACTCAGAAATCTCAGCGACAAGCTCAGGTGTACGAGCGGTGATATTCTCAGCCTTGACTATCGGCGCTGATGCAGGCGTCGCCGGCTTTGGAACGTAATTGCTCATCATGGTCTTCCAGACGAGTTGCAGCAGTCTGCTGCTACCCTCAACTGTCGTGATGAAGTCCGGTTTTCGAAACGGGTTTGGGTCTTCGGTCACAGCATTGTGGAGCGCATCTTCAATATATACTGGATACCACGCATCGTCCTCGGGCAGCAATGGAAATGCATGTTGTCTTGCAACTGCAAGCATGTCAAAGATGGTCACATCTTCTCCAAATGATTTGATCTTGGTTTGTGCAAGCTCTGCAAGGCCTGGTAGCCCGTAGCGTACAGCGGCGCAATACACGCATACACTAAGCTTATAGCTTTCGGGAATGATCTTGTCCGAACCGGCATGTACGCTAAGAGTCTGGTATTTACCGGTGTACAGATAGTGTACTAGAGTGTGCGCAGTTGCTAGGTCGAGCTCCGGTAGGGGTACGGATTGCTTGATGAAAGATGGGTTATAGGATCTTGCAAGCACTTCGCTTCGGCTCAAGACGCTCTCGTGGACTAGAAAGCGAACTGCTTCGGGTCCTACTTCTAACACAGTTATGTGTGTAGAGGCATAGGGACTATGAAGGTTGATTGTTAGCTCCCTGTTGCTGTGTATAGCTCAGATGAACTTACGACTTCTCCTCCGCGCTAACGGTCAGGTCTCCAAAACCATGCAAGTATTCACCCGTTCCATCTTGCTCATGCGACACGCCGAGGGTGGAGTTGTCGCTGATTGACATGGTGTACTAGCCTCAAAGCGACACTTGCTTTTGGCTCCAAAAGGCCCGTTTAGCAAGCTCCATATATCATAGACTTCAAAAATGAGGCTCGAACATATGCGCTGTCAGATTGCCAGATTCGAAGAGTGTATATGCACTTCTGAGTTGTCCGTCCTACGATGGATTTCAGCACTCAAGATACGACAATCCTGTTGGTCAGCCTGGTCGTCCTTCACTGCACCCCGCGAACGGTGGGTCCAATGAAAGAAGAGACAGCACAGAGCCGAACAACATCGGTAAGATCGGGCTCGGATGCATTGTCGTTTATGCCTCAACCTGATTGTTTGATGCGCAAGACCCTGCTCCCGTGCTTTAATCCACATCGATATCGCTCGGGAATTGAGTCGTGAGTGGGTGCTATAGGAAACCGACAGGTATGCTTCCATAGACAAGGTACTACGTGTCCAGTTTTCTTTCACCCGTTCGTATTTCAGGCTCGTGTGGAATGATCTGCAACTCCTCCATCGTCGCTGTAATATTCTTCATCGTCTGGACTCAATCTTCGCGTCATTTCGTATTCTTCAGCATTTTGTACCTCTTTAATGGGGCTGTCATCGATATTCTTGAACATCCGGTAAAAGATAATGCCGGTAACTGCAGCAGCGCTTGCCAAGCCAAAATACAGCCACTGCTGATGAGGGTCTCTTGCCAGGGGTGCAATGAGTATGCCTAATACACTGCCACCGGCGTTTGTAAGAAGAAACAAGCTCATGATAAAGCTCTTCATATTCTCTGGCGCTTTCGCATACGCCAGCTCCAATCCCGTGATACTGGCGAGAATTTCGCTAAGAGCGACAAGCACATATGCTGGTGCTTGCCACGCAACGTGAATTTCGTTTGGTTTGAACCTTCCCTCCCCGATTTTGCCCGCGTTGCAGTTCGAAGGGCTATAATAGCATGGAGGTGCTGCGTAGATGTATGTTTGGAGGATACCAGCGTACAACATAGCGAGTGCAGCTACCAAGAAGCCAAGCGAAATGCGCATTATCGGCTGGAAGGCAAGATGCAGACGGGTACGGATGAATGGGTAGATGAAGCGGTCCATAAGTGGAATTAGTATGATGATCGTGATGGGATCGATATTGGGCAGAATGTCGTTAGGAAGACCATGTAGCTCCATCTGTCCAGCTTGCGATATAAAGTTGTTCAACATCTGCGAGAACGTGACCCAATAGATGGGAAAGAACAAGAAAACTTTACATGCCACCAGTGCTGTCTTCAGCTCTTCGACAAACTTATCGTCCCAGGTCACTCTTGACTTGAGTCTTCCATGTCCTTGGGCCGAGGCTTTCGCTTTGTTAAGGTCGCCGCCATTCCTTGCGGCAATGTACAGAGCCCGGAAGCAGTTACCAATAACACCACCTTGAGGCGGTTTGATGATGTATTGCTTCTTCCCTCTTACTAGTATCACGTAACCGACGCAAAACATGATCAGCGGTAAAAGGTATGCGCCCCAGAAACCAACATGCAACTCCAGCATTGTGGTTGCGATTGCAGATATCGAACCAACGTTTATGCACATGTAGAATACCATGTAGATCCTCTGCACAGTGAGCTCTGGGTCGACAACGACTTTTTTCCCACTTGGCAGAGTTTTGACAAAAGGCCTGTTGGACCGAACTTGCTCAGCGATCAATGGTGACACATTACTTTTGATACCACCCGTACCGAGTCCAATGATTAACATGGCAACAACAAGACCGGGGAAAGCGGCCCCACTCCGGATAGCCCATGGCAAGCTCGTCAAAAAGAGAATCGTGATCCCGCCCATGTAAATCAGACTGAACCATTTGATAGTTGCGTACTTGCCGAGATACTGGTCCGCAACAATGGCCCCGAACAAGGGCGTTAAATAGCACCAGAACTGGAAAAAATTGGTCATTGCAGTAGCGCCTGACTGTTTTAGGCCAAGAGCTCCAGGAAGACCATTGGCGTCGTTGTATCCGTTGGCGATGTAGTTTTGGAATGGCCCTGATAAACCATAGTAGGCAAAGCGCTCACATAGCTCCACGATAGCGACCAAGAAGGCGCCGCGAGGAAGAGTGTCAGCTACCCGCGGAAGAAAGAGGTCGTCTTCTGATGTGGGAACAGCTCCGATATGAACGGGCGGTTCAAGACCTGTGTCCTCCGAGCCCTCATCTGCAATTTTGCCGTGAACAGTCAACCTTGCGCTTGCATCCTCGGTTTGTGCAACAGTCGTATATGCGCCCCTGTTTTCGGCATCTCGACTCCGCGAAGACGCCATGTTGAGGGTCGATTTAGTCCTCCGCTATTCCGATGTACCACAGCTTTCCTCCTCTTGTATTTCCCTTATACCTGCCCCGGTCTGAAGTTGAGATGGTTCACTGCAAACTGTCCACACTAGAGTTTCATCGCATTATTTATAGAAACATGGGTTATATGAATGCAAGCATCGCGAAGGCGATGTTCTGTGAAGATTTTGAAGAATGGAATCTGAACTGTAGTCCATGAAGACACGCGTTCACGAAGTGAGACGGTGCTCGCGTCGAGCTAAGCCGAATAGAGCACTGAATAGCCCCACCATCTTTCACAAGCGCAGAACATAGCAATACGTCGACTGTTGTGAATTCTACAATACTGTCTCATCGAACACATAGTCTGACCTTTATTTCTTCTCTGCAAAGAATCTAACCAACTTCCCCTCCACGTCCTTCACGCCCAGCCCACCAGTCAGACTACCCCTAATCCACTTGGGTAGCTTATCCTGTATCCGCTTGCTCCCATACCGTCTGTCCAACATCAAAATGGCCGCATAATCACCTTTATGTCTGATAGCCCGTCCCACACATTGATTCACAGAGCGCATACATGCGTTCTCGTAAAACTCGCGTGCTGCTGCCTTGCCGTCACCACCGTTTTTTGCTTCTTTGGCAGCGATATACTGCATCTTTGCTTTCCACTCCGCTGAATGCGCATTCGGAAATGGAAGACCAACGACGACAACACCTCGGCCCAGTGCGTCACTGAAGTTGATGCCCTCGGATAGCGTTCCACCAATGACGGCAAAGAGCAGCGCACCTCGGCCGTTACCAGATGCGATTGCCGCACTGTAAGCATTGAGAACCGAGTCGACAGCTGCCTCCTTGACCGCCGATGACGTGTCTATATTCTGTTGACTGCGCTGCTCTAAGAACACCGGCTTGCTGTTTTTGAAAGTATCCCAAAGGGTAATGTTTGATTGTGATGGCTTCAGGCGCTTCCACGCCGCGATACAGGTGTCCAGATACGAGTAGCTGGGGAAGAAAACCACCACTCCATCGGGTATGTCTCGCGCAAAAGCCGAAATAGCGACCCCGAGATCAACCATGGTCTTTTCTTTGTTGCGGGTTTCAAAAGTAAAGTCGAACTCGGCACCACTAGTCGCTCGTACGACGGGTACAGCGAGCAGGTTCGAAGGCGGTATGACATGCCCGCAGGACAGCGTTTTGATCTTCGAAGGGTCCAGATATGATAGCAGATGCTGCTCATAGTCGCTCATTGGGGACATTGTACCGCCCGCAAGTACTACTGCTCTTGCTTCTTCAACGATATCTTTGAAATGAAATGTAGGGTCGAGAAGCATGTATCGCAGCGTTGTTACGCTATCCTCCTTTGAGTAGAAGAATCGGCCTTCCGCAGAAGGGTTCATTAAGGACAGCAGAAAAGCTTGTACATGCATGAGTACAGGAACACTGTGACGGGGTCCCTTCTTGGACACTTGCTTTGTCGACTCATCGACTGTTTGCTCAGCGTACGCGGTATATCCGTCAACCTTTCGAGCAAGTCTGCTTTCTTGGAGGTATGCATTGAGCTTGAAAACATTGATCTGGTCGACACCCTTTCCGGACATTATAGACACCATGTCAACCAGGCCGTCAGTTGCCTTTGGATCGGCGTCGATAGACTGCAAATATGCAAGGATCGAATCCAGGATCCTGACTGTCTGGGCAACGTAGACTCGATTCTTCCCTTTTAGCTTGTTGCGAAACTTTTGAAGATAGGCTGTAAGCTGGGCGCGCGCTTGTTGAACTTGGCCGAGCGTTACGGAAACGGAGTAAATGCCTACTATAGCATCCATCAAGTTGTGCGCTTCATCAATAATGACGACATGATCTTTAAGAGATAGCCCAAATGCCTCGCGAGCAGTACGTTGTAAAAGCAATGGATACGGCAAGGTTACAATCTAGGCTCGTTAGTACATAGACGTATGTTGAATTACTGCAAAGCCGAGCTCACCTCGCAGTACTTCGTCGCTGGTCTTGAAGCATAATAGGGACATACTCCCAGCTTCTTGCCCAGCGATCCGAGATCCTCAATGTCTCTGATCTTTGCAAGCGCATGATCACGGAAGTTGTTGATTAGAGGTTCGCTTTCTTTACTCGGCATATGTGGGCATCGGCTTTCGGTGCTGCTATTCTGTTGCAGCTCTAGGCATCGTTCGTTGATAGCAGTGGCGCTTCCGAGGTTATTGACTTTATCATTAATACATAGATTCTTCCTTGATCCGAGTGTAAGGTGTTTGACATCTTCCACAAGGGAATCTATATCAGCGACGTTCGTATCATCATCTAGAGCAATAGCAGGCGGCATCTTGACCCGACCCAATTCACTCGAAAACTGCGTCAGTTGAGAGTGTGTGCGGGAACAGAAAAATATCTTTGTCTCGTCGGGCACCTCCCCATCGTCGTTCTTCGGAGCATCGTCAGCATACCCCAACGATGCCATCAATGCCTGTGTTTCTGCCGATAGTCCAGACTCATTAAAGGTACCGCCTCTTGCCCGCTTTTGAGATTCCTGGTCGCTTTCATAGTCATCAAGCACGAATTGTGCTTCATCGTCATCGTTCGTTTCACCCGACACAACCTTCCGTCTCTTGTAACTTGACTCGCCATTCTCATAGCGCTCTTTTGCACGCTTCTCTTTTGCTTTGATTTTTGCAATGCGTTCATTCAACTCTTGTTTGCGACGAAGTGCTTCTTGCTTACGTTGCTTTTGCGCATGCTCGACGATCCACGATGGCTCTTCGCTATTCGCTGTATCGGCTGCAAATCCTTCTTCAAAAGTCCTCCTTTTGTGGTCTCTCAACCATGTCAAGGAGCCGCATATCAGGCTCAGTGACTTGCCTGTCCCGGTCGGTGATTCAAAGATGCCGACCTGGCCATTTTCTAAACATTCGTACACAGCGCCCATGAACTCATTTT
This sequence comes from Bipolaris zeicola 26-R-13, assembly GCF_000523435.1. Classification (NCBI taxonomy): domain Eukaryota; kingdom Fungi; phylum Ascomycota; class Dothideomycetes; order Pleosporales; family Pleosporaceae; genus Bipolaris; species Bipolaris zeicola. The sequence continues at coordinate 291,496 of NW_006912050.1, forward strand.
GTATATCATAGGGCGTGTATGGGTGATGAAAGTCCCGTTGCTCGGTTTTGCTGACCATTTTGAAAACGTATACCAATGAGTGGATGTAAGTAGTTCGAAGACGCGGCGCGTTCACGAAAACGGGTGTTCACGTGCCGCGCTAAGTACCCACTAGCGTATGAACGACGAAGCAGTCCCTCTATCTATGGATGGATAGAATGCTGACAAAATAAGACATGTCCAACTCCATCTGGCACGTGATTTAATGGAAGTACAGTTTTATGGGAAAGGACAGCGGGCGATTTCAATAGAATGTAACAACATATGGGAATGAGCGCTATGTAACAAAGTTGGCACGTTAGTATCATTTTGTCATAAGATGTTTCCAACAAAGATCTTCATATCGTTATATTGGAACTCTATAGAACCATTGAGATCCGGGTATCATATGCCTGTACTTGTATTCTCTTTGTCGTGGAGCATCAAGACTCTTCACTGCCACCCCTGCTTACTTCCCGTGCAATGAACGCATCAGGGTCCACCGGGCAGCTTTTAACATCTACCTTGTGCTTATCTGCCCATGCTCTGACTTTTGCCTTGTTGATTACAGCGTCTGCGCCGCCCTTCTTCTTCTGTTCGAGGACGTCCATCATCTGCAAGGTTGCAATGATGTCCTCAGGTACAATGTATGTCTTTTCGCGAAGTTCCTGCACAGTAAGTGTCTTCTTAGACGGACATGAGAGGAGGGTACGAGCAAGTGTTTGTGACCAATAGTGGTTGTAAGCAATGCGACCGAGATCGGACAGCGCTGTCGTGATGTTAGCACTAGTCGGTGTATAAGAGGACAGACCAGAAATGGCTTACGCTTCTCAGGACCACCCAACCTCTCTTCTCGCCTACTCATTTCGTAGCTTGCGCCCATCAATAGCTGGCCCAATCCTTGCTTCTGCCACGGTGGGAAGACTAATATACATGCTAGGTTATTGTTGTCCCAACTCATCTTCTCCTTGCTGAAGAAGCCCACGACCTGTCCCTGCGCGCCGACTCCACCTGACGGAGTCTCCTCATCAAGACTGGTGTTCGGTATGCTAGGTGTGGGATTGTGCGCAACTAGGAGATAGTACAGGAAGGTCGTGACGTCGTAGAAGACCGATTTGGTGTCGAGGAAGAGCTTCGCAAAGAGCGATAGGTTCTGCGCATAAAGCTTATTCTTCTCGCCATCGATCTCGTACAGGGAATAGTTGTCTTTTGTGTAGACGTTAATGCCCGGTGGTGGAGTGTTGCGAAGGGGACATGCTTTCTGGGGCGTATCAGCTCAACCGGTCCTTATGAACTACAAAGGCCCTTCAGACGTACCAGATGGCCCAAGAAGCCAACGAGTTCCTTGCTATACTTGAAGCACCACTGGCACACATAGAGCCGTTCGACGCGTCTTCCCACAAGCTCTTCTGGGTAAAAAGACGGGTACCATGGCTTGATCAGCAGCGAGCCGAGCACAACCTCGAGGACGTTGGGGCCCGTAGGCGGTTTCTGTGAGTTCTTGAGTGCGGGGGTGGTGGGCGTCGATGTCATGGAGGCTACATCGGGGGCCATTGAACAGGTGCTGACGCGCGGAGGGCTCGTTTCACATGCTGCTATGCGGTCGTGGGGTGACGCGGAGCCCGCAAGCATTGTTAGCGCGACGCGGCTGCACGTGACCGTGTCTTCCCATGTAGTACGTATATTTTATTTAACAAGGGCAACGAGTGACATGACCCCTAGAAACTACTTCTTTGTGTTCCTCCATAATGACCCATGAGAAAAATCCCTTGCTCAAAAGTATCCTGATATCGAACTTCGCGACCACGACATAGGCATCCTCGTTCACTTTTTGTGTGGACTCGCGGGGGGAGTAAAGATCCCCGAAGATCTCGTTATATCTTGCATCCCGCACTGGTACAAATGCAGTGCTTTCAGTACAGCCTTATTCTCCGAGTAGTAGTTCCAGGCATCCTTGTCTTCCATGATGGCTGGCAGGCGAATGTGCAGCTGCAGGATGATTGCGTTGCGGAGACCATGATCCAATTCTGGGCCGGCATCGTCATAGATCTCTGCAGCCAGATAGACAATAGTCAGAGGATTGTGAATGAAGGGAATGCGGTCAATGATTGTCTTGGAGACTTTCTGCTTGATTGATTCGAGGTTATACTGCGCACATTGTCAGAACTGTAAATCATGTAAATCATGGAGGGAGCCTGACCTTGTCGCATGCGATGAAGAGGGCCAGCAAATCGCGCATGATACAATCTTTCTCAAATCCGTTTCTGAGCGCAAAATTGCTGAAGATTGATCCCGTAGTCGGGTTGGATACTCCATATATCTCCTTGAGCATTGTGCTCACGGTCTGGCTGTCCTCAGGCAGTGTGATAGAGCGTTGGCTGGTTTCCTTCAGAACGTTAGCAGGGCTCAGGTGCTTTGTAGGTCGCACACAGGTCTCTTACTGTGAAGCATCCATCGCAAACCGCGTTGAAGTACAGCGATCGTGTGCAGAGCCTAGCTGCCGTGTCAGCTACATCGACAAAATAAGGGACATGATGCTTACAAAACGCGATGAGCTTGAAATACCCTACCGGCGGCGATGATGGTGAAGTCGGTACATTTTCCAGTCTTGTAGATACTGTGGCTGTTAGCCTATAGTCTGAGATTTCTGCTTGAAGTATTTACCGGGCCCATTCTGATGTGTTCTCGTTCGGAGCTGCTACCCACAACTGACATTTCTGGTTGGTATAGCCCTCCTTCTCCATGCTGAAGTCGGTACGGGCCAGTGCAGCATTGCTATGCAATTGAATCAACATTGCTCGAGTACGGGTAGAAAAGGCGATACATACGAAGCAGCTTCATGTACTTCAAAGTAAGAATTGCCAACCATGGTGGCAATCCGCCCAAGCGCGTGTACAAAGTCCCCGGCGTCCGCACTAGTCGTGAAGTACAGGTCGATTTGCATGTGTGGCATGAGTATACAAACTTTCTTGCATGAGTTATTGAAACGAGTGCAGACTGCACGCGCTTTAGATACCTGGAAGAAGACTGGCTCCTCGGTATCCGGAAACTGTGCCATCACGGCAACACCAGGCTCGGTCTGGTACACAAGTCCAAACTCGGAGTTAGCACGATCAAGCACCAGCTGCGCTGGCCCTGAGGATTTGACATCGTGGCTGACCGTAAACGACTGTATTAGCCAGGTTATCGGGCCCTGCTCATCAAGGGAGGTAACTGATGAGGTCATGGCTACTGAAAGACCAGGGTTTTGCAGAATAGTAAGTTATACGAGATCGGCGACAGAAGCCTTGAGAGTGTAAATCACAATAGGTGCTGAGGTTTGGTTGTACGTGGAACTAGAGCATATTAGAATCCTGCCAACGTATATGTTGGTGAGATGGTACCTGAGCGGTGAGAGGTGAAACCTCTATAGGTAAGTGAGTCCACAGCATGGGTTTTGCATTAAGATGAGGTGAGAGAGACTCCATCACGTACTGTCAATATTTCGACATGGCTACAGAGGGAGTAGTCTAGACATTCGTGCTGCCCCTAGCAGCCCCATACATACGCATCCCAAGGATACCAAACATCGGCATCGATAAAAAAACTTTTCACCTAAACCACCCTCTAGCTCATCTACTCTTGCCAACTCTTCCACCCCTCCTCCCTCCACACCCCACTCTTTCCCCCCTCCTTAAACACCACTCTCACCCCATCCACCCTCTGAAACCTATCCACCGCCTTGCACATATCAACCACACTCAGTGCCGCGCCCATGACAGCCGTCAGCGCTTCCATTTCCACGCCTGTCTGCCCCGTACACTGGACTTTGGCTTCGATTTTTACGCCTCCGTGTCCGTCGGAGAAAGGAGCAAGTTCGACGCTGACGTGTGTGAGTGGGATGGGGTGACACAGGGGTATTAGGTCTGGGCATTTTTTCGCGGCCATGATGCCAGCTATGCGGGATACGCCTAGGACGTCGCCCTTTTTAGCGGTGTTGGAGCGGATGAGGGAGAGAGGGGTTGGGTTTGTGAAGTGGATTGAGCCGATGGCGATGGCGGTGCGGATGGTGTGTTGTTTTGTAGACACAGATACCATGTGTGCGGATCCCGAGGGGGTAAGGTGTGGTAGGTATGGTGCTGGTGATTCTTTCTCGTCATCCTTTTCCTTCTCTTTTGGCTGCAATGTGAGGTCGTGAGCTGGTGGTGTTGACCGCGAAGAGGTCGAGTACATTTTGCGCGTAGTGGATTCATGAGAAACCTGGCTTCCCAAATCTTCGTGTAGACTTGGTCTCTTATTCGTGCTTGAGAGCGTTGCTGGTATCGTCCTGGCTTCTGCTTGTCCCTGTTGTGATGGTACCTCAGACTCCGTCTCGTTGGTCAAGAATCCAAGGCCTTCGGCTTGAAACTCATCCCAGTTCATCGATCCCTCTGCATCTCCATGCATTTTGCCTCTATTCGCAAAGACTTGGTGCCAACGCACTGCCATTCGTTCTGCAGCTTCGTTGCTGAGATCGTGATCGCGAACCATTCGATCAAGCACAGCTTGAATACGCCCATCCATGATGTCTTTCTCTACCTGGCCAATGGTGTCGAATCGCGTCTGCCACTTCTTCACCATAATCTTCAGCCACGTCTGCAATGTCGCTTTGTTCTGACTGGTCCACACATTGTATGGCAGCGTGTCGATACGCGGATACGAGCTTTTGAGGCGCTGAGCCATTTCGAACACATAGGATTGGAGTTCTGGGACCGAACCCTCAAACGTGACAATGAGATTCTCGTCAATAGGAATAAATCCTGCAGTGGGAACCTGCAAATGCAGGCTATCACTCGGCCTGGATGCAGTGAAAGTGATCGGATTCATGTCGTTGCCATTTATGTCTTGGTCTTTATCTTCGGACTTTGATCGAGTCAATATAGATACTGAACCTATTCCAGGCTTCCGAAGTTGTATAGCGGTACCCTCGTTTACCGGTGCTGTTGCTCTTATGCTCTCGGAATCAAGATCAGTACTTTGTAGCTTTGGCTCCTCCCAGCCCTTGCCAACCCTCTTCATTGCTTGATCGAGTATAGAGTCCAAACTCTTCGAAGTCGGCTGGTTCTTCTGATCATTGGTATCCACGGGTATGGGAATTCTCTTAGCCTCCCGCTCTTCATTCTCGTGCTCTTCAAGCTGCTTCAGTAGCAAACGCTTCTCCGCCAAAATCTCTTCTTTTCGTGTCCTGATTTTTTCCAGTTTTTGAGCTTGTTCGCGAATTTCGTTGACTTGTTGCTTATGGGCATCAAGCAGTCGGTCAATATCGTCAAGCTCTTGCAACTGCCTAATAGAGTCTGTTGACACTGCGCCCCACTTTTTGCCCGGTTTGACCGGCTTCGTCCGGTTGCGCTGTATTATGCGATCCTGCAACTCATAAATCTTATCCTCGGTGTTCTTCAATGCCCTCTGGATCTCGGAAGGTATCCTGATCTCCTCTAAAAAGGCTTTGAGTTCAATCATATCTTGTTTCTGGCGTTGCAGCATCATAACCTCACGGTTTTGTGCTATATATTGTTGTGTTCGATCGGCAATCGATTGAGCGTCATGCATCAGCTGTTTGTGGCTCACTTCCTCTGATCCCTGAAGTATGGATAGCAGCTGACTATGGGCTTTTTTGTTAAGATATCTGAATCTGTGACCACTGCCGGACTGGAGCTTCGCGTCCGCAACCATTCTCCAGTAAGAGTCATACTTTTTATCGGTCAAACCATACTTCTGTCGCACTTCCTCAAGGTTTGGTGGTAGAGTGGCTCTTTGGGGACCGAACCGAGCAACAGATTGCACCATTTCTTCGTATTGAAGACCATGCTTGGTCCATACCCTAACCGATGGGTTTTTACGCCGGGGCTTCTCTGCAAGCGGTTTGGAAGTGGAGAAGGCTCGAACAGTGTTTGCGGACTGCAACGTTGTGAAATGCAGACGCGGCATTGAGGGTTGAAGAATATTTGACGTTGGAGGGAATATATGGGAACTCTTTGCACCCGAACGCAGGGCTTGTAGAGGAGACGGGCGCCATGAACCTAAGTCTGCCAATGGCTTTTCATCTACATTTAGTCAGTAATGCACATCACACACATACACACAAAGATGGTATGCAAGCATAAAAGGGTATATCATTCGAGTATGTAATCGGGAACGATGATGCTCCAGACGATAATATAGACTCACAATGAAGGAGAACGCTCAAAACGCCATTAATGCAACGGCCGTCATATCGCAACAAGCCTCCAAGCGATCTGACATGATTAAGAAGAGGAAAAAGGGACCACAATCACCCACCAATCAAGATCATGGGCCTGTTCTCCATGCTGGCGAGATCTTCCAGATCAGCGTGCTTTTCTGCTTTGCGCTTTACAGCTGCTCCTACAACTTCGAGCAATTCGCGTTCTCGCTGGCCCCAGCCAAGTATAGTTTCATTGCTCAGACGGCCCTCATGACGGTCCATTTCGATTTGCCTGATACGTTCGAATGCTTCTTGATCGATGGGTTCACCGTTGTTACCCTGCCGCAGTACATCGCGCAATGATACCTCGGCGTTTCCATGTAGGCACACCTTCAGATTGCCGTCACTTGTTATGCGCAGTCGATTACAAGAACCGCAAAAATCGTTGGTCATGCTTGTAATGAAGCCAACCTTGCCTACAAAGCCAGGAACTTCGTACGTCTTGCTAGTGTCGTTCTTGTGGCCAGGAACCGGCCTGAGTCTTGGGTATTTTGTCCTGATGATATCCAGCATTTCTTGGAAGCTGATCATCTTGTTCTCACTCCATTTGTTACCGCCAAAGGGCATGTATTCGATGAAGCGAACTTCGATGTCTTTCTCGCGGCCCATCTCGACAAAGGGCAGGATCTCGCGCTCATTTAAGCCACGCATTACAACACAGTTGACCTTGAGTTTCACATTTGCTCCCAACTTGTTCATCTCGAGTATGCGGTCGATCGACTTCATCACTGCATCGAAGCCTTTCCGCCTCGTCATAATCTGGAACTGGAACGGATCCAGGGTGTCTAGACTTAGATTGACGCCTGTCAAACCAGCCTCGACCATGGCGTCGAGTTTCCGGTGCAGCGATATGCCGTTGGTGGTAAGGGCGAGCTCGCGCAGGCCTTTGGGGCGCAGACTACCGATTTGCTGCATGAGGGGCACTATGTCGCGGCGAACGGTGGGTTCGCCCCCAGTAAGGCGGATCTTGGTCACACCTTGCGACACAAATAGCGACGAGAGGTAGAAGATTTCGGGTGTGGTCAGCATGTTGGCGGACGGCGATAGCGGAACGCCCTCTGTTCCTCGTCAGCCAAATTTTTTGTCGAGTCATGTTCATGGCACACCTTCGGGCATGCAATACAGACATCGCAGATTGCAGCGCTCTGTGATGCTGATGCGCAGATAGTCATGCTGCCGGTTGAACGTATCGGTCAAAAAGGCAGAGAAAGGCTTCGCATTCTTGATTGCTGCTCTCCGGTCCTCACCGCCCGATCGCTGCGGTGTCGGTACTGGGGAGATGCCTGGGAGGAACTCGGAAACTGGCTCCCGTGGTTCTGTATTTGTCGCAATACATCTTGTCCGTATGGCGGAGATGGGCGATCGTCCAGATAGTTCGCCACGGCCAGCGACTCTTCGCAATGTTTGGGGACCCGCCCGTACCCTAGCCATGTGCGCCATCATACCGAGTCGAGTCTGGAGGAACCGTGTCTAACATTGGGAGGGGCAGACATGGGAAAGTTATATAAGCCAGTGGACAATAGGGCGGAGATGACTGAGATGCGAACTGCTTTAGTGGGCTGTCCGAGGCCCATGCAGGGATCTGTAGTCGCACTTGGCAGCATTACTAAGGATTGTGCTCGCAACTGGTGGGGGATTCTCGCCAATGACAGTCTGATGATAATCGTATCCATTGAAGTCTGTTGCCACAGCGCTGTGGCCTACCTGTTGTGCAGAGTGACATGTTCTCTCAAAGGCTGATAGTGCGCAAAAATGAGTTTTGTAACATGACGCAACAATTCCGGCCGTACTTCTCCGTGCCTGTCTTCTTCCACTATGTACAGTACTCTACAAAAGACCACTACTATCCTTTCGAGAAATGTATACGCAAGTATTACGTTCTTTTATATTGCTACCAACTCGGCACTTGCGCCCGACATACTACATCCTTCGCTTTTCCCGCCTTTCGTATTTCTTTACCAGAGCTTCGAATCTTTTTTTGCCTCGCTGCGACACGAATTGTAGTCGGACATTGCATTTTCTTTGTAGAGTTGCACCCCTTCCTGTCCGCTCGGCCTTGAATTCCCTAGCCAGTTTCTTCTGGGTAGGCATGCAATACTCGTTGTGCATCATATCTGCAGGGGCACCACGTGTGGCTAGCTGTTTTTGATGACTCTGGTCGTAATATCTTCCCGTAGTAGGCATGCCTCCTCGCTCCCACACCATCTCCGGATGCCACTCCAAGCAACTCCCACACGTGACCTTCAAACATGGTCCCTCATAGCCGATCTCATTCTTCCGGTTCCCTGTTCGTTTTCGTTGTATACCACCGTAATGAAACTGGTAAAGCTTCATGTTACAATCTCTGGTTGTACTTATTCTGCGGACAAGTCGCTTTTGTGTTGTGGACTGATTGCTCTGGACATTAGAAGGGCTGTAGGCATTCCAGATGTGCTTTGGTATGATTAATATTAACCCCATGATAACGTCTGTGGTTACGAATAGAGGACTGGTTTTTGCACAAAAGCACTAATGCGATTCAATAAGCATTCGCCTGGCCAGCTTGCTACACGTACTATGTATATGGAGGGGCGCAAGCGATTGTCAGTCCCACGATTGTTGTTTCATTGCTTCTCATTGTTGCCGTCTGCTTGATAAAGAATAAATTGCTTCCTGCGACGAATAAGACATTGTATGGAAAACGGACCCAGTAGAACATCTATTCAGAGAAAGTCAAACAATCTCTTTGATCAAGTCTATAGATCTTAAAAATGCAACGATGCGACCATCCGCTATGTAAAATACCTACAAAGATTGCAATACCGATTCTTAATCATAACACCTTTCCCATAGTCCTCCGCTTCGAGCAAAGCTTTGGCTCTCTACAAACTTACTCAGTGTGCACCTACCATAACGGTCCCCGCCACAGAACTCCAGTGGTTGCACACGGTCATTTACAATAACGCGGACCGACTCTTCTTTCTCACCCTTGCATTGCAGCTTCTCGACATACAGGCGGGCGGCGAACGGCACTGTCCATGCAGCCGAGTAGCCATGAGTCTGCTTGGTGTCTTCAATCGTAGTGTTAGACAATGCCTTGGTCTTGTTGTACAGTCCAAGCGCAGCTAGAACACCACTGATGTCATTATCGTGACTGAAATCAGCGTATACTTTGCGGTCCAGAGGGAATGTTTTTGAGTCCGAGTCAAGTGTCCGGTTTGTGTTGGTGTTGTCTTCAACAGGCTTCTTTGTCAGGCGTGCCAACAGCTCATTGACATACCCGATTCCCTGCGTAGGCCCAAGTGGGTTTCCTACACTGTAGCCGTAATACTTGCCCAGAGTCTGGAAGTAGTCATACTCGCGCCACTCCTTGTCTGTGAACAGCTTGCAAAACTCTGACAACTGTGCCGAAGGGTGTGCAAGGGTGTCGAAAGGGCACATATCCATCATATAGACAATAGAGGTCGCGCTGAGATTGGTACCGAGAGCTGAGTTGACGCGGCTTTGAATCGGCGGCACAAACTTAGCAGCCCACACCTGCTGCGCTCGGTCTCCCAGGCCATGGCTCGGTCCGCCTTCGAAAGCAGGGCAGACATCGTGAGACAGTGTGTTGTTCCAATTTGGGCCTTCTGGAATGACCAAATCAATCTTCTGGGGCTTTGTGTTCAACGACTGTGCAACACCCATGAGCCAGCGCTCAGCTGACTCTACGACACGATGCTGGCCACCAGCGCGCACGAATGGCGTGTTCTCGTCCATGAGCTTCTGGTACCGGCGGTAGAAGTGTGCGCCCGAGTTCACCATCTCCTGCCTTCCCGCATCCGTCAACTCATCCGCACCCAATGTATAGTCATAATCCTTCAAGAACTTGAATGCATCCGGGTACGATGTGCTAGTGTTCTGGATTTCGGCAATCAGGAGGTGATAGGCTATCGATTTGCCAAAGGTCGGATCGCGGCCACCATGGCGGGAGAGGACGTTTGCAAAGGTGACTTCGCAGCCTTTGGGAGGGGCAACGTCTATTTCAGAGGGCACAGAATACCACAGGGAATACTGGCCAAGGAAATGTGTTGTCTTGGGGCTGCAACGGTAGCCCTCGTCGATCGTGTCGCAAGACTTTGAGGTAGAGAATGGGAACAGGCTAATGGACAATCAATGGATGAGATGGACAGAATGATCAGATGGTAAATACTTGAAGAGGGCGTAGATGACTACACAGGCACCAACTGCCTGAATTGCACGACGACGTAGTCCTGAAGCTTCATTGTAGCGTCGCGACGGCTTTGACGTCAGCGGTTCCTTCTCGCTCATAGGCAGAGACGTATAGCTTTGAGGTCGGTTTCCGCGCATCCTGTTCCAAGGTTGCGACATCTACAGAGTGGTGGTGTATGTGGTAGTGTTGGACCGTCTTGAGCTGGTCAAGTATGGGAGAGAAGCGGAAACTGAAACCGTAACGCCTGTGCCGACCCAAAGGCAAGTCTCAGGACGCGCCAAGGCACCGTCTCTCCAGATTCCTGGCGAACAGGACGCGCAACATTGTTGCATGGAAAATGATGTGCGACGATCCACGAGCGGTGGAGACCAACATGGTGCTATTCACGGGCAATGGGTTTACCCTGCTCTGGGCTGTCAGTCGTTGTGCAGGGTGCTCGTGCCAAGACCGCTAGGATGAAAGGACGAAAGCTTCGAGAAACCTCAACACTCCCAATAGGCGCTGCCTTTACCTTTTGTCGATGCTAGTCCAAATGTACATTGACGAGGCCTACAAACGCTCTTGACGCTCTATCGACACTATGATACGGTTATGGCCGTTGTGCAGCCCGGTGTCGGATAATGCACGTTGCGGAGCGATAACGCCGTTCGGTCAGCACCAGATAATCGGCAACGCATCTCCTCATTGGCTGTTACCCCATCTTTTGACTTGGAATCTATCTCCCTATCTGTAATAGGGTCCCTATCAAGCTTCGTCAAGCTTTGGCCACTCTGTTGGACATGCCTCCTTCGGATAGTTGTGGCACTTGCAGCATGGCTGACGAAACTCGTCCCGTATCTCCGCTTTCAAGGGACATTGTTCGTCTTAAATAGTACCATCCTTTGCCTTCCATTAACACGCGACCTCTTGACACTCTCAGTGCGAGTTGAGCAGACACCATGAGGTCCAGCCAGCAACAGAACCTCGACGATGAGGCCCAGCTGCAGGGTAAGTCTGGAACAGACGTCATGCTTCGGGGATGTCCATTGACTTAATCTTTTTAAATAGCGCTTGGCCACAAGGGCGAGTTGCAACGCAACTTCAGTCTTTTGTCCATGCTGGGTCTAGCTTTCGCCATCTTGAACTCATGGACTGCCCTCTCTTCGTCGCTCGGGCTTGCCTTGCCATCAGGCGGCTCAACAAGCGTTATCTGGGGTCTTCTCACAGCCGGTATCTGTAACTTAGCGTTAGCTGCGTCGCTTGCCGAGTTTCTATCCGCATATCCTACAGCCGGTGGACAGTAAGACTCGATCGAGCACTCGTCTTGGATTATGCTAACCCAAGCAAAGATATCACTGGGTTGCCGTCATCACTCCAAAGAAATGGGTTCCACTCGCATCCTTCATCACTGGCTGGATCAACGTGTCAGGTTGGGTTGCCCTAACGACTTCTGGGGGGCTCCTCGCTTCCCAACTCATCTCCGGTCTCATCGCCCTTTGGCATCCGGACTTCAGCTTGCACCCATGGCAAGTCTGGCTAATCTACGTAGCCTGGACGCTCATCGCCTTTGTCATCAACGCCTTCATGAATAGCTTGCTGCCCTACATCAACCGAGCCGCATTTATCTGGTCTATCGGTGGGTTTGCAGTCATTTGCATCACCGTCTTGGCCTGCGCATCTCCCGACTTCGCTTCCGCCGAGTTCGTCTTCACTAAGTTCATCAACGAGACGGGCTGGCCAGATGGTATTGCTTGGCTTCTTGGTTTGCTCCAGGGTGGATTCGGCTTAACCGGTTACGACGCCGTTGCCCATATGATTGAAGAGATTCCAAACGCTTCAGTCGAAGGCCCAAAAATTATGATCTACTGCGTCGGCATTGGCACTGTTACGGGCTTCATATTCCTTATGGTTTTGCTCTTCGTCTCTGGAGGCGATGCCGCATCCATCATCTCAGCAGCACCCGGTCCGATCCTGCAAATCCTTTTCAACGCCACGAAAAGCCGAGCGGGAGCTACTTGTCTCTTGATGTTCCCATTAGTTTGCATTCTCTTCGCAGAAACCGCCATCATGACGACTTCAAGTCGTATGACTTATGCATTCGCCCGTGACGGCGGATTACCATTTTCAAACTTCTTTGCAAAGGTGCATCCGCGACTTGGCCAACCACTCAACGCACTGATTCTGGCTGCTACCTTGGCCATTCTCTTTGGTCTGATCTTGATCGGTTCCAGCAGTGCTTTCAACGCCCTCATTTCTGCATCCGTCGTCGCTTTGGGTGTGAGTTACGCCATACCTGTTGCCATCAATCTTGTTCGTGGTAGAAAGATGCTGGGCTCCAGGCCTTTTGCTCTGCCAGAACCTCTTGGCTGGGTGGCAAATATCATTGGTGTCACATACACCATTATTACAACAGTGTTGTTCTTGTTCCCACCCCAATTACCCGTCACAGCTTCAAATATGAGTAAGTGTTTTCCCCGATATGCTTACTAGTGTTTATCTAACTGTATGTAGATTACTGTGTTGTCGCATTCGGCATCATCCTTTTCATCAGTACATTCCAATGGTTTGTGGACGGACGCAAGAACTTTAAAGGACCAAGGACGGATATGGGACTTGAGGTTCTCGAAGCTATAGGGAGTCATCAGCAGGATGGCGTGGAACCAGGGCCCCTGAAAGCCACTGATGATGAGGCGGATTCGCATACAATTAAGCCGTAGGGGGAAAACAATCTCCATTCTTGAGACATATTTTTTTAACATTAGAAAACTGCAAATCATTCCTGAATTCATGTCTCTGTATCTTCACGTGTTCGCTGGTCGTGCAAAGGGAGTTTGTAAAGACACTATTCCATAGCGCATCGTCCACTCGACCTTAATAATCACTGTTTGGGCACGAAGCTAACGCTTTTTTCTTCAACGGAAAACTGTACACCCATTGCGCATACTATGGTTGCGATTCCTGGGGGTTTGTTTCTTGATTTCGTGTCCCTTATCCACATCTAGTTTGCCACACCTTGTAAGTTGCACGGAAAGGTTCCGCGACCAACTGCCGATGACGGAATGCGTAGTGACCCCGCGTCCTACACTACACGCCTTACTATCCGCAAGATCGTACCCCAGTAACTATTTATACCAGAGTATATGTCTTTTGTACAGACGTATTATTGTAAAATTCGACATTTATAATGGCTGCTACAAAAGTTGCTCTCATCACAGCGAGCTCAGCGGGCCTGGGGGCCCAAATAGCCCGCGCACTGGCGCCAGACTTCCGCGTCGTACGTTGAATAGTCAATTCACACGCTGAGATATAGAAACTTACCAAGTCAGGTGATAAACTACTCTTCCAATTCAGACCGCGCGCAGTCCCTCATCAAGGAACTCTCATCCATACCTGGCGCTTCCTCGGAAGCAAACCCACGCTTCCACCTCGTCCAAGCGGACATGTCGTCCAAGCCGTCCGTCCAGAGCCTCGTCAAGGAAACAATCGAAAAAATGGGCAGACTAGACGTCGTAGTCTCCAACGCCGGCTGGACTCGCATGACGACCTTCACAGACATCGAGCAACAAGTCAACGACGAAGACTGGGACAAGTGCTTCACTATGAACGTCAAGACGCATCTGTGGCTCGCATATGCCGCCAAAGACGCCCTGGCCGAGACAGATGGCACATTCATCTCGACAGCTAGTGTCGCCGGTGTCAAGCCCAGCGGAAGCAGCGTTCCCTACGCCGTCACCAAAGCCGCACAGATCCACCTCATGAAGAGTCTGGCTGTTGTTCTAGCGCCCAAGATCCGAGTCAACAGTATTAGTCCTGGTATGCTGTTGACAGAGTGGGGCCTCAAGTTCCCGGAGTCGAAGCGCAATGCTGCTATTAATAATACGAAGTTGAAGAGGTTGGCGACGGTGGAGGATTGTGCGGATCAGGTGAGGGTGTTGGCGCTGAGTCGGAGTATTACGGGGCAGAATATTTGTATTGATGGTGGGTCGTCGGTGTAGTGTGTAGTATAAAGTGAATGGCATGGAGATTCTGTGCATAAGAGGCCTCTTCTGGAAGACGGTATATACAACTTTTGCTCTAGGAAATTTTCTAAATAAGATATGGTTCAGAGGGCAGAAAATTTCATCACGATACCGAAACCTCTCATCGTACCTAGTGGTATTCCTCTCCACCCTCATCTCCCGTGTTGGGTCGAGGGTCATTTCTATTCCCCCTCAATGCGGCGACTGCATCTTCATCCTTGCGGTACAGATCCTTTAGGTATTTCTTGAAGGATCTGGACATCTCCACCGTTGCCTCAATGTGCTTTTGCTTGATAACGATGCAACCGCGATTGTCTCTTTCCTCGTCGGTTTCCGCCAATGACACGGCAATCTGGAAGGCTGGAGCAGAAAAAATTTAGTATCCATATGTTAGAAGAGAGATGAGACAACCTGTGACGTACCGTTTCTGATCTCACGACCATTCCATTGCAGCGACTTGAGCTCTTTGCACTCGTCGATGTATGCTCGCGTGTTGTTATGCACTCTAATCTCGCCCTCCCTTTCGCGCTCTAGTTTTTGGAAAAACGATTCCCAGACTTCTGCTCTGGCCTTGTCGGAGAATGGTGGGTAGTATATTGTCAGATTGATTCTCGAAATGAAAGCTTCGTCAAACATGCCCACTCTGTTTGTAGTGAGAAAGAGGATACCCTGGTAGTATTCCATTGCGCGTAGGAATGAAGCGACAAGACTGTTGCGCTCGATGTCTTGAACGCGCCGGTGCTCCATGAAGATGTCGGCTTCGTCGATGAGAAGGATGGCGTTCCATGCTTTTGCGTACTTGAAGAATACCAGCAGGTTTTCTTCAATTTTAAGCGGGTCTGTTCCAATATCGGCACATGTGACAGTTAGAAGAGGGCGCTCAGCATTGGCAGCAATGCATTCTAGGGAAGGAGTCAGTCTTTGAGCGAACTGATGTGTTTGTAGTGTCTTGTTATACCGGCTGTGTAAGTCTTCCCAACACCTGGCTTTCCGTGCAAAAGAAAGATTAACCCCTCGCCTTTACCTTTGACGAAATCGGGTGACCACTGCTTTGTTGATGCCGGTGTTTTTGAATTTGTGACCTTTTGGCCAAATTCCGCTTCACGTTCTGCTTCTGCTTGTAGTCCGATGAGATATTTGCGAGTCAGACCTTGGATGAGCTGCTTGATACGCGGTTCCTTCATCACGAGTGTATCTATCATCGACTTGTCATATTTTACTGGACGGAATCCTGCGACATCCAGGTGACCTGTGAACTGGTCAGTTATGTCTGCAAGGTATATAGAAACTGCTGCACATACACCACTGGCGTTGTTTCAACACATATGCAGGTGAACTATAATCGCAAAGGAAATACTGGTGGTCCGTCATACCAGACCCGCTAACGAAGTTGATGTTCGAATAGCCACTGAACCTATACGGCTTGCGTTGCGAGCTTATAGTTTCACGGCAATTGTTGCAGCAGTTTCGGTCAAACACCTGCCCGTAATCCGTTTCTGGGTCGTCTTTGCTCGTGGGCAGCTTATCATATCGCTCGTTGTACCGGTCGTCATCGGCAATGACCAGTCCTTCTATCTAGACCGTGTCAAAATAATCGAAAAGCTTGATTTGGGAAAGCTTACCGGGTTCCGGGGGTACGAAGTGGTATATCCCCGGAAGTTCCAGCAACCCAGCCGCCTTAGCTGGAAGTAGATCTTGCCCCTCTCTTCAAAGTACTGCCTGGCGTCTTCCTTTTCTCCCCATATCTTGCTCTGGGTACGGTATTCAAAAGGGTAGATCGCCAAAGAACTGATCTTGACTTCGCCTGCGAACGGTTCAATTGAATCGTCTGTTACGGACGGACAGATGGAAAGCACATTGTATTCCATATTCCAAAGTTTGAAGGAAATAGAGCGGACAGTTTCGTTTACAACAGAACAGTTTTGTGATCTTATCACATATGGTTGATACTCCCCGGTGTTATCCCTATCATACAGCACATCGATTCCAGGAGGGAAAAGGAGCCATAGCATTTCAAAAGTAGCCATTCCTCTTGCATGGCGCTCGCGTTCAACTCTTACTGCTGCACCGACCGCCGCCTTGACGAAATTTCTGACTATGCTAATGTGCCTATAGGCATACGTGCCTGGGCAAGCGCCCCCGATACAATCTGATGATGCGAGTCTTTCCTGGTACTCAGCGAGAGCGTCTTCATGGTGAATCAGAAGTGAGTATGGCCAGTCAATTCTGACTTTTCGCGCTCCGAGATCGTAACTGGGGGCATAATCAACCACGCTTCGTAGGGCTTCCAACACTGCTGGAGATGTAATTTCAATATAGGAACCCCCATGTGAGTCAAAGGGCGGAAGCTTGAAAGTCTTTTCATCTTTTGTCTCATTATGAGGGGTTTCCGTTTCTTCTGTGGTACCTTTCGGGTCTGCCTTCGTCTGTTCGTAGAAATCGGACGCATCAACATCAAGCCATGTACTCCGAACATCGACAACCTTCCTATAGATACTGGTCATTTGTGTGATAAACAATAATTTTAGATATGCTTTTTACATTACTGATGACTGAGGCAACGTAGACTGTTCATATTCGTGTGCTCGTCTTTTCAATGTTTCACTGTGCAGATGCCCTCCAAATGGATTTTCGTACCGAATTTCGTAGGTAACCTCCCCAGGCCATTCTTCCTCATTATCTTTGGAGCTGTCGACGTTGGCGCTACTATCTGTAGGCGGCATCCCAATCCCTGAATCTCGAATTAAAATGCGGGGTTCGCTCGAACCTGGGGTGACGGTCATCTTTCAGAGTCGTTATTGCAGGAAAAGGAGCTTTATGAATAGAGATCATTGTCAAGAAAATAAACAGCATATGGGGGACTTCCCTGATACATATCAGCAATCACAAAGACACAATGCTGGCGTTCCATAGCCTTGCAGATTTGGCCCCCATCCAATGGCCCCCACACTTTAGAAATAGCTCGGCCTGACCGAACTGTTTGATAAAGCCATGCATGTAATGGGATAGGTGAGAATTGATCACCCAGAAGCGGGGTACAAGCGGGTAAAGGTGATGAGCAGCATGCGGCGCAAGGCTAGGCGTTACCCTATCCAATGGTGACTCGCCACGTCCAGGTTTTCCGGTCAAGAAGTTGATATGCACATGCCAAATATACATTTTGATGGGTAATGTCCGAGGCATTCTTTTGAAGCGCAATTCGGTAGCCATGAGGCTGATTACAGAACTGTTTTGGACGTATAAGGCTGTAAGGCCGATGCGATTTGGAAGCTAGATTCAAGGGAGGCAAAGCGTCAACATGGTAGAATTCAAAGCATCCGAGGAAGAGAAGTATGTGCCACGAGAGATCGTGCGGGTTTTTTCTATGCGCATTAAAGCAGAATATGAGGATCGTGATGATAGTGGAACAGAGCTAGAACAAGCCCTTGTGGAGAAGGCTGAAGACGATGAGAGCCAGCAGAAGAAACGCATTCGGCAGATCAATGAATACCTCAACTCTACTAGGTAAGGACTTTTCTATAATCATATAGACATGTAATGACTGCTAATAAGATATCTGACATAGGCCCCAGGAACTGGCGAGGTTGAGTCAGCTTAGAATTTTGCTGGAGCGTTCCATGCGTGAATTCCGCGCCCAAGTTCAGAAGGGTCAGCCCAAGGATGTCTTTCCCGAGAAAATTAGCTCCTGGGAGGACGTTACGTCGATAGTCGAAGATATGATGAATCGCTTACAACAAAAGAAAGAAAAGGACAAATTTCGGCGGGCCACTAAACACTTCCGTACATTCTGCAACACAATCAAGTCGCACTCTACGGCTTTGAAGATGTTGCCAACAAGCAATGATTATGTCACAGTCTTTTATGGAGCTCTTGCTACAGTAGTTCAGGTTTGTTGTCCATAAATAAAGGAATCTGTGTGCTGAACAACTATTAACGATGTCGCAGGCCTCTGAAAATTACACCAAAGTGATGGAGGCGTTACCTAAGGCACTGGTTGAGATCAATGACGCAGTCGCTGCAATAGAGAAGCGCTCATGGCTTTTCGAAAACAACACGATGAAGAGTTACATGTGGCGTGTTTACAGTCAGATCTTTGCGTTTCTTGGAGAAATCATCCGATGGTACACCAAGCGTTCTGCTCAACGTCTTCTCGGTAGCTTCAATGAAAGCCTCCTCGACTTTTTCGACGATCAAGTCGAAGAGATCCAAAAACTAGCAAAGCTAGTCCACGACGAGGCTGATTTTCGGGCTCAAGCGGATGCCCAGATTAGTAGGCTTTATCATGAAGAGATGGAAGGCAAGCTTGACAAATTCATGACCAAGCTTCTCGAAAGGGATTCCGCTCAACATGATGTTCTTGGCCGAAGATACGAACGCTTCTACGAGGAAATGGAACAAAAGCGACGGGAAGAATTTTCCAACAAGGAGACTCTCGAGAACATACTTGTGGGTGTTTTGAACAAGATAAAAAAACAAGAAACAGGCGCTGCGATGTCTGAGATCCTCGAGGGAGATGCTCGAAAACGACTAGTTTGCCCAGAGGACGCGGTATATATCGAAAGAGCTAAGAATATCAACACTCCCAGATCAGGTCAGGCATTTGATTCACGCGCTCTAATGCAGCAAAATCTTGAGGATTCTTATGCTCCGGAAGTCACAAGAGACACCCTACTTCTAAGTTCGTCTGGACTGGAAGACCACTTCGACCGCGCCAAACTTGTGATACCGGGAACTTTCGAAAACAATACCGCTGTTGTAGATCCGGAAGTAGCAGACCGAATAAGATTGTGGATGATGGCAACTGATTCTCAGATCCTGTACACCTCTGGTTCAGATCCTTTTGGAGAAATCGCTCATGCTTCGGGTGCGGCAGGTCAGTATACGAATGTGATCCGAGAAGCGGGTTTGCCCGTTTGCTCGTATTCATGCTCACTCGAGGCTAAAGACCCACCTAAAGGCCGTACGCGCGAAACAATAGAGCTGGTTGCTTTGGTGTATAGTTTAATACGCCAGTTGATCGAAATTCTTCCGCCAGTTATTAAGTCAGACACCACATTGATCCAAGATGTCCATTGGGATGAATTGGACGGAACTTTGAGAACGTTCCCACGGGCATTAGAGGTTCTGGAATGGCTTTTTTGTAACACCGGAAATTCTGTCATCTTCATTGTCATTGACGCTACTGACTTGCTGGACGATCCAAGCCGCAGGAGTACGGATAAATGGCTCACATGCTTGCTGCAACTGTTCAGGAAGCTTCTAACCATTTCTCACGGCACTACTCTCAAAATATGGTTCAATTCTGGTGGAATGTCACCTATATTGTTCAAGTCGTTGGAAAGACATCAAATTGCGATTTCAACTTCGTCAGCAAGGTCTGGCAAGCGAGCGTTTGGTAGTGAGGTTATAATGATGTAGCACCAAGGTAAACCCTTTTCAATCATCTTAGGAGTTCCATAGCCTTTGGCCATTTATTAGTCAGTTATCGTAATGATCTGTATTTTCACAATCTATAGATGTCTGGGACCTTCCATTCCTTTTTACTCATAACTTGACGAGACTCACGACTGGCTATCGAAGAGCTCTCGCCACGGCAGCACCGTGACCCATCTCTCGCCTTTGATGCTAGAGTGGCTGATTTAGAATTTTCTTTCGAATTGCCTTGTATCGATATACTGTGGGCTTGTAAAATGGTTCGATTGGCTGAAGCAATTGAGCTTGGCCTTGACGTTGTTAAGGGTCTCAGCGCGATGCTTGTTCGTGCCCCACTAAGTTCCCCTGTTATTAGATCTCTAGCATATTCTAGAGATAAGCCTGTAGTTTTGAATCCTTGGGTGAAACCCTTGAGCGTGGGTGTTGTGGCAGATATGAGGCTGTAACATAGAAGAGTGCTTTGCCAAACGACGGTCGGGACGATTTGGATAGCAGTCTGGCGCTCATTGACGAATTTTGAATATGCAATCAGATAGATAACAGAAAAAACGACATTTCTACAAGGATGATGTTGGTGCTTTCTCAACAATACCATATATAGATGAGAAGGCGACTTACGGTATTCGAGTGAAAAAGGCCACCATGACGATTGCCTTATCCTCAACATGCATTTTATTACGATATAGACCCAGAAGTGGTATTAGAACAGTGAAACATTCGGTGATAATATCAATGATAGTAAGCGCTTGCATCCAAGGAATCTGATCAATCAGCGGATACTTGAGCAAGGGATTAAAAAGACTTACAGAATTCACGCAGTGATTGATGCCAGACTTGGGTAGAATTCTCTCAACTCTACACCCAATCGGAACTGAAATCACTCCAGCTATGCCCCATATCGCGAGAAACGCGATGGTGGCATTGGCCGTGTATGTGACTTTTGGCATGCTCCCAAAGACATCTGAGATAAGGACAAGAATAGAGCTCTTCGAGAGGGCTAGTGCGATATAAAGTAGGATTCGGGCAGCAAAGAAGGTCTGGTAACAATTTCAGCACGCGCTCTCACCTTTTTTTCCTCTTACGAACCTGCTGCACTCGTGATATGTCTACATCATCAAGGATATCATATGATTTTCCAAGACCATGCCCAATAGACGTCAGTAGTGTTACCCACATTCCAGCCCCCACAATCTGCATAATAATTAGTAATGTTTGCCTCAAAAGAAAAATTAGAGGAGCTCAAATTCATACATGTGCCAAGATAACGACAAGATCATCAAAGCCATATGCTCTCCATTTTGTGTATCCTAGACGTATTCCGAGGACCAAGGTAGCATATATGGGTGATAGAATAATAATTATCCAAAGCGTAGCGCTATGGTCGTGGGGTGTGATGCGAGCGAAACGGTGATCTGATGGAGACGCAGTTGAGAAAGCCATTTGTTACATTCAGCGAAGCGGGCACGAAGGAGAAAAATTCAATGAAGCACCAAAAATGCCCTCTGGTTTTCTTCTGGTCACCTGGGGCTCATGGAATGGTTGGCAAAGCAGAAAAAAACATATGAAACCGATCAATGGGCCATATTATCAACCCATCGCCCTATCATTTACAAGATGCACCAAACGTATTTTAAAGTCCAGAAATTTATGTCCAGTTTTGTCCATGCTAATGAAAAATATCTCCTCATAGATTGTCCTGCCACGTAATCCAAACTGTATATGACATGATTACAGCCGAAGTACCGAACTCACAGCCTCATCTCTGGTATCTTTGTATCCTTGTTCGGCAGTTGCCTCACAGTGTCATAGTCACACGGAAAGAGGACTCTTATCGGATACTGCGCAGCGACCAAAATTGCATGGGTTTTTAAGAACGAAACATCCTCATACGTTGATGTTTTTCATAATGCGGAGTTCCCAAGTCCGAGTCAATGCGTTTGGCAACATGGCGGGGGTGCAGGTGCCGATGCACTGGTAAAGTCATACCGAAAGGGGTGTTAATTCAGTAATGTATATATGGGTTACCTATCATCCCGCGCGAATCCGAGGGAAAGACGTGATTTTAGTGGTTAGAAATGTTCAACTCACAAGACGATATGAACGGGCCGCAACTTCGCTTGGCTGTAACCTTCGTTGCACTAATTTCTGACCTCAACAGCGATCGCAACTGGCTAGTTCTCCGCTCTACCTACCTATTTCGGTTTTATTTTGTTGGTATGCTTTCTCAGTTGAAGACTAATGCTGGTTCTGGACTGTCCGCTGACTGTGTGTGTGCGAGTAGAGTTTCTTGGCAGTTTCCAAAGTTTGCCGCTCACTCTTGGTACGTTCTCTGGCTGGCTATCATGGTACGATTATTGGTTTCTGGAAATGGTCTATAGTGGTATCTTGTGATCAGTCGTATAGAGACCATGCAAGAATTTTCCTGAATAGTACATTTCCCAGTCAACTATCAAAGCCCCATACCAAGTTGCATGGATTCTCACAACTTTGCAGCTCCACAAACTTAATCTTGTCGACTGACAGGCGTTTTGCGGTAGTTATATGACATCCCTGGAACAACCCATCAAGATGAATCGCTGCCCACATGCCAGAGGCGCCTTTCGGAGAAATAGCATCAAAGGTTCTTGTGTCACAAACCTTCATTGTCTTTTGAATCATTGTCCACATGTTTCATCTCTCTGCCTGATGTTTCTGTCTTGGAAGAAGTTCCACCAAACATGAAAGGTCTTACAGATACGATCGATTCCGACGAAAGTATCGAACTAGCAAATACACCCATTGTAAACAAAAAACATGGCACGCAAAGAGACGAAAAAGATATGGATCGCATGGGCAAACGCCAACAGCTCAGGGTACGTTCACGAGCTCTGCGATAGAGCTGCAAGATACCAATATAGCCTCAGCGACAATTCAAGTTTTTGTCAATCTATGGATTCGGCGTCGTCCTCGGTTGCACGTGGGAATACTCCCTGATGTACGTCCCCAACCCAACTGATCCAGAGGCAAACTGACATATCTTCAAAGCGGAACCGGTATCTCCCTCTTCAATGGAGGACCTGCCGGCGGCATCTGGATGCTCCTCGTCGTCTGCTCCGGCATGCTATGCGTTACCCTTTCCTTCGCAGAAATGGTCTCTATGTACATCAACACACCCACCCGCCTCCAAAAAACAGCTCACTAACTCTCCAAAGGGCCCCAATAGCCGGTGGTCAGTATCACTGGGTATCCGAACTCGCACCACCCAAACAGCAACAATTTGTAAGTTACATAGTCGGTACGCCACCACCTCACACCTTCTCTGCATCACCCTTCTCTATATCGCACTAACAACCGCTTTGCCTGAAGGCTGGCTCACAGTCTTCGCCTGGCAAGTCAATGTCGCAGGTACCTCCTACGCCGTAGCTCAGCAAATCCAAAGCCTCATCGCCTTGAACCTCCCCTCATACACGATAAAAGGCTGGCACGGGACCCTCCTCTCCATCTTCATAACCCTCTCTTCTATCCTCTGGAATACGCTCCTCGTCAATAAACTACCTTTAATGGAAGGCATAGCCCTAACCCTACACATGCTCTCTTTCTTCGCCTTCGTCGTAGTCCTCTGGGTGATGGGACCCCGCGCAAACGTACACGATACATGGACGGAGTTTGACGATCCGAGCGGTTGGGGTAACAAAGGTCTTGCGACGCTCGTGGGGATCCTGGGTCCGTCGTTGACGATTGGCGGGTCGGACCTTGCGGTGCATCTTGCGGAGGAAGTGGAGGATGCGGCGGATGTGATGCCGAGGGCTATGGTGGCGACGTCGCTCACCAATTACATACTTGCGATTGTAATGACTGTGACGGTTTTCTCGAATTTGGGGACGGAGAGGGCAGGGGTGAGGAAGACGGAGTTGGGACAGCCGTGGATACAGATTCTGGCTAATGCGACTGAGTCGAGGGTTGCAGCGAATGTGATGACGGTGGTGGTTGTGCTAATGATGCTGTTCGCCTGTATTAATCAGTTG
This sequence comes from Bipolaris zeicola 26-R-13, assembly GCF_000523435.1. Lineage (NCBI taxonomy): Eukaryota > Fungi > Ascomycota > Dothideomycetes > Pleosporales > Pleosporaceae > Bipolaris > Bipolaris zeicola. Next base: position 315,382 of record NW_006912050.1, read on the forward strand.
ACGGCTGCATCGAGACAGTTGTGGTCTTTGGCGAGAGATGGGGGGTTACCGTTTTCGGGGTGGCTTTCTCATGTATGGCTGGCTCTTTTCCATCGACACCTGCAGTATTCGAGAATGTTGGCTAACACAATATGTAGGTGCCGAAAGGCCGGAATATTCCCCTCAACTCGGTAGTTTTTACCTTTATGTTTACGGCACTTGTATGTCTTCTCATCATCGTTTCGCCCCTCGCTTTCAACATCATAGTGGCCTTGGGAACTTTTAGTGGTTCCATTGGCGATACCACAATGATCAGCTGCATGCTGAGAAGAAGGTTGCTTGGAGAGCCTATCCTTTCTTCTCGCTTCAATCTTGGTAGAGCAGGCATCTTAGTGAATTTTGGCGCTGTTTCGTATAATGTGCTTGCGATTGTCTTCCTCGCCTTTCCAGAAGCACCGTACCCCTCCTTGGTAAACATGAATTGGTCATGTCTTATGTTTGGTGTTCTTTTCGGCGTTGCAGTGGTGTACTACTTTCTCTTTGGTAGGCGTACCTACAAAGGCCCAGTAGAGTATGTTAAGAAGTCAGTGTAGTATGGGGGCTCTAGCGTATTGAACGATATGAATTATCTCTCAGTGCGTCGGCTGTATCTATTAATACCACTGTGTGTACTAAAAGCGCAGCCAAGTAAGGAATTGCACTGGTTAGGTATGAAGCATCCATTATCCTTACCTACACTGAGCTCCAAGTTAACAAAACCCATTCATCAGTCCAGCTATTGTTCCGGATACGTCGCGCCCCAAGGCTGATAACCATCTTCCTGGAAAATCTTCTCAAGTTGCCGTCTCCTGACCCCAACATTTCCACCATCAAACAACGGAAGGCAGGCCGCATCTTGCAGAATCTTGGAAAATGGCATGTCCTCGGCATAAGATTTCCTGTACACATATTCCATTAGCATCTCGACCACACGTTGGCAAATTAGGCAAATAACATGGGGCAACTTACATGCCCACAACGCTCATACACCCCAGTACCACCTGAGTGACCTGCTCACTACACCAGATCTTTGCTTCAAGAGCAACTTCCAATCTCGCCTGCCAGCCCACCTTCTCCTCTTTACTTTCCAGCACACACATGGCCTTCCACACCAATGCACGCGCAGCCTCAATCTTCATCTTGGCATCAATCAGCCTATCGCTCACACTTTGATGTTCCAGCACAGGAATCTTCCCGCCTCGGTTTTCGCTTTTGCAAAAGGCGAGCGCAGCTTCGAATGCGTGACGCATAATGCCAACGCACATTGCGCCGACAATAGCTGCAGACATGCCAAAAGTCTGTTCGACTACTTGGGCGCCCTCTCCCGGTTTGGCGAGGACATTGGCGGCAGGGACTCGGAAGTTGGTGAAGCGGGAGTGGGGCCCATTGACGGATTTGTGACCCCCTAGCGAGGGGTCTGCAAGGACTTGGTAGGCAGAGGGGTCGTTAGAGGCAATATCAGAGCGGGTAACCAGGAGGATGAGGATGTTTGAGATTGGGTCTGAAGCAGGGTCCTGGGGGATATCGGGTTTTCCTTGTCGGCAAACGATGCATTGGAGATCGGCTCCGCGCTGGTCCCAGCCTCCAGAGTTTGTGGTCCATAGCTGTATAGCTGTTAGTATGAAATACTTATCACACAGTTATTGTGATTGGATCAAAGAATTCAAGTCGTTCGTTCAAGACACACCTTTTCTCCATTAATTATCCATTCTTCTCCCTCTAGATACGCTGTAGTCTGCAAGCCTGGTGCTCCTTTCTCCAGCCAATTAGCGGTCCCCTGAGGCTCACTATGTACAAAGCTTGCGAGTCTCTCTCCCGTCTGTTCTAAGAATGGTGCAAGAAATTTCTCATGTTGCTCCTTGCTTCCGGCTAGAATCAAAGGCGTAAGACCCAGTCCAGTACCCAAGATGGTGATTGCAGTACTTGGCTCTACGGCATGGAGCTCTTCTATCACAATGGCTGCGTCGACGAGTCCGGCAGAAGTGCCCCCTAAGGGTACGGGAATTTGGCCCTTGATAAGACCCGCAGATACGGCAGTCTGATATATGGGGAGGGTGGACTGAAAGCGCTCTGTCTGTGTGGCCAGGTGGGAGTAATGGGTCGGAGCCTTGGATAGAACGGTGTTAGCAAAGGCGTGGACATTGGCCCGGAGCTCCTTTTGTTCAGGTGCAAGGGATAAATCAATCATGATGGTTGTGTTCTGTGATTAGACGTCTTTCTTTCAAACATCTTTCCTCAGACCAGTTTATCTCCAAGGCCCATTTATATAAAATGGATCATGAGGCGTCCCATGTGCCAGCTTATTAAGCTAATGCGGTCAGCTACATCGCGTGTCCAATAATTTCAGAGGATTTTTCTCTTGGCCGGACCTTTGTCCTGATTTGATCTGAGGTCAGAAATGAGAATGGGAAACGCGGATGCTTGCGAAAGAAACGGGGTATCTTATTGTAACTCTTGGGTCTAGGCCCTTATTGCAAAGCTGGCAGATCATCATCGCAGGCCAGAAATATCTCTCGACATTGAATGAACACGGGCTTCAAGCTCCTTTTTCTTCTTCTCTAACTGGCGTGCTTCCTCTTCCTCCCGTCGCAAGTCTTCCTCAGTCAAGGGCGCAACTGGCTCAGGCTCACATTGGGTCTCGTCAGCCTCATCTATGTAATCCTCTCGTGATCGATTCAGCTGTTCGAGCTGGACTTGCTGTTCTGCTAGTCGCTCTTCGTAGTATTGTACTGATGCTGCGACTTGAGCATATCGTTGGCGCAAGGTTGCAATCTTGTCGTGCACGCCTGGTATTGGGCTGAGTCTTGTCAGCAAGGTTGAGCCTTGTGCTCTTTGACTACACATACTAGACACCAAGAAGCTTCTCGGCTCCTTCCAACAGCGACTCGACGTCTATTTCGTTCTTGTTGTTGGGGTTGTACATTCTGTAACCCAAGCCTGAACCCGCACCTCCTCCACCACCTCTCCGTATCCTCTCTACCAGCTCATTGCCCAAGACTGCAGCAACAGCTGTGTTACGTCTAGGCGCTCTTACTGCATTGGCGCCGCCTCCGGATATGCTAGTACCACCCCCTCCATTGGGGTTGAAGATAGTGTTGCGCCTGTTGGTCGATGGAGCGGGTTCCGCATGTTTGGGGGCTGCTGGCGGCGGAGGGACAGAGAAAAGGGCTCGCTCATGAAGCTCAGTATCGCGAATTAGGCTGGTAATATCATGGTTTTGCAGCAGCGCATTGGTGAATATCTTTGGCGGGGCGAATCTGGGACGGGTTCAGTCGAAGGGTGCAGTCCACAGGCAAGGAACATACGGTAATTCAGCGATAGAGGCCGAGCAAAGCGATATTTGCTCCAGATACGCGTCCAGAAGTGTCATTATGTGCAATTCCTGAACACGAGGAGGGTATGCCGGGGTGACGCGGGGGTAAACAATGGCGGGCGCTCGGTGCTCGATAACTATTCCCCGATGTTCCGCGCTGGCGTCAGTGAAGCTGGGAGCTCCACCCTCAGCTAAGCATCAACACCACCAACCCTCGCTCACCACTGCCAACCTCCATTGCCACCAATCCTCGCTCCGCACCTTCCTCTCTATCCGCAGAAATTACAAGAGCGACCATCATGGCGGACAGCATGGAAGGCGTCGTTACGGCGGGCGAGACGCCCAAAATCGAGAACGTGGAGCAGAAGGCCATTGCTGGTAAGTCGCCCAATCTGCACCCTACAGTATGCATTTTACCTCAAAATGCCCTTGTGTTGGCTGCATGACGGCATGGTCGGTCCGCAAGATGTGTACCAACCATATGATTGCCACCGAGAGTGCGGCCTGCAAGTACCTGGTCCAGAGTGCTGATCCAACGACTGTAGATATCCGCAGCAACTTTGTCCTTCTCGAGCGCGCCGTGGCCCAGTTCGATACCCGCTTCACTCTGCGCGCTCTCCGCTCAATATCTTCTCTCCGCAAGAGGCTCACCGACCGCGTACTATGTTCCGTCGTCATCTTGACATACTCGCCCAACAACGCCACAGCCCGGACTTTCATCGAGTACATCGGCATGGACGGCGAGGCGATACAGAGCGTCGTATCTCAGTATAAGGAGGAGGTACAACTCAACAAAAACAGCACCAAGGAGCCATTGCCCGAGGTAGACGTCTACATAGCCATCTTGATACAGGTATGTTCGTTATGGGTACAGGGCGGACAGCGACTGACGGGAATAGGTATATCTCTACGACCAGAAGGAGTTTGAAGAGGGCGCAGAGTTCTCCGAGAAGCTGGTAGACAAGATCCGAGAACTGAACAGACGGACACTTGACTCGCTCGCGGCAAAGGCCTATTTCTACTTCTCACTCTTCCACGAGGAGATGGACCCCAAGCCCCCATCCAAGCAATCGGCCGTTATCACTATCCGTGGAAAACTGCTTGCTGCTCTCCGAAGCGCTGTTCTCCGAAAAGACCCCGATACCCAAGCCTCTGTCACTACGCTGTTGCTCCGAAACTACCTCTCGACCGCCGACATCACACAAGCCGATTTGCTTGTGGCGCAGACACAATTCCCAGCCAATGCTCCCAATAACCAGGTTGCGAGATACCTGTACTACCTTGGCCGCATAAGGGCTATCCAGCTGTCCTACACCGAGGCACACGAGCACTTGACCAGCGCGACTCGCAAGTCGCCATCTGCGCACTGCGCAACTGGCTTCTATCAGGCTTCTATGAAGCTTCTTTGCGTTGTCGAGCTATTGATGGGTGACATTCCCGAGCGCGATGTCTTTAGCCAGCCCCGCTTGGAGCGTGCCATGGAGCCCTACTTCCGTCTGGTCCAGGCTGTCCGTGTGGGTGACTTGCAGGGCTTCTTGAAGGTGGTTCAACAATCTTCATCCGTCTTCCACCGTGATGGCACTTACACGCTTATTCTTCGTCTGCGACAAAACGTCATCAAGACGGGCATCCGTATGCTGTCGCTTTCCTACTCGCGCATTTCGCTCCGCGACATCTGCATCCGCCTTGGTCTCGAGAGTGAAGAGTCAGCCGAGTACATTGTCGCAAAGGCTATTCGCGATGGAGTGATTGAGGCGTCAATTGACCACGAGAAGGGTTTTATGCAGACAAAGGTGGCTGGAGACATCTACGCAACCCGTGAGCCCGGCGAGGCGTTCCATGAACGTATTCGCGCGTGCCTGACTTTGCATGACGAGTGCGTCAAGGCAATGCGCTACCCAATGAACCAACACCGCCTAGAACTTAAAAACGCACAGGAGGCGCGCGAGAGGGAACGCGAGTTGGCCAAGGAGATTCAGGACGGAGACATTGATGAGGATGATGCGGCTGGTGACTTTGAGGGCTTGTAAGCGGGGTCTGACAGTCGAGCGTGTACGATAGCCATGTGCGGAACTGGTATTAGGAAGCGCTTGCAGAGACGAGATAGATCAACATGTTAATGATGCATGAATAGAACAGACTTGAGACGACGCAAGGCTCGCAAAAGTGCCTGTATCCCACTATGCAGAAGCATGTGACAAAAGGCAAGCGTGCCAAACCAAAAGGACATCCATGCCGCACATCGATGCATGTGCTAGCCAGTTGCAGCAAGACGCCGTTTCGTGAATTAGTAGCCCCCGCAACCAGCTCAAGACCCAACGCGTTGCTGCCCCACTGCCCGTCCTCCCTCACGTCACGACTTGACCAGATTGCCAATGCTCTCTTGGGAACTACACCATGCTTGATTGGGGCAGCCATGTAAGTCCTATCTCGTCAATTTCACATACGCCAATGCATAAGACAGACACCTTAATTGTTCTGACATCAACATCAGGATTGACGTACCCCGGCGTCTGCGGCGCGCCATCTTACTGAACGACCTCTCGCTGGTCAAGCGCATCATTCGTAACAACCCCAACTACATCCGCAACCCAGACTTTGACGATCGTTCAAACACCTCGCTGCACCTTGCCGCAAAGAATGGCTTCACAACCATTGCCGAGTTCCTCGTCGATGCCGGTCATGAAGATGGCATGATCAGTCGCAACAATGACTGGGAGACGCCACTAATGCTCGCCGCCATGGCCGGCAAAGAAGAATGCGGCGTCTACCTCGCCAAGCGATTCCCCGAATGCGTGGGCTGGAAGAACAAGGCGGGCTTGGATGCGCTGATGCTTGCGTGCAAGTCAGGGTCTGGCACCTTGCACTTGATTCCCACGTTGATCATGCACGGCACGAATATACTGTCTGCATGTGATAACCAGGGCAATACGGCGCTGCATCATGCCTCTGCAGCCGGCGAGCTGAAGGCATTGAGAATGTTGCTGCAGTACGGTGCGAATCCGGTTGCCAGCAATAGTTATAGCTGGACGCCGGTACACTACAGTGCAACGAGCGCAGCAGAAGCGTATTTCAAGACGCTGATTATCGAGTTTGAGAAGAAGAAGGCTGAGGGGAAGCGGCTGAATGCTGAGAGGGAACGTCAGCGTTCGGCGGGTGTGCGGCTGGTTACAGATCCGGAGGGGTTGAATGGTGCAAAAGAAGCGAATGCGAATTCCAGACCTGATGGTGCTGGTCATCGTAGGAGCGGCAGTAGACAGAGAGCAAGAGACGATGCGGCCATTGCGGGGCTGCCCGCTCCCGGTATGGAATGGAGTCCCGTAGAGAAGCGGAGGGCTATGACGCCGACTGAAGGCCGTGGCTGGGCTTTTTCTGCTGATGGTATTCGTCCGAGAGCTGATACTGGGGAGTCTATTTAGGGTGTACGAGGCTTGTGTATTCTATGTTTGGGTATGGGGAGCTTAGGTGTTTCTTGTACTACTATGACTGTTCAGACGGGGAACCATGACACGCTTCGTCTAAGGGTTTTGTTAGAATACGAATCCCACAGATGTCCTGCTAGAACAGGAGTCGTGTGGAATTGAATCAGTATTCCAAGCATGGAGTGTTTGTTTGGTACAGTCTTTGTCGTGTGGGATGGACAGTATGTGTGTTTGAACAGACGTCCAGATGCTACAGCAAGGCTTGAGGTTTATATATTGATCAGTTTTTCACCTTACGGCAATGTCAACTGGGATTTGTGAAGAGGAATTGCCGGCCTTTTGTTGGCTTAATCCAAATTGCATACATGAGAAAAGTATCAATAACGCCATTTACCATGCTATATCCCATGCAGCTCACTGAGCCTTTTCCGCCCTTCCCTTATCCTTCTGCAGCCCATTTCGTCCATTTAGTTATTCCCAGCCCCCAATTCCAATCATCGACATGGAAAAAATCGTCAAAGAAAGTCCAACCATGATAACACCAACAGCAAGAAAAGTCATCATAAAGAACATTGCTCAAAACCCTCCAATGCCTTCATCTCCACTATCCTCTTCTTCTCTTTGTTCCATCTTCCCCTTCTCACTCCCATCCCCACGATCCTCCCCTTTACTCAGCACACCACCCAATCCAACAGCCACCTGCCCATCCTCCTCCCCATCTTCATAATACCCCCACTCAAACCCAATATCCTCCAACGCATGCGGCGCCTCTCTATCCTCGACTTTGCATTTCACCTCTCTTAGCCCTACCGCTAATATCGACTCATCCTCTAGCTGCTTTGAGGATTTAGAGTGGATGTCTGATGCGGAGTCTACGCGGCGCACGGAGGTTGAGGATGCGGTAGAAGAAGAGGGCTTCTGCGTGGTTTCCAGGGCGGTGACGAGGTAGATTGGTTTACGTTGGAGGGTTGTTTTGCGGAGGAAGGAGAGGGTTTGCGGGGAGTGGGCGAGGTGGGAGAGGAATGTGGTGGGGTTTGTGAGGGTTCTGAGGGTTGTTTTTTGGGCGATTGGGACACTGTTGATTTCATCGTGGGCGATTGACGGTGTGTGAGATAGGGAGTTGTTGGAGAGAGGGTCGGTGATGAGTTGGCCCAGTGTGAGGGATGTTGGTGGGAGGGGAGCTGGGAGGCGGAGTAGAGATGCCATGGTTATTGTTGTTGTTTTGAAATTATCGTACGATGTGAATATGAGATTCGAATGTGAGTCTCCAAGGCAGATTGAGAGGTTGAGTACAGTACTCTAAGGCGGCTTGAAAAAGGTGGGTTATTTATCACTAATGCTTCGTCTTTATAAATATATTTCAATTCGACTTCAAGATTCAACGTAGATCCGTGCACTGCAAACTTGGATCATATTCTTCACTCAGCACAGACACTAGAGCACGAGAATCCCTACTTATGCATCCACTCGGCAGTCGATCAGCATGCACATGCTTGACGTTGCGTGACGACGAGCGGTCGCTGCCTCGCTTGTCGTCGGGCGGACGGCGAATGCTCGGCTGAACGCGAGAAGGAACCGGTAGCGATGACGATTTGTATGTCTAAACTGCCCCGCATTATGAAATCGATTACCCCATCGGTAACAAAGGACCACGTGCGCTGTTATTTGGACGTGTCTGAGTGGTGGTCTGATGGAGATCGGCTGACTTGTTCCTGAGACGCATGACATCCGAGGCTAGCCTGTGTACCACAACGGAAAAGCTCGGAGCCGCAATGGGAGTCGCAATCGCATGTGCTGCAGATGGTATGTTGTATGACAGAATAAATGAAAAATGCGAGGGGAGAAACACCGCATGTACATATATGTGTACGAGTGTGGCAAGATTGATCTCGTGAGTGGTTTTATCTTGAAGCGAAATATCATGGAATTCGACGATGGAAAGAGGAGAAACGACGATATTGGCGGTGAATCCCCGCACTGTTCCCAAGAAATGCCAATGGCTTATCGAATGAGATATCGGCAGTTGGAACAATCTTAAATGCCTCGAGCATGCTACAAGCTGTCATATCTAGTACTGCCGATGCTAGCTTTCGTCCAGAGATAGATCGCTCAAGTCGTCGTTGCTGGGATGGCGCTGGCGTATTCGGAATTCTCTGCAAGAATTATCCAGATGAGAAGTTTTCCATACGGTAGGGATGTTGTGCACATCTCGACTATTTTTGCAACAAAGTAGTGCTCTAGCAGGCGGAGAACTTATCCTGCATTGTCTTATTGGTCGATTCTCACATGTAAGCAATATGGGCTGACTAAGGTACAGCGTGGCGTTTGTGGCTGGTGGCTGGGCAGACGCAATCGGCGACAAAGACGCGCTTCACATGTGACGTTTAACGTTTCCATCGAACTGTGTCGCCATTGCAGTTTTCACACCATTTCCAGACACAGTAGCGACCGTCGCTTCGTTTGAAAAGAGATGGCAGGAGTCGAGATAGGCCTCTCCGCCAGGTCAAAGGCCTATAGTCTCTTTTGCCCTCGGCAGTGGGCGGGTAGCTAACACTGCCACACAACGACATGAGCAAGGTGCCGCAGGCATGACGACTCGACTCGGCTCTCGAGCCATGATTGCAGCCCACGCAAACATCCACCACCAATAACAACATGGCAGAGCCAGCACCCAATGCAGCGAGCAGCCAGCCTCGGCGCCAAAATGCCCTCGCCGAGATCCAATTCGCCTCTATCATCGACGGTGACCTCACTCCTTCCGAGGATGAGACGCCAGAGGAGAGGGCCTTGGAACTCGAGACAGTGCAGTCGGCCATAGGCGTCAGCATCGGCAGACAGCAGACGCGTCTCACCTCTCCAAAGACACCGGCTGCGGAAAAGGCTGCGGCTCTCGACGCGACCGAAGATGGGGCCTTCTTCGACGGCTGGCAGGAGGCTACCGAAACGTCTCCAGAACGGAAAACACCGGCATTGCCTGCACGCATACCAGAGTCACCGACGGTGACATCCAAGCATACCGAGAAACCCGACCTCAAGCCAGCGTCCGCCCAGACGGCAAGGAATGCCGACCGTGGACAACAATCGGATCCGTCAACGCGCCTTCCCTCACCATGGCGCGCCGGCCCAAAGACATTTCAGAAGGAGAAGCAGGGCGATCATCGCGCTATGCTGCGCCAGCACCTGCATAGTGGACGAAGGCGAGCGTCCTCGGGAAGTTCAATGGGCGAGGCTGTGCGCAAATACATAAACTTTAATATACCAGCCTCGCTTACCAAGTCTTACAAAGACATGCATTTTTCGCTACCGAGTCTGTCATCTTCATCAGTGGACACTGCCCTAAAGCAATCTAGTAAGAGGAGACGGGATACGTTTGCCAACCCACCACGACCTCAAAACATACCACAACACGACGGTGCTCGTCAGTCCGCAGCTGACGACTCTAGAGATGAGCCGAGCAATTTTTCAAGTGCTTCTCAGCGGTCCAATACTGCTCCAGTACCACAGCGTGAATTTAGCGACAGCAGCTCATCAACTCTTTCTCCAACAAGTCAAACACCAGTCGAACGGCCGGCGCCCAGGCTGCGTCGGTCCAACTCCGAAGGGTCTCTGCTCTTGTATCGGACAAGATCTCTTGCGTCATCCCTGGGCGACGACTCGCGCTTTGAAAGTGTACATGAACAGGTTAATAGCAGGCTCAAGGCCCTGAAAGACAGTTGGCAAGACTCGAACTTCAAGCTTCCGAGTCCCTCGCTGCACAACTTCAACCTGAGTTCAAGTACCGAGTTGTTCAGAAACCGTAATTTCAGCAATGTGTCCAAGGCACGTGACACCGAGGAAAGACCTGCGTCTCGAGCGGGCATTCGTGGAAGTGCATCTGGACCAACACCACGCAGTGATTCCTTAAAACCGAAGCGATCTTCACTCCGCCCTGGAGATGCAGAGAATGAAATGCATCCGTACTTCACTCAGGCTCTTCAAGAAATAGAGGGAGATCTGGTGATACTGGGAGGCTATCGTGGCTCTGTTTTGCGGTCAGCGGAACCTCCCCATCGGCAGTTGTGGGTGCCGATCAAGGTTGGACTGAATCTACGAAAAGTAGATCTTGAGGTCCCTCTTGATCCAGATGCTGATGAGAAGATGCATGAGACTATTATTCCTAGTGGTATGCTGACCCACATTGGCCCGGTTGATATTGCAAAACGCCTTTTCAAGCGATTGAGGGCGAGCGATAACGCTAAAGAGGGGAAGCTGAGAATACACAACTACGGGTACGATTGGAGACTATCGCCGCATTTTCTCAGTAGGCAGATGATTAAGTTTCTTGAAACACTGCCTTGTAATCAGCCGGGAGTGCCTCCAGAGAAGCGGGGCGCTACAATGATTGCACACTCACTAGGTGGTCTAATCACCCGCCATGTGATCAATCAGCGTCCGGACCTTGTTGCTGGAGTCGTATACGCTGGAGTACCTCAGCGATGTGTCAACATTCTCGGCCCCTTCCGGAACGGGGACGACGTACTCTTATCTTCCCGTGTACTGACCGCTCAAGTAAACTTCAGTATCCGCACGTCCTATGCACTACTGCCCCTTGACGGAAAATGTTTCATCAACAAACATACCAAAGAGGAATATCCCGTCGATTTCTTTGACGTAAACACCTGGAAGGAATGCCGCCTATCCCCTTGCATAGCAGCACCCCTGCCGCGTCCCGAGCCCCCCAAAGATAGCACCTTCAGCGTCAGTGGCCTCATGAACGCCGTCTCAAACGTCCTCCCCACCTTTCCTCCCCGCAAAAACAGCTCCGCAAAAGACACTTCCGACGTAGCCCGCAACGCCGCAAACGCCGTCACAGAAGGCAGTGCCGAGCAAGCCGGCATGGGCCCGCAAATGGGCCACAACCAGGCCACCGAAACTTCCAAGGAACCCAACCCTGCAACCCACGTTACGATCCCGTACAATAAGGCTGTTGAGTACCTAACTCGCACCCTTGCGGAAGTCAAGAAGTTCAAGCAAGAACTCGACCACCGACCTGAACACACGGCCGCAAACCGATATCCCCCCATCGCCCTAATTTACGGGAAATCCATCCCCACGGTTTACGGCGCGAAGGTGGAAAGCAGAGAAGCTATCAAGCGCGCGGATGTGTATGATGAACTTGCGTTTGCAAGTGGAGATGGCGTTGTGTTGGCTCGCGCGGCTATGGTACCTTCTGGGTACAGTGTTGTGAAGGGGGGCGTGGTGTCGAGCGACCGCGGCCATGTTACGCTTTTGGGTGATTTGGAGGCTGTGGGGAAGTGTTTGCATGCTGTTGTTCAGGCGAGGAAGAAGGGGGTGGGGTTGGGGGAGAAGGCGCGGTGAGGAGAAGGGGGTTGTGGTCTGGGAAGAAAGGATATTTATATATCTATCAACTAGATTATTAAGTAATTGGATGTATTTAGTATCGAGAGACGGATTGAGAGATGCCGTGTGATGTTGCTTCGAGTTGGGTGGTGGTGATGTCGGACTGTGATGGTTATGTGTCGTTGGTGGTCTTCGGGATAGGATGTCTGATACGTTTACATACTCTGTTATATCCCTTGCGTTTTTTCTAATCTGTTTTAATTCACATAATACATCCCGAATAACTTTGAAAACGTTCAGCGTGATTTAATCCTTCACAGTTTCCATGTCACGAGTGTGATGGCCTTTCCCTAAATGGCATTGCTCCATACATCGTAAGCATAAATCGCATCGTGCACGTTGTTTTCTTTTGTTTTTTGAGAGGGAGAGAGGGAGAGGGAGAGGGAGGGAGGGAGAACGCAAGGGACTATGTTGGATTGCGAACTGGATTGCGAACTGGAGACCGTGTGTGTGTGTACTTGTAAAGGTCTACATGTATGTATCGGAGTCCAGTATCTGACTCCATGTTCAGCAAAGTCTTTGACATTGTCGAGAATGCACAAGCTGGCAAGATGGTGTTTCTTTGATGTCGTGTAAGAAATGTATTTTCTGGGGAGGGATTGGCAAAGTGATGATGTGTGCAACTCCGAACTGTAGCCAGTGAAGCATGATTATGTGTAGGTTGGCTAAGTGTTTGGACGGTTGTTGGAGAAGGAAGGTGTTTAATATTTGTTTATCAGGGATGCTTGAGAAAGGTGCACTATCTTTTTCTTTTATTCATGATATTTTATGATAAAATTCAGTTTGAAAGTCAAAGACCGTTGGGAAAGGGGTGGATTGAGTGTGTGGCAAAATTATTGATTCAACTCCTAGCAGAACGGGGTTTACGCTGGGATAGAAGTGAAGATCTTATGTGCACTGAGGCATGTATAGACGTTCTTTAAGTAACAGTGGTTGTGAATTATATATTCGTGGTCATCGTTGTCTTGCTCTGTGAACATATGTTGATTGGACATGCAGAGACTTGCTGAAATATTTTGCGGGAACACATATGCATAGAATCCTGGTGGTTGGCCAACTGATTTGAGCATGAAAGAACATAGATGAACTCCGAAGATGCGCATAAAACCTGGGAGATTGTAGAGGCAGTGGAAGTCAACACCACATTGCTGAAACGCATGAAGTGGCCATCAGTATCATACTGTCTCAGCATAAACAAGACGATCTCAAAAGGAACTCTTCCTTGCATTCCATGTCCAACAAAGAAACAGAAACCTGAGCTCGTTGAAATGGACGGAGAGCGAGGAATCCGACACCGAGCAAGTTGACCAGAGATCATCCCACGGGATCCAGTCGTGGAGTCTTGAACAGGCTGTTTAGTTCCTGTGGCGAGTCCGTTGACGTACCTGGGACTGTGCGCTTCGCTTTCCCCATGCCGACTGAATCATTGCGCAAGAACAATCTGCGTCTAAGAGTTGCATGTGAACTTGAACGTCTACCCCGGGCCCATTGATAGTGACGGGGCATGGATGTTGACTAAGAACACTGAGGTGGGCTTGACTTCGCTACTGATGGTCGTCCTTGCGACGAATTTGTCCGTGCGAAGAATTTGTCCGGATTTTACTAGAGCTGGGTCTCGTCACCCCTATTCTGGTGAGCGTGGCTGTTCCGCGGAGCATATATGTAGGCCCTCTCCAAGGGATTCGTCGACGCCGCCATGGTGTCATTAGTGCAGCAGTCTCCCCAGCTGGCACGGGCTGCCGTAGCAGACACGGGTGCCCGTGGGCATCAGCACAGGAAACGTTCGGGCCGGATTTAACGGTGCAAGTGAATTGATGTTGTCAGGCGGAGGCGCTTACGAGGAAGATCACAATTGAGCCGGCGGCATCAATGTCGATGTTGAGGGATTGACGCCAGCTTATCTCGGTTAGCGCGCTTGGCGCTTGTTCGGTAACGGTACCCAGGTAACTGCACTAGGCTGTCCAACATCAGACGTTGCTAGAATCTTTGATCGCATCGCCAATCGCTCAACATACTCGATCCAGAATACGGACTCCGATAGAGATCGATTTCGACTTATTGTAGCTTGCTGCAGCGAAGCGAAATTTCAAGTTTAGTCTCATCACCATGTTGGCTCCACAAGTCGTGCGTAGTTGGATGCAGGCATGGTCACGGCGCGCTAACCACAATGATTGGCTGTACAAGGAATGACCCGCAGCGGCAGGGCTGAGAGATTGTTCTGTGTGGAGTCCTACAAAGCTTCCATGGCTCTAAATGGTAACTGAACTCTACTAACAAGGTGAGAGTTTGTTGCATCCGCTTTTTTCGAGAAAGCTGATGACTCGCTTGCTCCAGTAGAGGCTCTTGGACATCCATCTCCCGCATTCCCTTCATCCGACAAACTATCATTGCTGGTTAAGCTGTGGAGTTGACATGTGAAGCTGATACGTTTAATTCAAGTCAAGGCCCTGCATAGTATGCAAACACGCTAGGCCGTACGCTAGGTGTACCCAAACCTCCTTTATTCAACACCTAAATAGCAAGCATCTAGTTGCTCACTACTGTCATGGCGACGGTTGATTGAGTTGCCTCACACTCCAACCGTGCCGAGAGCATGAGGCCACAAGCGGGTCAAGTCACTTCGCTACCATGGCAGAGGATACTGCAAAGCACGACAAGGTACCAGCCTGTATACTTGTCTCCTCCGCGGTCACGTAGCCCAATCATTTCGATAAACCTCCACTCTCTACAATGGTGCGACTTTCACTGTAAGATAGACTGATTTTCGTCCGGGAAAAGGTCCCAAGCAGCTGGTATCGATAGTGTGTGTGTGTGTGTGTGTGGAGACTTAACACGGATATACTGCCACTTGGAAGAATATGTTTGCTAGCATACTCACAGAACCATGGCATATAGCCTAGTTAGTCATTCCCACTAGCGGCTCCGGATTTAATTTTTCCTAAAATCCATCAACACAGCTTGCTCGAAATCAGACGATTGGCACATACTCTCCTCCACTATTCGGCTTTGCTGCCGCGGCATCACGCCTTCTTCAGCTCGGCTCAAGCCGACATTCTATCGAATACACCCGTGTCCAAAAACGAGACTTTCACGAGAATGGAAAATGGTTATGCTTTTTACTCAGAGATATGATAATACTACTTAGTTGGCACCGTTTGAAATATGGTGCGTTAGTTGCATTTGGCAGTGGTTTGTTAACTACACATAACCAGTGCGGTAATCATGTACATCTTGCATCCAGGCTAGACAAACACGAATAAGGCCCCCCTCCCATGGATTTGCTTGTTCTTGATACACGGTGGAGTAGTCGTGCCTCATTGATTCCAATAACACTCATACCGAGTCCACGAGACGTTGATCATTTCCGCATCTGGATTCATTCTGCTCCGACGATGGATTTTCCAAACTGTGCCACACTGTAGCCTTCGTCGTGCCTCATCTCCAATAATTTTATGCGCAATTGTAACACGTTTAGCCGTTCCAGAATCACAGTGAGAGACGCGCATCCATCCTACACATATATCATCATGGTGGTCTATATCACCACCACCACCACCACCACCATTACAATTGCATGCCCATTGAAGCACAGCAACTAAAGTTTCGACTGGACAGCCTTCAGAGGGATGAGCGTCTTGGTTAATTGGTTGAGCAATGACTGGTAGGCTAGAACACGGAGGCTCCGCGGCAGTTATGTTCGTTGAACCGGTTCTTGAATTTACCGACTTTCTGGCGGAGTGATGGCATCTCTGAAAATGACGGTGACTGAAGAACCCATGGCCGTATATGCCGCCTGCCTGCACAAATAGAGCGTAATACTGGCTTTGTTATACTGCGCCTGTCGTCTGATGGAGCTCAGCAACCAACATCAAACAGCCTGCAATATTGCGTAAATAGTAGGAGTGGCTGTAGTATAGGCCTTTGAAACGGGTCGACCGCAGCCGCATCAAAGACCTTGGGTTGAGCACGGCCGATAATGGATACCCTCCACTACGATGCGCCGACGATGGTAGGACCCCTGTGTCGGCTGTCAGCAAGCAGCCGCTAGAGACTTCGTTCCCAATCCGATCGTCTGCTTGCATCATTTGCATTATCAGTGTACTATCAACGGCTAGTTGGATACAGATGTGCTGAGTATGTTTTTGGCTTATGCCATTCTTGTCACCCATAAAATGTAGCCTTGGCGCCAACTTGGCAGGTTGAACGACCGCCTCACAGGGCCGACGATGGAGCATACTCTGCGAAGCAACAATGTACGTACCGACTCAAGAATCGAGACCCTGGTGAACCGATCACCACAAGCCACGCTGGAAGTTCCCTTCAGCCACCTGCTAAGGGCATCAAACCATGCAGGTATATTCCCCGCGATTTTCACTCTGGGCGGTCGCTAGGCGTTAAGCCATGGAGAAGACAAGTGTAGCATTCATGCTATGGAAAGCCTTAGTGCGCAGGTGGGTGGCTAGTGGCAAGGGTATTCGCACGCCACTAGCACGCCCGCCACTTGACAAATTCAGGCTGGCCCACAGTTCGAGTCTTTGAACTACGCCGCAAAGTAGCGTGACACCCATGTCATTTTGGGCTATCCGCTGGCCGCCAGCGACCAAGGCTGTGTGCGCTGCAAAGGTGGCATGCGGAGATTGTACGGCCCAGGTCTAGCAAAAAGCATACTCCTGGGCGCGTGTCGTATGGACCGATCTCCAGCAATCTCTCGACTGAGGGGTTACTATGCTCTCCTCCGAGGAGCTTGAGGCGTGGTTGTGGTCTAGCTATTGTATCAGATCTATAACATAGATGGTTCCGTCTGCTTGTGCAACAATCTAATTCAGATCTCAGATTCTCCAAGTCTCTCACACCAGTGTTGTGCTGTCGTTGTCCATTGTTCTTTGATCTGTGCTACGACTAAAAAGCGTAACTGCACCGGTAGGATTGCATGTGGATCCTTCACCAAGACGTTGGCGCTAACTGCATATAAGACCTGCATCATCCGTCATGGAGCAACGCGTCCCAACTTATACTTCGAGCCCATATCAGTACATGGAGAACTACCCCGAATCCTACGAGGCGCCAATCAGCAATACAAACGAACCGATGACTTCTCAACTCCACACTGGATCGTTCCATGAACGACCATCTTTCCACAACTTTGAGCGCGATACATTAGTACATCGATCAATGGGTACTCCAATGGAATTCATGGATCTCTTGACACTTGATGCACCTTGTGGTAGTCCACAGTCAACAAGCTCTACCATAAGTCACCCTGAGAGCGTGTCTTCACCGCCTTACACCGGCCTCCCAACTTACGACACCCTCGAACCAGCTTTCCACCACGTCCAAAACAATTCAATCAACCATTCGGTTATCTCGAATGATTCTGAGTCTCTCTGGCCATCTACCTATCCTGAGGTTACCTCCTGGGACTCACGAACTTATGTTCTGCCCTATCACGAAATCCCCAGCTACGAACAGCGCTCCTACCAACTGATGCCGACCATTTTGCCTGAACCAAAAGTCTCTGCACCCACACCCTACCTGTCATACCCTATGCCACAGCAGGGTTCCCTGGATCCTGCTGGGAACTCTGGAGCTTTCGATCTCTCAGGTTTCAACAACAACGGCGATGAAAGCGATGACCTGAGCGATTCCGATAGCGATGTGTCGTGGCAGGGCGAACCCTCTTCACCCAGGGGCTCGAAAAGGGGGTCTTCCAGAAGGGCTCAGCCCAGATCCAATGTCTACAGGCTTGAAGGATGGTCCACCAACACGTGTACCTTCCACACAACAACCGATCGTAGGCATCAGTGTGGAGAATTGATTGGACCCAAAAAAGACACACCTTGCCCTAAGAAATTCCAACGACCAGAGCATCTTCGTCGTCACATCAGAAGTGTTCATGGCATTGGCCTCGTCAAAATTTACAGATGCAAGGTTCCTGACTGCTTTGCGCGCTTCCCAAGGAGTGACAACTTCCGCTCGCATTATCTCACACATTTGAGGGTTGGAAAGAGAAAGGGCAACAACAGGAAGATGAAATTCCAGGAACTCAAGGGGATCCTTGGTCCCAAGGAGAAAGACCTGATAAGATGGATCAAGAAGAACCACAAGCAAACCTAAGCTCAGCCCTGGATCGGTGTCGTCTGGTCTACGGCACTCGACCGTATGTCGATGTGACTCATTTCTGGGTTGTCTTTCTGATCTTTTGACGTTACTGGTGTTGGGGATGCAAGTGATTACCATGCTTCGGCATACTTTGTGTCATTTTATCGCGCTTCTCCTCCTGTTGTTTATAGATTTTCTTGGTGTGCAAACCCCCTTAAACAACAACAATGAAAATTGAAGAATACCCACATCTCAAATCCCAAGAATCTTAATTTGCGCGCTTCTCATGCAAGACATATCTCAGAGATCCCCAAGGGGTTCTGCGGTCCATGTCGTCCCTGTCTTCGGCTCCAGATTGCACTAAATTCACCACTGGCATTTCCCGCATGAGCCGATGAACACGTGAGATGTGACAGTGCTCCCCTCAATCGACGTACGGAGACCCCTTGATCGAAATCGGTATGATCAAGATCGCTAACAATGACGCTTCTCACACATGCTCGTGGCTAACGTCAGCCAAAGCCAGGTCCAATTTGACTACACGCTAATGCACATGGCTGACCTCGATGGAACCTGGATAGAAGGCATTGACACTGGTCAGAAGACGCAAGCCAGCCAATCCTCTCTTTTTGTCGAAAAAAAATGGGGCCCACTAGTAGATGGATTGCCATCAGCCACAGAACCAGGATGTGGCGAGCTGCAGGTGCCTCTCTGAGGGATAACTTCCGGTTCGCTAGAGTTTGACCAGTTGGCGTTAGAGTTGCCAGGCGGATGGTAAGTGGTCACTGCGTGGGAGACAAGGTCCTCCTTGTAAGGGCTTAGATATTGTCTATACTCGAAGCGGTAACCGGAAAGGAATTCAAATGCATGTGCACTGGCCGTTTTCCAAGGATGTAAGTCTGACGACGTTGGGCTCCGTCTCAGATGCAAGCGTCAGTGTCATACGACCCAAGATTCGTGATGCGATCTGGTACAAGTCTGCCCCACACCAGGTTAATGGGCCCATACTCACTGTGCTTTTGCTATCCTCCTGTACAGGAACCATGGAATAATTCTGGGCGAGCAAGTATCCATTTGCATTTGTACTTGTATTTTACAAATATCGATCCAGCAAAAGGTCCCACGGAGCCATCACGGGAATAACAACAAAACGACAGTGGTGGATATACAAGGTGCCTACTATCTTGCGCCTCCGGATCTGTAGGCCGTTGTTGTGGACCTCTGGAAAGTCGTCACATTCTCTACGCGCGCCGCAGCGCTTGCATGAGCCAACCAACAGTGGCACAGTAAGCCATTACCTGGCACGGCATCCTTTCCAGCTTAGCATGTGGGGGGATTGGCCGCATTCCCAAGCAATACTTCAATTACAAGCAAAAGATGGATTCACATGGATTGCTCCCCTGCTATGCTTATAGAATGCCGTCTTTTTAGGATATGCTTGCAATATTCACAATACGGAATACGGTCTACCTGCTACAGCTTCGTCAGCTTCGCAACGGCCTGGCCAGTGCCAACTAAAGATCATGTGCTTGGTAACCGTAGTAGGCACTGAATGCGAGCGCGTAAATATGTGGGTACCTCATTGAGTTAGTGAGGCGAAAGTGATTAGGATGCTGTTCTAGCCTGCAATCCACTATACCTTCACCGGTAGACTACCCTCTCAGTTAAGCTGTACCCAGATTTCTTTGTTCGGATATCATACCTCGGACGAATTCGTCCAAGAAAAAATATCCTGTCTTTAGAATTGCAGGGGCCAAAGAGGCGTCGCCCAAATACACGGTGACAGCAAAGCAATCCCACAGATACCCAAGAAGAGACCAACAACACGTAGATCATCGTTATGCAGAGCAGCTTCGCCTCAAAAGTCCCAGCCTCTGAGCGGCCACATGCAGCGTCAAAGGCGCATGCAGCAATGCCCAACTCCCTAACTCAAAGCGATCTGATCACATTCCTGCGGCTGTACATCAACGTCCGATCCACTTCTCCGCATGTACATTAGTCCCTCCATGGTTGATGTCAGCTTCACGTGGCAATTGGCCGACAAAGTACCGCCCCGGGCTTGGTTTTTTGTAAGGCCAAATGCTCGAGTCGAAGCAGGTACCGGGCGTTGGTCGGTGAGACGGCTCGTAGTAGTAAGTAGTAACCCTAGAAGCCAAACCATCCACCCATTCTACACCTAGTAGTACGAATGCTCAAAGACATCACAATGCCAAATGATCATATGGATACCACACACATACACACACACATCCAGCCTAAACCTGAGGCCATACACTAGACACGAAACATGCATGAATGCGCTGTGCATCCAAAAGTTGAACTGACCAAATCAACACCATCAAAACCACATACACCAACTCACCGCGACCACAACTCAGAACCACCGAATCGAGATACTCACAGCGCACACCTCTAACCCCCACACCAACAACCCCAAACGCAGATCCTCACCACGCCAGAACAAAAAGAACAAAAATTCCCGTCCATCCACTAACCTCCTGATCTACCACCCCCATCATCTCCTCTGACCACACGCACACCGCAACACGCCCAACAGCCGCGCGCAAATCATTCTTCCGCGGGAACCAATACACACGGCGCATACGGCGCAAGTGTCATGCATGCACTTTAACATACTGTGCTACACACGTTTTATTCCCTACGACGCCGCAAGTGGGGGAGGGGGGGGGGGCCACACACCCACACACATGAGGCTTATCCTGCACGCCCTACAGATGTCGCACAAAGCCCTTGAACAAGCGCGGTGCATAAAGGATGGTAGATTGTAAGAGAGAAGAAAAAAACGGTCGGGAAGGGGGGGAAAGAGGGATGGAGATTGGTTGGCTTTGCATTGGAGGGGGCCGAAGATGGGTGCTCCTTCGTTTGTGCGTGCGTGCGTGTGGTAGCATGGAAGGCTAGGTGAAGGGCTTCTATGTAAGGGATGGCGTGGTTTGGGGCTAGTGTGGGTGTATAGACCGCCCTCTCTTCTTTTTTTTTACGCTTGCAGATTACGGGATGGGGATCTGGTGGGTGGTGAAATGAAGGAGAGGATGTGGTGATCCTGGATTTTGGGGGTGTGTGATCAAGAAGGTATAGTAGTACCAATACTCGTAAGTTTTCTTTTTCTCTTTCGCCTCGGGAGCTGAGAGGATTCATTGTTTGAGGCTGCGCCGTATGCGGGTCCCGGGGTAAATGCATGCCGGCGTGTATGTACTTCGCCTCCACATTCCAGTGTCGTTTTGTTAGCAATTTTACTACAGTACTTCGATGGTGGAGGCTGACAACACCTAATATTCTGGCTGCAACTGCAGGGTTTGCATGCAGTGATGTCTCCGGGGCGACATCCGCGTTCTAGTGCACCCGCTGCTATGGCGTGAGCTGCGGCTCATGAAGGTCTCCCACGCGTGGTATGTCATTGACGTGCCGCCATCTGGCATGCAGGTAGCGGCTAACGAGTTGCTTGAGCGCCGACTTCGATTCGATTTGCTTCCTTGGACGGGATTTGGAAACTTCGACTCTTGCTCGGTTCCAATGTGCTGGATACGCAATATCTGTCAGTGATGAAAGGCACTTTGGAATCGAGACTCGCGTACATGCAATAGATGAAGCATGACAGATGATGATAACATTGTGGTATGACGCACGAGTTAGGAGGCGGTGAATCACGAAGAATATGTCATGCATGGTGAGCAATCGGGCTGTGACTTGAGATGCTCCCAGGAAACGGGCAAATCTTCATCCGCAGTTTTGAAATCGTTGTCTAAAACAAATCTTGTAGGCTGAGTTTATGTTGGCTTTAAGCGCTGAGTGCAAGGAGTACCGGAAACACATACTACAACGTTCAATACCTATGTCTCATACATGTTTCTGTTGGCCGATGCTCCGTTATTGAATGTGTTTTTTTTTAAAGCGAACCGACGTCTGATTAGTACATTCTCACCAAGTCGTTCAATGAAACTATGATGTAATCTAAATGCAATGTATAAGGAACTAACCTCACTTTTGAAGTGAGCGAGGAAAAACTAATCATCGATGACGAAAATGGAGGCAAGGCTACGGTATCAAGAGACTTCAGTGTGAAGCCAGTAATCAAAAGTACTTGGCAACTTCAGCTACTCAAGCAGATATGAGCATGCTAAAATTCATATCCAAATGTCCCAACTTCTTCATCAAAGTCTCGTGTGAACATTCTCGTCTCAAAACGCACCTGTCATTGTGATAATGAGTAGCGAAAACGGTGTGGAAAAGGCATACATAGGTATCGTAACCGTTCAATGGCAGTATGACGTGTGTTACCATATGCTTCTCTTACGGATAGCAGATAAAGCATGAAAATCCACTATATCCATCGAGCCTGGCATAATGAAAAACTGAGAAGCGTGTTCTTCGTAGCCTGATATGGTGAGGGCATGCAAATGCCAGATGTCATCACCACACAATAGAGCTGACAACCGGGAAGCAAGGCGAGAAGCAAAAATCAAAAGTACCAAATGGAGGCATGAGATGTTTGGAAGAGGTCAAGGTAGAAGAACGGAAAAGGAGCTAGGTTTTACTCGAGAGGATACTTATGCAAATGTTGACTGGTTTGCTGTCACGATTTCCCAGAAAAGAAGATGAATGAGAAGTTTGAGAGATTGCTTGAAGCCTCAAATGGAATGTTTTGTATCATGAGAAAGATTATGAGGACTCTGCTGGTGTATACTGCCCCCTTTTGTAAAGCTTGTGGTATTTCCGCGTACTCACTAAGTGAAGCGCACTCGCAAATCATGCAAGGGTTGAGGGTATAAGCTTCTTCCCGACTTCCAATGCGTCACTGCAGGATCGAGATGCTAGCTGTCTGTTTTGAATAGCAGTTTTCATAGAACGAAGACGTAGACATGTTTTACTCTTTATACTATATCCTGATAACATTGGTCAACTCTAATCCTTGGGGATGAAATGTCAACTTACCACCGTCGCGGCATATTCTTGGGTCTCGAAAGTAGTCAAGTGGGTATAATTTGGCTCTCGTCACTGAATGAACAATTGGAGTCTATTGGAAAAGCCCTCTGACATACGACGTGACTACCAGCGGCCTCTGCCTCTACCCCGGTCACGCCAGTCATCCCCACCTCCACGTCCTCTCCCTCCCCTTCCAAAGCCTGACTCTCGCTCTGGTGGTGCTTCGCCTCTTCTCCATTCGCCTGATGGTACACCTCCCCCACTCAGCCTCCTGTCATCGAATCTACCGCCTCCCCCTCTTCCTCCTCTTCCATAGCCACCCCAATCGCCTCGACCGCCGAAGCCATTTTCTCTGCCCCGTCCACCATACGAGCCTGCCGGTGGCCCCCTTCCTGGTCCAGATAGTGGTGGCGGCGCGGCAGGTACGCCGCCGTCGGGCAATGGTGGGAGGATCGCACATGCGATATAATCACCAATAAGGAATTTGACGTCTGCAAGGGTTCTGTCGGGGTCGCCGTCCAGCTGCTTGAGAGCTTCCGCAACACTTCCTCCCTCACTCATTTCCATGTCAACGTCATCATTCCTTGACGGAGCGCCTACTATGACAGAGCCTATGTCTCGCGATATAAACCGGCCTGGTCCGCCTGGTCGGTTGGAGCCTTGAATGTCCGGGTATACGAGTCGGAATGCGATGCGAGATCCAGCATATGGTTGTGGTAACATTGATGGTACTGCGCTAAGGAGAAGCTGACAGAGTTCGCGCAGAGTGCAGCTTTGCCATGTGTAGATTTGGACATTTGTTGGAAGACGTGGTAATGTCGGATCGAACTCATCTAACCTTGGTTGTGTCAGTTATATGATGGCACTTTGTATCATACTAGCCACTTGCCTGTGGAATGATCCTTGCTTGAAGAAGAGGCGCAATAAGAAAGGTGTGGTTGTTTGCCGGTCAATCTTCGCTGGGGCAGCCATGTTGGAGGTCACGGCCTTGTCGCAAACTAATGACGAAAGCACCCGGTGTGATCCAATATTGTTCAATGAAGTTTTATAGCATATGCGACAAAACAGAATCACAATTCGTTATCTTGGCATGCGATGTTGGTGGAGTACAAGTGAGGGAACGCGACGCGGAGAGCTTCCACTAGCGCCATTCCTCGGCAGAATCGCGCTGCTGATCAGTGAACTTCCATGTCGCATTCTACGTTCGCTCTTTATTTGCACTCGAGATAACGCCAGACTACGAACAACACAGTCGCCAAGATGGATTTCGCAAAACTCATGTCCGCACATATCAAAAAAGGGAAGGAGACGGCGGCAACATCGGAATCAAGCGACAAAAAGTACCTCAAGCGCAGCGAAATTGAGGCCCAAAGGCAAGCGGCATATCGGGCTGAGCAGGAGGCCGCAGAGAAGGCACGACTGGAGCGACTGGAGAAGAAACGCAAAGCCGAAGAAGATGAGGCTGAGAAGGAGGCACAACGACGGGAGAAGCGGATGCGCATGGCGGAGGAAGCAAGACGGATTAGAGAAGAAGAGGAAGAGGCAGAAGAGCGGCGGAGAAGAAAGCGCTTAGGCTTGCCAGATCTACCACCAAAGAAGAAGGAAGGCGAAGGAGAGGGTACACCTGTGCCCGAAGACGAAGATATTGAAGATGAAGAGTTGATCGCAAAACTGAGAGCCCTCGACGAGCCAGCCCGAGTCTTCGGCGAGACACACAAGCAACGCCTAAAGCGATACAAGAAGCGTGTCGGCGCAGACAACCTAGCAGCAATCATGACCGACGGTCCGATCCCGACAACCCTACAACTAGTACCAGAGAAGGACATGAAGGTCAGCTTGCAGGTACCAAAGGACAAGGAGGGCCGAGAGTTCCTCTTCAGGCAACTCGCAAGTTACTTCACAATGGTACTGAAGGAATGGGACGTGACGCTTGCGCGCCGAGATGCAGAAGTCAAGGAGAGTTATCAAGGAAAGCAAGCTTACGCTGCCATGGTGCAAGCGCGCGAGAACATGCGTCCGCTGTTCAAGAAGCTGGAGAAGTTTGACCTCCCAGACAGCATCATCGAACCGGTTGTAGAGATTGTGCATGCAGCACAAGAAAGGCGATACGTGGATGCGAACGACGGATACCTACGACTCAGTATTGGCAAGGCAGCATGGCCGATTGGTGTTACGATGGTGGGTATTCACGAGAGAAGTGCACGAGAAAAGTTGCACGAGAGCGACAAGAATGCAGCACATATCATGAGTGACGAGATTACACGGAAGTACCTGCAGAGCATCAAGAGGTGTCTCAGTTTTGCGCAGACAAGATGGCCACCGACGGATCAGTTGCAGCTCATGGGTTAAAATTAGTATCTGCTTAGGTGCATGTAGATAACGAAACCACCAAATATTCCCCGTACTTCTGCATACTATAATTTTCACCATGCGCCATCTGTATTCTGAGTCTTCAAAATTTCAAACCACAGACGATGACGTACTTGGGGAATACGTGAAGCGATGCCTCCACGCGTGAGCACGTGCGGGGCAATTGGCAGAACTTGACATCGTCCAATCGTCGTGCATCTCCACTTTTACTATCAACGCTCTCTTCACCTTTCTTCTTCACCTTCAATAAGAGCTTGACGACTGGAAAATTCAAGTCAGTCTTCTCTTAAAGTGTTGTTGTCGCCATGCACGAAATCGTCACTTTACAATTCGGCACGCAAAGCAATTATCTCGGAACGCACTTTTGGAACACTCAGGCAAGTACAGAATTCCATTGGCCCATCATGTGTCAATATATTCATGTTTTTATTTGTTATGTATTCTTTCCTAGATGTGTACCGAATGTCTTATTGCAAAACTTCGCTCTCATATACCCCACCATTACTTCATTCATGCACTTCGCACCATTCATGCACAGTCTCCTTAAACTTTTGACGGAGTAGGTTTTATCCAGTTTTCTGACTTTCTAAAAGGAGTCGTACTTTACATACCCACCAGAGGATGAATCGCCCGTCAACCATGACATTCTCTTCAGGCCTGGTTTGGCTCCGGATGGCTCAGACACCTTTACTCCAAGAACCCTGATATATGATCTCAAGGGTTCTTTCGGGAGTATGCGGAAAATAAACGCACTGTACGAGGCCGAAGACGACCGAAGCATTCTGGATCAACCTGGTGTTTGGCCTTCCAAACCTATCGTTCAACGTGCGTCTGAGACCATCCCGCAATCAGCCTACCAAGAGCATCTTAACGCTGGTCTCGAACCACTTCCACTCAGCACATCCTCAGTTCGGTACTGGTCTGATTACAGTCGCGTCTACTATCATCCCAAATCCATCGTCCAGTTGTCAGAGTTTGATGTCAACGATAAGCTTATGCCTTTCGAAAACTGGGATGTTGGTATGGAACTTTTCGAGAAGCTCGAAAGAGAAGTAGACTTGGTTGATCGAGATCTTCGTCCATTTGTCGAGGAATGTGATGGAATCCAAGGGTTGCAGATTTTTACTGGCGTGGATGATGCTTGGGGTGGTTGGACTTCCGGATGGCTCGAAAGATTGAGAGACGAGTATGGAAAGATGAGCATCTGGACTTGGGGCCTTGGGGATCATGGTGCTAACAACAAAACCCCGAGGGTATGGTGGCTGATATGGGATATCTAAACATCACTGACGACATATAGGAACAACGCCTAAAGCAGATCGCCAACTCAGCTCGCTCACTCCAAGTGCTTGGCGAACAGTCCTCGGTTTACGTACCGATATCGAATACGCCAGCTAAAGTCCCAAGTTATCTAAAATATGACTCAACATCCCCGTGGCATGTAGCAGCCTTACAGGTTGTGGGAATAGAAAGCATGACGATATCCTCTCGATTACGTACTACATTGGGCGGACGAGGTACACTTCAAGACCTAGAAGACACCATCAACAGTACTGGAAAACGACGTATAGCGAAGTTTGAGATGAGCATCGCGGACCCAAATGTACTTTCAGACAAGGCTGCTGATTTAGCCGAATCCATGGCAAAGCTTGGAACAACGCGATCAAGACAGACTAGTGAAGGTGACGATGAACTAACGGAGTTTGATATTGATGTTTTCACCCGCGATTACCGGACCGCAACTGGAAAAGCAAAAAAAGAGCATGTATTTGGGAGGGCAGAGGCTTCTCGCGGAGAGTGGTCGTTACCCGATGATGGCGAGAACGATCCTCACGATAGGTTCAACAATGGACCGGCAGTGCAAAGGTATGTTCATTATTTCTTTCCGATGAACACTGCTCCCTGTTGTCATTGAATTTATTTACGCGTCTAAAGAAACGGTGCTATAATCTACATGCGCTTACAACGACTAGATATACTGCTCCTCTTCTCTTCCCCTTACTCGACAGCTTCCCCAAGTCCATGTTCGAAGTAGGATCGGGGCATACTGAGAAGCTTGCTGTTCACGCTGGGCTCACGACAAGTACTGCTGTCGCGGGACAGATAAGAACACTCGAGCCGATCATAAAGCGCATGATTAATATCGAAGAAAGAGAGGCGCTCTCTAATGGCCTTCAAGTTCTTGCAGAGGAGTACGATGAAGGCTGGGATAGTGGTTCAGATAGCGACGACGATGAATAGTCGGGTCGTATGCGTATACTTTGAACACCTTCTTTCCACAAATTTTATGCTATACACTTCTTTTCCTAAGGATAGTACTGGGTGCAGACATGAAGTACGCAGTGACAATCGCGAGTCAGTCATTACTAGGTATGTAGCGTCCCTAGTTATGCTATTCTCTGCGCATGCACTAGGACCTTCACATCACCACCCATATCGCACCGAAATCAGTGTGCACATTCCTTATCCTAGAAAACAGATGTCGACCTGCAGCCAAGATCGTACGAGGCAAAGGAAAGATCGACTTCCTACCACCATTCACACACAACCTCATACTACCTATTAGACGTGTCGCGTCGTATACCATTACTGCATCGTATACCTCATTTCACTTCAACAAAAAAACAACCCCTGAACAACCCTCATCAGCCAACACGCCAGCCTACAACCCCATGGCACAATCCGCCCCAGCACCTGCTGACCTGTGCCCGCAGATCGTAGTATAAACCGTAATCTTAAGAGAAAGAAAAAAACGACCCCACTATTAACCAACATGACCTTTTTTTTATCCATTTGTACCCACTCACAGTCGCGAGGTGACCACTTTTTGTACCCCTTTGACCGGACGAAAACAAATATCCGGGAGTCATTTCATAATTAAAGAACTGGCAAGAGACCTTGTTTTTCTTCGGAAAATCCGGGGTTTACAAAAAAGGGAGGGAGGGAGGGGGGATTATCAGGTACAGTAATGCTTACTCTGTCATTGCGATCGTCTTGGCAACAAGGCTATCAACGAAAAAAAAAAAGAGTTTATTGAACCAGGGCGTTTATCATTCGCGAGCGCGCGCGCATGTGTTTGTGTGTGTTTATCTCGGTGGTTTGCTTTATGGGAGACGCGTGTTCGTAGCCCTTGGTGCCGCCCCCCCCCTTTTTTTTAGACGGTCAGACTGGTCGCCCAGATCGTGGCTGCGGTGACATTCTACTCCTGAGAAGAAAGGAAAAAAGGGTCGGGGTTGTCGTATTTGGTAGTTAAATGTTAGTAAGTAGTATCGTTAGGAATGGGCTGTCGTTTAAAGAGGGGTACGATGATCGACTAGACGCTCTCTCTCTCTCTCTCTCTCTCTGTGTGTGTGTGTGTGTGTGTGTGTGTGTGTGTGTGTGTTCAAAGTGAACATATATGGAGATCAGCTCGCTATGCTATGCGTGATGTGCAACATGGAGACATCATTCGGCTGTCCATCGGCCACATAGGTGACATCCCGGACCATAACCCCAATATAGCCCGGAAGAGCGGTTGCTCCGCTAAACTCATTCCGTCCCTGCATTTCCTTTTTTGGCACCGACGAGCTCGACTGTCCGGGATGATGCTGCCAAGGCTAATTTCCAGGACCTTGTTGCATCTCAACGGTCAAGTGCGAGACAGTGTTCGATGCTCACTTTTTGTTCTTGCCTAATGCGGTAGGTTGGTTATACGTCATACCACGACACGGAAAAGTAAAACCCTAACATGAGACCCCCCCGTTAACAAGGCCGAAAAGTTGCATGGCCTACGCAACTTCTTCTCCACAATGATGTTTGGGATGCAAGACAAGTCCGGGATCTGTGCAAGATGTAGGCGCAGATAACCTTTTTTTCTCTTCACTTCTTGCTATTTATATATATGTCCATTCCAACAACCTGCTGTACACTACACTAATCATAAACTTCATGACCTATTGATTCCACATCTTACTGCATATATACCTATCTCTCCAACGCATGAAAAAAAATCATAACACCATGAACTCATCAAACACAATCCCCGCAGCAACAAGCGGATCCCGCTCAAAACTCCTCTCGGGGAACTTGATATCCTTCCTCAGCAAACCCGCGCTCAAGCATCCCCAGCAAGCGCTTACGGTGCAACTGTTCAATGCGGAGCAGAAGGCCAATGGCGATGCTGCGAATACTACGCGGCCGAGATTAGTTTCTGGGCAGCGAGAAAAGGAATGTGGCGAGTAGTTAGAAGGAAAGATGGAGTGCGATGAGCGAGGTCGATGGGAAGGAATCCTGCCAACGACTATGCCGCTACGATGCCCGTATGATCCAATTTGGCAGAACGAAGTAGTCACTGGGCCTTTCTGGATTATACCCAAGACAGCGCTATGATTACGGGGTTAGTGAAGTTGAGCTTGACGGTGGATACGGAGGTTGTGCGGGGTATGAGTTGTAAGGATTAGGCGGGGGAGGGGGGGGAGGGGAAGAGTTTAGGATGAAGAAGTGCTAGATGGATTACACAGTCCTGTATATGGATGCCGATGAAGTGAGCAAGTAAAGGGAAGGGGTATTGAAGAAGTAATCAACAATTTAACATATGCATGATATTCATAAAGCTTCCTAGACAACACCAACCTTTTTGTCTTCCCTAACCCCTCTCATCCATTCATCTCTCCATGAGACTTGTAATCCACGAATATTTGATGAATGTACCTAAACAAACACCAAACACCCATCCCGATTACTAATCCTCTCATCAAGATTAATCTCCCTACGCCTCCACTCCCCACGACTCTCGAGCTCAGCCTCGAGCCTCTGCCCGCCACCAACCAACCTCACATTCCTTGCCGACGACGCAAAGCCACCAGAGCTACCACCGCCACCGCCTCCGGTTGGAATCCTCAAGTTCTGGCCTGGCCAGATTTGATCGGGGTTGGAAATGTTGTTGTGTCTGGCGAGCTCATCAAAGGAGCAGTGCGAGTAGCGCGAGGCAATAGCGCGGAGCGTGTCGCCTTGCTGGACGGTGTAGGTGTTTTCGCTACCGGAGCTGCGGTCGGTCGAGGAGCCGGACCAGCGGAAGGAACCGTCGTCGTTGGCGAGGTAGCGGTTCAGCGCAATAGACGAGGCTTGGACTGAGCCGTCGGTGCGACGGCACTGGGCGTGCAGGACGTAGTCGCCGTGGGCGTCGAGACGGATGTCTTGGGACGAGGCGGAGAAGTTGCCGCCAAAGTCGCCGGCAGAGCGCTCTTGGTTGTGCGATTGATGATGTGCGAAGCCGGCGCCGGCGGCAGCGCCGGCAGCGGCACCTCCGCCGTATTTACGACGGCGTTCTTCTTCTTCCTCCCAGCGGCGTCGCTCTTCTTCTTCCTTTTTCTTTTCCTTGTGCTCGTCCCATCGCTCTCCGACGGCGTCTTGGGTCTTGTGGCCGGCAAAGGCACCGGCGAGGGCTCCTACAATGGCGCCGGCGGTACCGTGACCAGATTTGCCGCCTAGGGCGTGGCCGCCGTAGCCTCCTGCTGCTGCACCAGCAAGGCCGCCCATGATACCACGCTCACCCTCTGGGTCACCTTCTCCGCCATACTGGTTCTGGTAGCCTTGGTTGTGCGAGTTGCGGCCAGAGTTGGACGAGTGCGTGGCGGTAGAGGGGTACTGCTGGTACTGAGGAGGAGCATTGGCATCATATCCGCCCTGTTGTGGGGAATAACCTTGAGGTGGTGGTCCTCCTTGTCCACCGCCACCATAGTACTGACTGGCTTCTCCTCCCTGGTAAGGAGGCTGTTGCCCGTATCCGCCTTGTCCGCCATTGTACTCATTCTGTCCGTATCCTCCACCTCCACCTTGGTTGTACCCGTATCCAGACATGCTTCCTTATTTCTTTTTTTTTGCTTTGTTACTCCTCGTCTCCGATTTCGTACCCAAAGTCTTTCTTTCTCCTCAATCGAAAACCGGGTTACCGGAACGAATGAAAACGTGTGGTAGTATGCGGAACCGTTGAATCGGTTTCACAGGGAAAGCAAAAAAACTTAATCGTAAATGCGGTCTGACCTTGTCTTGGTCAATGGGGACAAAGGTAAGAAAAAGAGTTTACAAAGTGACAATGCAATCTGTCTCTTGTTTAACCGTAATTATAGGATAGAAAGAAGGAAACAAAAGCTCACACGTGTCACCTTCGCCAGACGACCGCTTTCTTATATTCCAACCCCTCCTTCTTTACCCCACCCGACCAAACCTTCCAAAGAAAGCACACCATGGCTACGTCGTCCGGAGGCGCATAAACGCGCCCCACAATCACAGCCACACCGGGTCCCGTCGTCGTCGTCAGTCACCGCCACTCTTGGCCGGTCTAAACCGAATAAAGGTGGAGAGAGTCGCATCACTCGCAAGCTCGCAGCCAGACAGCGTCTAGGAAGGCCACAAGGCCAAACGCCACGCCTGCGCCCCCATGGCCCAATCAAGCGCCCAGAAGTGGGGATGCTAAATCGGGGGCGCAGCGCCACGAACGGCTGACCGCCACGTTTTGCGGCGTTCTGGCGCTTCGGGCGCAATTTTGTTGACGTGCTTTTGCTTTGCCTTTGCCCTTTTTGCCAATACTACCCGTAACTTACACCTAGCTAGCTCAAGTGGGGTGTGTTTTCGATTTGCCCAAACACCGGGGCGGCTTGCATGCTTTGCTAGAAAGCTTCAGACGTTCTCACCCGTTGTGACTAAAATTCGCGAGCGGTGAAAGTAGAGACACCGGATCTCTTGTTGAGGCGGTGTTTTGTTGTGTGCATTAATGCCGGAATTTAGAGCGTGCGTGCGCTCCGGGGGTGTGTCATATGCGACTGGGGAATCCCTTTCAAGGGTTTTCCATGATGGTGATGTTTATAGTAACTTGTTCGTATTATTAACAACAAGGGGACGGAGATCAAGCCGAGGTTTTGCCATAGATTTGGGTGTACACTCCGATCCGATCGGATCCGATGTTTTGTTGTCACACTAGGTATATTGGTTTACACTATACATTACACTGTAGATGTTTTGCGGGAGAAAAAAAATACACTACGCACGACGCGCATTGTTGAATGCGATTGCAAGGGGGGACAGATTTGCTTTTTTGTGGAACGAGATTGTTTTGTTGGAATTAGATCCAGGTGTCTAGTCTAGATTCTTCTTCGCAACCCTGTCTTTTGCATGCAAAAAAGGGCGCCATAAAGACTGACTAACTGAGAAAACGAAAAAGGAAGAAACGCCCAGATGATGCAAGTTTTGCGCTTGTAGATGAAACGATGATCAAAAGATTCAAGGAGAGACATGACAGCGTGAGTGTGGGTAGAAAACAGGATGAATGATTACGAAGGAGGTGTATGTACAGAAAAGAAAGGAAAATAAAAGGACAAAAAGATAACCCAAGAGTTATGGAAGAAGGAAAAAAGAGTTTATGTGTTTTGATATAGATACAGGCAGTCGACTGTGTCGATGTTGAGGGTGAGCGCGCGCATTGTTGTTTGGCTTGCCCATGGTCGTGCTAGCCTTGCGTATCAAGCTAGTGCGGCGCCAGTTTGGGTCAGCGGAGGGCCTAGGGGTGCGGGTGCAACCAAGCGATTGCCTGGATTGCGTTTGTAAGAGTAGGCCAGCGAAGTGATGTAATGAGCGGTTTCTCAAAAGACGACATGTGACATGATTAGACGTGCAATACAACGCTTCAATACGTAAAGGCTTCCTCTATGAAATCAACCGAACCCTCGGTAAGCAGTGGCCGCACTGCGTGTCGTACACCGTCGGCCATGCCGCCAGACGCGCACACGGTCACGGCCATGGCACCGACGCGGTGCTTGGCCTCCTCCTCCAGCAAGCTCCTCATGTTGGGCCTGCCGCTGTACATCTTGACAGTGTCGCTACTGCTCTCGACACGACCCTTTGGTCTGGAGATGAAGAGCTTGATGCGGAGACACTGCTTGCGACCCTTCATGCGGAGGACTTCGTCCATCCATGGGCGCACCCACTCCAAGCAGTCGGGTGTGGGTACTGTCCAGATGAGGACAATCTTTTGGGTGGCAGTGGTGCCGTTGTTGAAGCCATTGACAAGGTGCTTGAGGTACATGACCTGGTGGGTGATGCCTACACCTCCGGCAAACAGCACGCAAGTACCGTACGAGTCAAGGCTGTGGTGGCCGCCGTATGGGCCTTCAATGAAGCCCCATGTGGTGAATTGCTCGTTGGGGCTCTTGCTTGCCTTTTCGTACATTTGACGGGTGAGTCCGGTACGGGCACGGCAGATGAGACTGATTTGTTTTGATTTCCTGGGTTGGCCATTGATCATGGTGACGTCGCCTTCCAGAGTGGGAAGCGTCATCTCTTTGGATTCATCGGTCAGGGTCGCAGCCCAGGCGACGGAAAATGGATGCGAGGACCAGAGGGAGAGGCGAGGCATCCACATGTGCACGTGGCATCCGGGACGGGGGGTCCATTCGCGGACCATGTTGATGGTTAGACGGACAGCTTCGCCAGGCATGGCCTCGACGGTGATGGACGAGCGTTGCTTGAGGCTGAAGCCGTAGTAACAGATGGAGCACAGGCGGAGGAACCACTCGCCTGCCCAGAAGATGAAGATGAGGTACATCCATGGGACCTGGGGGAGAGTGTGCAGCTCCAAGTGCTTGTACAAGCCGAGGAGAGCAGCAATGACCATGACACGGTGGATGTTGAGAAAGGTCTCGTAGAAGGCGTGACGGAATGGTGACCAGGCCTGGATGCCGATGAAGGTGAAGGCGACAGTTCCGACCATGCCCCATCCGTAAGAGCCCTCGGTGTGGAGAGCAGCTACGACGGCGTGCCATCCACCACCAGCCTTGGTGTTGTACAGCCAAGCGGCAGTGTGAACAATGGCCTCGGCAATGGTGATTCGGGCAGCCCAGCGGTGGAAAAGATTGAAATCATCGTACGAGACCTGGAGAAGAGGGATAAGGGGGTTGTTGCGGAGGGCGAAGAGGACAGTGGGAATGAGGTTGAGGGCGGCGAGGGTTCCAGAGCGTCCGCGAAGGGCAGCGAGCGTCTCCTTGTAGTCGAGGACGTCGTAGGGGAGAGCAAGGCACCATGCAACGTTGAGGCCGACGTAGATGAAGAGCATGATGGTGTGCCATCGTCCAGGGAGGGTTCCGTTGTCAATGGCGCTGCTGATCTGGAACTGGGCGTTGTGCTTCTTCTTCCAGAGCGGGGCGACGAGGATATGGCGGTTTAGCCAGGGCCACCAGCTTGTTCGGTTGGTCTCCCAGTACTTTTGGCGTGGGTTTCCCATTGCGGTGATGTGTCGGCTGTGCTTCCAGACCATGTTGGAAATGCGAAGAATGAGGAGCATGCCAGAGATGCCTACGAGCATGTAGAGGAAGGTGTCGACCCACATGAAGTTGCCGACTTGGTCCACACCAGTGAGGCCATACGAGTACTTGAGCTCCTCAAACTGGGCGGCATTCCAGTTGGAGAGGAGATGGCGCTTGGCAGCGGGAGCGGGAGCGGAGAGAGACATGTTGGCGGATAGTAAGAGGGAGGAATTGCGCGATGAGCGAGCGTTGAGGCGCACTACCAGGTGCTCGTGAGTGAGGGTTGGTGTTGTTGTGAATGTGGTTGCTGTGTAGCTAGGTGGTCCCACGGGCGCTTCGTAGTCGAGAGGCGAAGCGATAGGCGTTGGCGGAATGGGAGAAGGACAAGCGTGGTCACAGGAAATGCATTACAAATGGTAGTGGGCTCGCAGCGGTCGTGTATGCACAATGGTGTCAGAGGGGCGGGAGTGGCCTGCACAGTATCGGGCGTGAATGAACGAGGGTGTGTGTTGTGAGTGTGTTGAAGAGATTGATAGTCGCAACGGCGCGGTTGGGGTGAATGGGGTCTGGGATGGTGTGACGGGCGACGGGGGTTAGGTGAAGTTAAAGCAAGCAAGCAACAGTTGGCAGGGAGGGTGTTTTTTGGTTCCCGTAGCGAGTGAGGAACAGTGGAAACGAATGTGGGCAGAGAGCCAGACAGCAGGGACGGCGAGCATGAGGTTAGAGGGGGAGCGAGGGAAACAGTGGATATGAGGTTCGCGCGAGGGGGTGGCCTGGCCGGCAGCGACCAGGGGGAGGCGCCGGGGCCAGGCGGACGATTGGCTTTGCCTGGTCCGACCAGCTGCTAGCGGGTGAAACGGGGCGGCGGAGGCTGCGAATGCTGGCCACTCAGGCCCGCGTGCCTGGAAGCGCCATGAAACCAAGGCCCCTCAGCCCACCCTCGCCAGACTGCCCATCCATCCTATCCCGACCACCCATCGCCATCCCACATCGGCACCGCCGCCCAGCCTGCACACGCCCTCTCACGCGTGCCGACTCCCGGCCGTGCTTGTGTGCTGCTGCTTCGAATTCTACTACTCATACTGTCCACGCTGTATCAATCCATGTCCACCCTCGCCTGCGCGTGCCAATCAGGCCGCGGTGCCTGGCGATCCACACACACGCAGACGCCGCGCCACAGACACTAACTGCCCACGGCCAACACGGCCATGAGAATGATTATGATTGCTACTGACCATACCGATGACGATGATGACAATGACAATGACGATGCCATGATGGGCCGACGGGCAATGCGCGACGCGCGACGACTCCATCAAACACCATGGTTCCCTCTCTCCAACTCTCTTTCCCTCTCACACGCACTATCACCCGCCACACCCGTCTGTTTCATCCCTCTTTCGCGCCCTCTTCTGCAGGAACTGTGCAGGCCCCGACGCCATGCCCGGCCGATGACATGTGCGGCTCTAGCCTCGAGGCCAACACCAAAACCGTCGTCCAAGCGAGTCAACTTCATCACATATCCTGGCGGAGATCGCACTCATCTGTTCAGGTAAAACGGCTTTGATGCACCCCTGGGTTCATTTTGACATGTTCCTCACGCTGCCGAGGCCGTCGTCGTCCATGTCGCGTAGAAAATCTCCACCATGGCGCGAACCGCCAGCGGGCGTGCTGACAGCTATTCACACGCCTAGTGCACTACCAAGGCCGAGAGCCGGCGCTGGGCACGACACGATGCATTTGCCCTGTGCAAGAGAGCTGCCAGGCCAGCTAACCGGCCAGCAGACCAGCAGGCCAGCAACCAAGCCAGCAGTCTGCGCCACGTACCTACACGGCCACGCCTACGTAGTAGCAGTGACTAGCATACTAGCATACCCTCACCACTCAACAGCCCTCGTCCCTACTTGCCACGAGGCCGCCGCTGTCGCCACCCTACGCCTTCTACCCTACGGCGCTGCATTCTCTGCCTGCTAGTGTAAGTATACGCTCTTCATGCACACCACAGTCAACCAATGCGCGCGCTTGGTTCGCAGCGGCACGGTCGCCCCCCACCCGCACGTGCTTGTCACAACCCATTGCTGTCTCTGTCGGCTCACCCACGCCCCCTTCGCCGCCACACTGGCCGGCGGGTCGAGACGGACCAACGTCCTCTTTTCATGAATAGCCCTTCTCGACGGCCACGCATGGCCAACCTGGGGGAAATTGTCCCTCGGTGCCCTCCTCTTCCCAGCCCTTGTTTACCCGGCAATCGGGTCCGACCTATTTGCTTCTGCCACTCAACCTCGGAATACCAAGTCTTCTAGGCAATAAACCTACAAGATTACCTCCATCCTAGCTACAATCTAGCTCATCCTCGCACACCCACACCCATACCCCAAACAAAACAAAGCAAACACAAGTCCTGTATTGCTGACTGTCCGCTCCTCTGCCTGTCTGGCTGCATCCATGCTGCCATTGCATCCCGCCTGCGACGCTTGCCTCAACTGCATCGCTTGACCGTGGTGCTGCTTCGGCGTGAGCCAGTTTCAAAACACCAGCGCCGGAGCGTCGCTCTCCTTCTGCCGTGACTCGGCTCACTTCACGATAACGTTGAAACATTTGTTCATGCGCCGCCTGCTTGGACCCCACCCGCTGTCAAACAATAGCGTGTACCCTGCCAGGCGGCATAACGCTTCTGGTAATCCTTCACAAGCCACGCTTCAGCTCGTCGACGTTGGCCAAAATTCGACGCAGTGACTGGAAAAATCGGTATAGTCGTCGAATCCTTCACATTGCGGTTCCACCCATGTCATTTCCGCCAAACCTCGGGACCCGCTCACTTCTGGGCTCTTCAATGCATGGTTTTAGAGTGTGGCGCTTCCTCCGCCATGCGCTATCGTTTGGTGTAACACATTGACAGCGACACGCTTCCACGCCCAAGGGCATCCTCACTCCGAATCTAAAACAACGCTTATTGTAGCGTATGCTCTTGTGTACACGACGTAAGCATTGTCCACATGCCGGCTTTAATATCTTACAATTACAGCAGAATCCTTGTCAGCTGCGACATCACCACCATCGTCATTGTCACCGCCATCTCCCTCCACCCCACTCCATAGCGCACAAAACGAAGCTCCAATTCACTGTACATACACCTGTGCCAGCATTGATCCCCCGATGCGAGACCACGATCTGGACAATCACTCGGTCTGGGACCGAGCGTATGAGCTTGCCGAGAAAACTCCAAGCCGCACAGCCCTCTCAGGTCCCCACGATCAAATGATACGTATCCGCAGTGACACCCGTTGGAGTCCCAGTCAGTCGCTGAACCGACCGACCCAAAAATCTGGCCCGCTCTCGCCCTTCGCTAACTGATTTCTGCAAGGAAAGAACCTAAAAAAGCCCACCGACTCTCCCCGGGCCTGTTTTCCACATGAAACCACTAACTTCAGCTCCACCAATCTCCGTTCTTGGCATCCAACCGCCTGGAGGAACCTTCCCTACATGAAACACGTTTGCAATCTCTACACCGTATACAGACACCCATCAAGCTTTTTTGCCCTTCAGCTTGTTATGCTGTCGTGTGTAGATTGCCAAGCCAATTGTCAAAATCACAAGCAACTAACCAACAAAACAAGATTGATACTAATATACATCCCGTCTTGGTAAACCCCATATGTGCTTTCAATATTTTTTTTCTCCTTCTCCGCCTCTTTCTTCAATCTTGTTTGCAAATCCCTCGTTCGCCTCATACTACTAGATCCTTGCCGCCGACCGTTGGGCGACCTTCTTCCGAAGATTCTAGATCTTATTGCCTAGGAAGAAATATTAATTCAAGACGGGTTCTCCCTCCCTTATCCCGTTCGCCTGGTTCGCGGCTGAAACGTAGGAACTGCACAATTGACTTGGCGCTTAAACTATTATGAGATGCGTAGATATTGGTTGCGGCAGAGACAACCTATCTCGTCCGGTCACGTTAGTGTCATGAGAGAAGGATGCAGTGGCAATGGGATAACATGACTACATACGTCCGTATGTATGTACGCTTTCGAACCACACTCTGCTGACTGAGGGGCGTTGTCATGTTTCGTATCCACCAAGGTGTTTGTGTGCCGTCCCGTGTCATCATTCCTTGGCTCTTTTTTTTTGGCTATACGCCCAGCTACGTGCACACCACCTATTTCCCCCCCGCCCTTCACCGCTTTCTCTCGTTGCTCAAGACCTTGATTCATGGCACACTCCTAGTCCAATATCACAAAAATGCCCTCCAAGCCTTTCCTTCCCCCCTACATTATGAAACATCACCTATGAATAGCGAGATGTACATTTGAAATCTCCCGATCCAATCACCCACAAGAAGAAACCCAAAATAAAACATTTTTTTAAACAACAGCTGATATGGGTATGTTCTTCTAATTTGAAAACTGCGTTATACAACGGTTTCTATATACGAAATTAAAACAACAAGTGTCGTCTACTGCGCATGGCCCGGCTGTGAAGAAGAAGCTCCACCAGCTGGTGTTCCAGCGGAAGCAGCAGCAGCGCCGCCCTCAAAATTGATCTGAGCAAGGGCATCGCGTCTCCAAGCGTCGTCATCTGCGCCCTCGCTGTCGGTGCTATCACGATTTGCTACTCGGAGACCACCACCGCCGCCCCCTCCGCCTGCACCTGGGGCTTGGCCTTGATTTCCGCCATATGACGCATTACTCGCGTACTCGTTATGTTGTAGTTGCTCATGAATATTGCCGTCTTCATGATATCCTCCTGCATATGACGGGGTGTCGCCATAGTACTCGCGGTTGTTCCACATATTGTTGTTGTTGTTGTTGTTAGCTTGGTCGTGGTCGTCTACGGACCCGGATGAAGGACCCGGCCGCAGCACATTTGGCACGGGGCCGCTGAGTCCGCTGCCCCCGTCTTCAGATTCGTATTGTTGTTGATGCGGATGATATGCGTTTTGATAGTTCATGGGTTCGTAGGCGCCCATCTCGTTCATTTGGCCTTGGTTTTGCATGCGCGGGTCGGCAAGGAAAGAGTGCCGGTTGTCTGTTGGCGTACGGTCACTGGGATCATGCAGTTCTACGCCTTGTGGTGGACCTTGTGGTGGCGTGTTGGACATGCTAAATTGGTGTTGTTGCTGGGGGTGCATGCCTTGCTGTTGGGCGTACATACCGGGCTGTTGGTATTGTTGCTGCTGATGTGCAAGAGATAGATTGTTCATACTCGCCGT
Source organism: Bipolaris zeicola 26-R-13 (assembly GCF_000523435.1). Lineage (NCBI taxonomy): Eukaryota > Fungi > Ascomycota > Dothideomycetes > Pleosporales > Pleosporaceae > Bipolaris > Bipolaris zeicola. The sequence goes on from NW_006912050.1 coordinate 355,429, forward strand.
CATGCCCATGAGACTCGGGGCTCTTGTCGACCCGGCCTTGATACTTGCTGGGCCGCCCATTCGCCCAAGCATACTTCCACTCATGCTAGCCCGTGGACCAGGCTCTTCCGTGATCATCATCTGAGAATCCTGTCCATTAGGATCCCGTATGCTGTACTGGGCTATTGTGCGCATCTTCCGCGTGACCCATCCTGCGAGAATCTTTCCGCGTTGCTTCTCGCCCAGACGAGACCGGTGGAAGTCGCCCTTTTGCACGAACGAGACAATGTCAATAACCAGCTGATGCTCGTTCAAAATTGCATTGACAATCACCGGCACCATGCTGGCGAGAAAGTTGCGTCGGAAGATTTCCACAACGACAACAACAAGCCCACCTGCTTGGAAAACAGCACTATGAAGTGTTAGTGAATATTTACCAGGTAATAACGAACTAAAGAAACGTACCAGCCTCCAGGGACAATGTTCCGGTGACAACGTTCGACAGACTGCTCAATGTCCATAGAGAAATGATTCAATCCGTTGACTTCAAACGTGTCGCCTATGCTTCCAAGAACGAAAAGCACCTGCATATCAACAGGCGCACCGTTAGGCCCAATGGGCCGTGTCACGCTGTGCAAAAATCCCAAATCGCCTGTACGAACATATCGCACATTTGGATCTCCGTCAATCGTTCTACCGTTGAAGCGCTCTGCATCCAAGCGCTCTTTCGACATGTAGAAGCTATAAGCGTTCGCCTCGGACTGCACCCAGATCTCGCCGTACTCGCCGTTCAAGCACAGCTGGTTTGTCTCTGGGTTGACAATGGATATTTGTGTACTCACTGGCACCATGCCCGAGTCTTGGACGAGCAAAGAGTTGGGCTCTGTGTCGGGGTCAACGGGCATGACAAGGCCACGTCGCAGAGCATGAACATCGAGATGGAGCTCGACTGGCTCAATGCACATGTATGATCGTGATGCAACCATTGGATTCAACACATGCGAATAGACAGTGTTGATTGCGGTTCGGTCTAAGTTGGCTGGCGCAAAGTGCACACGCACTCTTTCATCTGCATCTAGTTAGCAATCATGAAAGTCCTCTCATACAAACGTTCACTTACAAACGTCAACGCGTGGTCTTCCGTCAGTCGCAATCATGAGATTCTTCAGCTCGTGTAGAGCCATGCTCTTGCCAGCCCCGCGTGCAATGGCGTGGTCCAACATTTGACTCGTTGCATATGCATCCTTGATCTTGTACCGCGAAAGTGTTTGGAACAGAATATTCGGGTTTTGTGCAAAGTCTACAGGTGAGACTAGGTATGTGGGTGCGGCAAGGAATATTCCCATGAGACAGGTGTGAAGAAAACCAAGTCCTATCGTGCTTCGGACACAACCAAGGACCGGCCGTGTACTTGTCATTTGGCATGTCTCCTTTTGGACCTTGCACAGTGCCATGATTTGGCTGTGGCCCAGCTGGACTGCGATACGACGTTGGTCGGGCGTCCAGTACGTCCAGACCAACACTGGGAAGCCTGCCTGAACCCATGCCGGTCGAATTGTGAGCTTGAGGTCGCGGCAGCCACTAGATTGCTTTGGCGGTTTTGTTGTGCTGTATGTGTTTGGCACACTGATCTTGAGGATAGCGGCCGATTGTTTGATGTGCTGCGATACTTGCTTGATCTTCATCAGATGGTCAACGTCAGCGTTGACAAGAATGGCTTTGACCTTGAAGTCTGCAAGGATATGCAGCAAAGCCGGCGCATCCTCATTCAACCGGTTCTGATCAATTGGCGCCATTGGTATGCAAACAGCTCCAAGCACAAAACATGCATGAACGGCATAAACGAATTCTTCTGAATGCGTGTACATCAGAAGGAGATGATCACCGGCCTGGACCTTGACCTTGTTCTTCAGGTACATTGCTACGCCCGCAACCTTTTGATCAAACTTCTTCCAGTTGACGCCTTTGCCCTCTTTTCCTCGACCGTCGACTGTGCAGTAGGCAAGTTCCTCGGCCTGCCGAGATACACGCCATTGCATCAGGTCGTGAATATTCGAGAATTGATTGAGTGGAGTTGATGTTCTATCGTCGATGACGACTTCGCGATGATCGACACCCGAGTATTGCTTGTCTTGGAGCATCAAGAATTGCTGACGTGCCATCGATGCCTCGAATGACCACATACCGCCAGCGGGGTCGTCACCGAGCGCAATATTCTGCACTGATCGCTCAACGCCAAACTTTACGTGCACACAGGGCAGAGAGCCATTGTCAAACTCTCGTCTACAAAGCATATTGCCAATCTCTCGCCGTCCGTTCTTGATGACTCGTGGAAGTGTGTTGGGTGCTGTAATCATCACACAGTATACTCGTAAATGATGTTCCTGGTAAAGAACCTCCATACACCTCTCAGATAGTGAATCCAAAAAGGGTATATCCAATTGTTGTGGTGGTCCGCCTGGATTCGTGGGCGCAGTAGATGCAGCCTGCGTCTCAATGAGAATGATTGGCAGGTATTCACCATTTACGTAAGAATCAAACGATGAGCTATGATACGTTAGACAGTTATTGCGTTACTGGAAGCTCACTTACCAGTCGTAGATCTTTGGCACGGCTTTCATGATGCTTGTGACCAGGTGCTGCACGAAAAAGTATCGATGCTCGGCTTCAAGTTGACCATTTTCTACCCATTCAACACGCTGTCTTATGCGATCTTCGTACAGTCCGAGGACGAATATTTTCCCCTCCACAACAAAGCCGAGGAGTCCAGTACGCAGAAATTCGAGTTCAAGTAACTGTGGCGTGGGGCTACCCTCAACGAAACGGTATGGCCTGGCATGGAAAATGGTCTCTGTATGCTTCTGCAATTGCCAGAAGCCACCAGATAGCGAAGGTGAATCTACCCAAATCTCGCCTATTGAGTATGGTGAACATAGAAGACTTGTCTCGGGGTCTACAATGGCTAGTGTCGCATCCGGTATAGGGTATCCAAAGGCACCGACTCGCATGGTACCAGCCTCGTTTGCACGCTTGCTTGCCTCTTCTCCAATAGCCAGAACAATGACTTCATTCATTTTTAGAGCTTCCTTGTCCAGCAAGATTTCTGTAAGCTCTGTCGGGCCTTTCTTCTCCTTCTCCTTTTTGTTCTTTTTGGTGCCACCACCAATAAGACTGGAGTAGCCATTGGCCGCTGCATACTTATCCTCTGCGTCATCTTCGTCATCATCTGACTCTTCTACTGCTATGCTTAATGGGCATCCCATGCGCTCCTCTCCTCCCAGCCAGTCGCGTACAGATATTATCATTCCACCATGTTCTGGCAAACAGAGCATTGGCGCAATCAGCTCTCGCCCTCTGGTGTTTCGCAGAGGCTTGAAATAACGGTCTCCGAGAATCTCATGAAATTCACAGTCCACAGTAAGCGTGTCAATCAGACAGATCTTCACGGGGGCAAAGCGGGGTTCTGTGTTTTTCTTAAAGTTTCTTGTAGCCATTGGGTCTTGTTGGTAGTTGTATGCGGCGCGCTTGAGTCCCGGGTAATCCGCTAGCAGTATGTTGGCCTTGTATTTGGTGATGAGATATGCATATAGACCTGGGGTTTCCATGGTCGCGGTCTCGAGCCATACGGTAGTGTGGCCGCCATAGACTGCAAACAAGACACTAAGAATGAGACCAGCGCTCTCGCGCGGGTCAAGGTATGTAAGGATCACTTCCGTGGGGTTTCTGGACGGTGCTGGAGCAACGAACTTTCCGTCTGCATCCCGTAGGCTAGTGCTGAATGTATCTTGGCTTTGGGTGTCGGTAGGTATCGTGCTAATCATGGCACTGATGCAAGCCATTTGATGCATAATAGTCCGGTGACTAAGCACCACACCGCGAAGGTCACCAGTAGGTGCGCGCGAGAACTCAATGTAGGCAACCTCTGGTACTTGCAAAGCTGGAGTATCGTCATGTTTCTTAGGGTGGTAACTGCCAAACTCGTTCGTCTTCCACCACTCTACCCCACTCGGCCATTTCAAACGGTTCTGACTAATGTCACGATGAAAGGCCTTGAGATTGTTGTCTGTGGTCAGTGCGAGATGAGCTTGAGTTGTCGTTAGGAGAAGAATGAGTTTCTGGTAGTCGTCGACGCTATTGATGGGTACCGCTACAACGCCCGCAATGAAGCAGCCCATCAACGCCACAACAAAATCAATGATTTCTGTATCCCTGTACACTAATGCCACACGGTCGCCTCGATAAAGATTGCTCTTGTCCCGAATCACTTTGGCCACCTTTTCCGCGCGACTAGCCACCTTTTCCCAGGTGATGGACGCCGTCTCTTTGCCTTTTGCGTCAAGGACCCAGAAGGCAGTTGTCCTTGGCTGTGTGCGACTGCGGTGGCGCAGGACAGCGCCAATGTTGTCAAACTTTGACATTTTGATATTGGGGTTGTGAGGATCGTAGACGTCAAAGGGCAGATCGCGTGGCTCTAGCGGCATCATGGTTTCGGCAGCGCCCAAGGGGAGATCGTTGGGGTTCATCATGGGGGGTGGGATCGCGGCGGTAGGAGAAAAGGCATCTCCCGATGAGTAGCGGTTGGGTCCCCCATACGAGTCGCGATGGTCTTGCATCTGCTGGCCTGTAAAATCAGAAAAATAGCCCTGGTTCACCTCGAGCATAGTGCTTCTTCGACTGGCCTCTCCCGGAGAACCAAATTGGCCATCAAAGCTTTGCTGGTTGTCTGGATTGAAGGCGTAGTTGCCCATCATGGTGGGCTCACGCGAGTGGTTGTATTCAGGCGTTTGAGGCCGTGGAATGAACGTCTCGCTCCCTTGCGATAGCTGTGAGGAATTGCGCTGGAGCGAATTTGTGCGCAGGCCCAGCTGCTTCTCTTGAAAACGGCCGACCTGGCTGGGTGGGTAGGCCATGTACTGCGAGCCCCCGGAGGCGGCGGTTGAGGCGTTCGCATATGGCATAGGTGCGCCCAATTGGCCCTGCGCGGAAGCGTCATGGTATGAGTCTGGGCGGGGGAGCTGGATATGCGGGGGTTGTGGTCGCTGTGATGGGCTCGGACCGGACGGAGTAGCAAAGGATGCGGTGCGGGAGCGAGAGCCCTCGCTGGCTGGCTGTGATGGGGTTTGCTGGTTCAGGTCGGCCTGCAACTGGGCAGCGAAGTCGGGTCCTAGGTACTGCGACAGCAGCACGGTGCGGCGTTTTTCATAGCTATGCGATTGATTAGCGCACGCAATGAGGCGGACGGCGGTGATTGTGCAGCGGTACGGACCCTTTTTGTGTAATGTCGCCCTCCTCAAGCTCGTGGTCCAGCTCCTGCAGCTTGGCCTGCAGCTCGGGGTTGGTTGCGGCCATGGTGTTGTGGGCGGCGGAGGTGTGGCACGAGGGTGGAGGCAAGGCAGGTGAAGCGGGATGGGATGGTGGTGTATGTACAGATAGGCTATGCAGCGGCGGGCCGCAACATTCCACAGGCACAAGCACAGGCGCAGGCGCAGGGAAGATGCAGATACAAGGCGCCTAGAGGAACGAGTACGAACAATGCACCAGGCATGCAGAGGCGGGCGCGCGTCGAGGACGGACAGCAGGTGACAGATGAAACATTGACCATGTAGGTATGTAAGAGTGGGTAGTCTTCTGACACCAAGTCAGGTACGCATCTGCGCAGGGCCCGGCAAGCCCAGTATGACGTTTCTACCCCAGAGCCGGCCTGCTCCTCGCCTTGGCGCCATCTGGGTTAGTCAGCGGCCATCAGTCAGCGGCCAGTCACGTGGTCGGCGCGACAAGTGCCCACATGGCCGACGGTCCTTGTGCCTCGGCTCATGCGCGTCTGCGCTGCTTTGACGTGCGCCGGAAATGACGACGCCCAAAGTCTCAAACAGCCGCTGGCTGCTGCTGCTTTACATCTGATCCTGCTACACTGACCTCCTTTTCACAGAACACAACATAATTCCCAAACAGAAAAAACTACCAGCCACCACCATGGCCACCCTCATCCGCCCCCCGCCCGCCGACCATTCGCAGTCGGCCATTGAGAACGTCCTCGAACTGACGCAGCTGGCCGACATTGATCCCAACATCTTCACAAACACTCGTCCTCTATGGCATCCCCCCGGTGCGCGCGGTATCTTTGGCGGTGCTGCCATTGCCCAGACACTCAGCGCCGCCCAGAAGACGGTTGACCCCGACTTCACTGTGCACTCGATGCACTGCTACTTCATCCTTGCCGGTAACTCAGAGATACCCGTCATATACCATGTAGAAAGGGTGCGCTCGGGAAAGTCGTTCGCAACCAGGACAGTGCAGGCCCGGCAAAGGGGCAACGTCATCTTCACCACGACCATGAGTTTTGTTCGCCAGAACAGTGGAGGCGCCCAAAAGGTCGAGCACATCTACCCCATGCCAGACGTCCCGGCGCCCAAGGAAGGTAGTGACGACTTAAGGACGCCCAACGATGGCCAAAGTCCTTTTCAGACGCAACTGTTGCCCATTGAAAACGGTAAGTGATTTCGCATACCATCCTCTAGCCTGCCCTGGCTCATATCTAGCAGACGACTCCGATAAGCCCCATACCAAAAGATGCCGACAATGGATCAAGGCTCGCGGTAAAATCTCTCCCGCTGGCGGTCATGAAGCCCATCTCTCCGCTATCGCATACATGTCCGATAGCTACTTCATTGGCACCGTCGCACGTGCACACAAGCTCCTGCGCTACTCAAACCAGCGCAAGAGCAGGGCCAGGTCGAGCATCGACGAGGACGTGCTCAAGAAGCTGCTCGAGATGGATGACGCCGAGCTCCAGCGCGAAAGCTCTCTCAATGAATCAGATAAGCAGCGCATACGTGAACTGAGGAAAGCAGAGGACCTGGCAAAGAGCAAAGACGCAAAGCCCGAGATTGGCATGATGGTTAGTCTAGACCATACCATCTACTTCCACAACCCTCGCAGCTTCCGCGCAGACGAATGGATCTTCACCGAGATGGAGACCCCTTGGGCTGGTGATGGCCGTGGTCTCGTTTCCCAGAGAATGTATACCAAGGATGGCACGCTCATCGCCAGCTGCGTCCAAGAGGTAAGTGGCTTACTCCCGTCTGTCATGGTGGACTGTGCTGACATGAACAGGGCGTTATACGATTGAAGCAGAACGAAAGTAAGCTATAGCTGTGACCGTGTGTAGATTGCTCGTATGTCCGTGTACTTTGATTCGATTGACTTTCATGCCGCCGCCTTTCACTTGACCTCGTCGGAGCCGACTCCGCCGTTTGTATTGTTTTAGTAGCTATAGATTTGGAGGTCTGGAACGCCGATACCTCAGGTATACATTTTTAAATGCAAAGTTTCTCATTACAAATAGCAACTTGCACTTGTATAGTAGACGACTTGGCAGAGCAAGTGCATGCAGATGATGCACGCTACATGCAGCCCTAGAAGCCTGCACCTGTGCCGTTCGTCCCTCCCACGTTACAGGCCAGGGTCCAGCTAGCGCAATGCCAGTCTCGGGCTAGCATGTCCCTCACACTCGGATTATCCGAAGCTACCGTCGGCAGTGTACCTCCAACATCCAAGTCGCTGCTAGTTCCTTTGCAGACATCTAACTTGACCAACATTGCTGGCCGTCTACCATGTTGCTGTCATCTGCGCCGCACCTCAACCAAAACTCCTAACACTTAGCCCGCCAAGAGACCACACAAGACATGAACGTCAAGCAAGCGGCATGTCTGAACTGCCGCAAAAGCAAGATCAAATGCAGGCGCGAAGAAGGCGCTTCTGTATGTGAAAGATGCTCGAGCGTAGGCGTCGAGTGCATTATACCCGAGTTCCACATGTACGTCACGTCTCCATACAAATCCATTGCGAAACATGCGCTGACTTGATATACCGGTAATTAGTGGTAGGCAAAAGGGTGTGAAAAAGTGAGTTTTGTTTTCTGGTGTGACTAGCTAAGCTTACAGGTTCCAGCAAACGATCCGGGTTGGAGAAGGCAATCTACCAAGTAGAAGAAGCAATCAAGAAGAGAAAATCAGACGTAGTTGCCAATCAAAGCACGCTACAGCACTTGCAACAGCTTTTGAACGAAGCACAGGGAGACGATGGCCCTAGTCAAGATGCAAAATCACCACCAGTACTAACGGAATCCTCCTACGTGCCAGCAAAAGAAGTTGCTTGTACTTCAAGCGATGATCAGCTTGCCGTTGAAGATGTAGAGAATCCGCTTCAGCTCCTAGCCCGCGCGTCAGACTTGAGAATTGCCACCACGCCACAGTCGTACAATACAAGTGTCGCCAGCCCAGAAGGCAGGTTTACTGGTAGCGAGCAAAGTGCATTCCTCGATGTTCATCACTTCTTCTTACCAATGAAGGCGCATTTGGACCAAGGATCAGGGTTGGATCCAATTGACGTAGGATTGGTTACCAAAGATGAAGCAGAGATGCTCCTCCAATAGTACGTACTGCCAGAAAAATTCCATTCAGTAGCTGACAAGACGCAGTTTCCACAAAAGACTAGCCCACACGCGCTGGGGTCTAGACCCAGTGGTGCATACTCTACCTTTTGTCCGAAACCGCTCAGCCTTTCTATTTACGACATTGCTGGCTGTGACCGCTGTCTTCTTACCAGAAACGTCTGCTTTGGCCAAAAGACTACTTCTTCACCGCAGGTTCCTAGCTGAACAGGTCATTGTTCGAAAGTACAGATCTGTTGAAATCGTCTTGGCATTCATGGTAAGCATACCGTGGATGCCCCCAGGGTCGCATGCAAGTGACGACGACACAAGTCTCTATCTAGCTACGGCATTGTCCATTTCTTTGGATCTCATGCTAGACAAAGTCATCACTCCGTCTACATCCTTTGGTCCGGAGCTCACGAGGCAAATGCCCAAAGCAGAGTGTCTTGACGCAAGAAAAGCACTAGCCATGGATGGTTTCGAGGACGTTGACCCGACTTCCGAATGGGGTCAGCGACTGCTTCGTCGGAGAGAAAGGGTATGGATTGCGCTGTTTGTGCTAGAGCGCGGTGTGTGCCTCGCTCGTGGCCGCAGCTATTGTGTACCAAAGACCTGCTTGATTCAATACAGCGATAAATGGCATAACCACCAGCACTCAGATGCCCAAGACGGTCCACTGGTATCCATGGCAGTATTGCGTCGCGATCTGGACAACCTTTTTGCCGAAGTCCGCACGCGATGCGACAACTATGGCTCGGCCGAAGTAGGTTCCCAGGTTGCGCAGGAAATCGACAAGTCCATTGAGGGCTTCTTCGACAACTGGTCTCAGGCATGGCCTTCAGTTATAAGTGACCCAGAGAGCAAGAGCCTACCCCCTTATGTTGAGATACTCGTCATGCACACACGACTCTCGACCTACTCAATGCTTCTGAACCATCCGAGCGCGCCGCCAGAAGTCAAGCGCTCGTTTCGCAAGTCTGCGTTATCCTCGGCGCTCAATGTCATGCGCGCAGCAATCCAAGGCGAGGCGCGTCTCAAGTCCATGCCCAACAACACCGTTACGATGATTTGCTTTGCAGCCAGCATAGCGCTCGCTCTAAGCGCGCCGGTGCCTGAGGGGAGTGGCAACAAAAAGAGCCTTGCTCCGAGCGTGCGGCACCTGATAGAGGATACGGCAACTGTCCTGGAGCGCATTGGCAGTACACCTATCCACCGGAACGGCGCATCAGTCGTGTATGGTAGATTTTTGCGCGTTTTGGTTAAGCAGGCGCCTGACATTGAGATGCCACCGCCCGTACCTCCTCAGGAGCCTGCACCAACCTCAATGGCTATACCGGATCTCCTTTCGCCCTCGAACATGATGCACAATGAGATGTCGAACCCTAACAACCAGCCCTTGGAGCACGATCCAGTAGGCGGCTACTGGCCGGACAGGTTAGATTTCTCTGCAATGTCCTATAATGAGGTCAATGAGACTGTTACGAACTCGGATCTATTCTCTACAGCATTGCTCGATCTGCCGTGGAACGACTCCAACCCGCTATGGACAGACTGGATGAATCTTCCGGACTTCAACTTTCCCTGATGGCACGGCAGAGATGTGTATCGACTCTCCGCATTACGGGACGGCTGGTCTTGCTCGTGTGACTAGCGAGCGACCTAGTGTGTGGACGCAGAGAGTGGATGAACCTCGGGCTTCGCCAGGAGGACGGCAGCGCGCCTAAACCTCATCCGACCGAGGCGGCAGACAAAGCCCCGCTCCAAGCTCCAAGGTCGCTCGCCGTTCGGCACTTGAACTGGCACCGACGGATCCAGAGATGCATGACGTTAGAGTTGCAATGCCATTGTCGCACGCGCTCCAGGACCCATGTTCGGAGCTCGACTGCGAAATCGTCGCCCGCTTGGATGAGTCGGCATTTGTTGAAACTCCTTCCCAAATGATTTAACTAGGCTGTTCACGCTGTTAATACGTCTGTAATTTACTTCACAATGGATACCCTGCCTGCTTCCTGCCGGCTGCTCACAGCTCTTCCCTCACGGCTATGCGCCCGGCGATCTGTTCCTCCACAATTGCGAGCTGCGCGAACTCTGCCACCACGATGGCGGCTTACAGGTCAATTGCGCTGCATCAGTGAGCGCGCACCGACAATTGACCGCTCGAAATCGAAGCTCTTCAAAGATGCAGACGAAGCAGTTGCCGATGTACAGCCTGGGTCCACCGTTCTGAGCGCAGGATTCGGGTTGTGTGGTGTCGCAGAGACTCTGATCGCAGCGATGAAAAAACGTGGGCCCGAGTCATTACATTCGTTGACAGCCGTCTCAAACAATGCTGGCATTGAAGACGTAGGAGGATTGGCACACCTTACAAAGAACGGACAAGTCAAGAAGCTCATTATAAGTTTCCTCGGTAACAACAAGGCGCTTGAGAAGCAGTATCTGAGCGGCGGCATTGAGATTGAGCTCTGTCCGCAAGGTACGCTTGCAGAGAGGATACGAGCTGGCGGTGCAGGCATCCCAGCCTTTTACACACCTACGGCGGTAAATACATTGCTGCAAGATGGCCAGATTCCAGCCAAGTTTGACAAGGAGGGTAAAGCTGTAGGCTACGGACAGAAGCGCGAGGTTAGAGAATTCAATGGCAAGAAGTTCCTCATGGAGACTGCATTGACAGGCGATGTCGCCATTATCCGCGCGCACAAGGCCGATGAAGCTGGTAACTGTGTTTTCAGGTAGGAGTTGAGGGATCCCAATGCCTTGAACCTGACTGACCACATGAGCAGATACACCACCAAAGCTTTTGGACCCATCATGGCCAAAGCCGCACGCCTTACAATCGTCGAAGCCGAGGAGATTGTCCCTATAGGCACCTTTGACGCCAACGACGTCGATCTCCCTGGCATCTTCGTCGACCGTATCGTCCCAGCCACCGCGCCCAAGAACATTGAGATCAAGAAGCTCCGAAAACCTGCTGCCTCAAAAGACGCCTCATCAAAGAACGAAGCCACCGAACGACGCGATCGTATCGCTCGTCGCGCAGCAAAGGAGCTCAAGCAGGGATACTACGTCAACCTAGGCGTCGGCATTCCCACAGCCGCAGCATCATTCGTACCCGATGGCGTCAAGGTGTGGCTGCAGTCCGAAAATGGAATTTTAGGTATGGGCCCCTATCCTACAGAAGAAGAGGTAGATGCAGACATCGTCAACGCCGGCAAAGAAACCGTCACTCTCCTCCCCGGCGCCTCAACCTTTGACAGCGCCGAATCCTTTGGTATGATCCGCGGCGGCCACGTCGACGTGTCTATCCTTGGAGCTCTACAAGTCAGTGCCTCTGGCGACCTGGCCAACTACATGGTGCCGGGTAGAGTCTTCAAGGGCATGGGCGGTGCCATGGATCTCGTCAGCAATCCCGACGCTACAAAAGTCGTCGTCGCGACTGAACACGTTGCCAAGGACGGCTCCAGCAAGATTGTCCAGGAGTGCAAATTGCCGCTTACAGGAGCAAAGTGCGTGAGCACTATCATTACCGATCTGTGTGTCTTTGAAGTAAATAGGAAGAGGGGGACCTTGACGCTGACGGAGACGGCGCCGGGAGTTAGTGTTGAGGATATCAAGGCGAAGACGGATGCGAAGTTTGAAGTCGCAAGTGATCTCAAGACAATGGAGTAGTATTAGTGTCAGTTTCTGTTGCTTTATGTTGCAGTAGTAGCTCTTTGTACATAGTGCGGTGTAGCGGGTATATCTCCGTCTCCACCTTTTTTCTTTATCTAGCAGGTGCAGGTGCTTGACAGGACGGGTCTAGAAGCGCGCAACGCATGCATATTCAGCGCGTATGTCACTTATCAAGCCCCTTCCCCCAAAAATGAAACTATCGCCCCCCCCCCAAAAAAAAGACACTCTGCACTATTGTATGCGCGTCACCGTATCTACCTGCTCAGCTTTGATAAAGCTAACCAGCCTCTTAAATTCCGGTTCAACACACGTAGCCCCCCCAAAAAAACCCCAAAGTTCCCCAAAGTTTTGACGCGGGGCGGCGGCGCAACCAAACAGAAATGGTAGCCAAGCACACACAAGCACCACGCAAGCGAAAATGCTTCGCCCTCTTGGTTTCGCCCAGCTCCTGTAACTAGAAAAGCTTGGTAGTAGTACACCGGCACATCCCCGCCCTCCCCCCTTCAAAACTCCACACCCTTTTTGTAGCAGTAGTAACTCAAAAAAAACACGCTCAAACCCCCGTATTTACCGCTTACGACATACACACGTCAAGAGTTACTATTGATAAAAAGGTACCCCGTCAAAGCTCTTTGCGTGTGTATGTACTCTCGGTCGCAAAAAAAGGACCGTCAGTTGGCGGGCAACCGGACTTGCTTCTTTTTACCCGCTAACGCACAAGGTCGGGGTGTGGATGTCGTGACGCGGCCAATGAAAGCCTAGGCGGGGAGGGGGTGTGTGTGGTGGAGCCGCCGTGTAGCCGTGCAACGGTGTGCAGTGCTGACTTGCGGTGGAGAAATGCCCCGTGGGGTTGGGGAGGAGGCGCTGGCAAGGGAGGGTTAGCTGGGGTTGGAGAGGGTTATAAAAGGATGGGGGAGGCTGCTGCTCTGGTGGCTGGTTTGGATGTTTACGCTGCTTGCTTGATAACGCTGTAGGCTTTTTTGCTTTCAGTGTGACGGCTTGTTTATTTCTCACACTCATCCCCCGCCCCCCCCCGTTTTTTCTTTCTTTGGGGGCCTCGGGATAGACGTGATTATTTAAGAGTTGGGCATTAGGACGGTGTGGACTGGACCGTGGCTGACTGCGTTGGTGCAATGAGCGTGGATAAGATGCAGGATGAGAAGGTTGAGCGGAGTGGGAGTGAGGGGTTTGAAGAGGGGCTAATGGAGGATGCGAAGGCGACGAGTGGGTTGTTATTTAAGATGGATTCTCGGTATGTATTTTCCTCCCATTTTTCCCCCTCGATATCTTTATCTCAATCCTTGTTTGGAAGGGTTACGTGGCTGACTCGTAATTTTTGTTGTTTTCTTAGCATCCTCCCGGTTCTTGCGCTGCTTTTCCTGTGCTCGTTTATTGATCGCACAAACGTGGGCAATGCAAAGATTTTGGGATTGGAGAAGGATCTTCACCTTACGGACCACCAGTATGCTATTGGTCTTTGCGTGTTTTACGCTACATACATTGCGAGGTAAGCTTTCTGTGTGGCAGATACAGTCCGGAAGACTGACTTTTGGGCAGTGAACTCCCGTCCAATTTGGTGCTGAAAAAGGTATCGCCAAAGATATGGTTGCCCTTTCTCACAGCCATCTGGGGTATTTTGACCATGTGTTTGGGATTTGTAACGAATTTCGCGTCTTTTGCTACTGTTCGCGCGCTGCTTGGAATCGCAGAAGGAGGCCTACTGCCTGGAATGGTAAGACTTTTGGCGATTCAATAATCCGTTCTTCGCTAATGCCTTGCTAGGTGCTATATCTCTCACACTTTTATCGCCGACAGGAGCTCGCTCTACGGATAGGCATCTTCTACACTGCAGCCTCCCTCTCCGGTGCTTTTGGCGGACTCCTCGCTCGAGGCCTCAACGCTATCGGTCCAGCAGGCGGACTCGAAGGCTGGAGATGGATCCTGATAGTTGAGGGCTTGATAACCGTTTTCGTCGGCGCATGCTCCGCCATCTTCCTCCCCAACTCAATCGAATCAGCCGGTTTCCTTACTCCCTCCGAAAAAGCCCACGCCCGGTTCCGACTCGGTGAAGCATCCGCCTCGCACGAACGCTTCGACTGGGCCGAAATCAAACGCGGCGTCTTCAACCTCCAAGTCTGGCTCACAGCCACGGCCTACTTCTCCATCCTCTCAGGCCTCTACTCCTTCGGCCTCTTCCTCCCCACAATCATCAACAACGGCTTCGCCAAGGACCCCAATAAAGCCCAGCTCTGGACCGTCATTCCTTACGCCGTCGCTTCCGTCTTCACCGTCCTCGTCGCCATTCTCTCCGACCGCCTCGCCCTCCGCGGCCCAGTCATGCTGTGTACCCTCCCCATTGCCATCATCGGCTACGGCGTCATCAGCCAATCGACAAACCCGAAAGTGCAGTACGGAATGACGTTTCTCATGGCTACAGGCATGTTTTCATCCGTCCCGTGTATCCTCTCTTGGAACAGCAATAATTCTGCTGGCCACTACAAGCGTGCGACTACGTCGGCGCTGCAGCTTGCGATTGCGAATGCGGGTGGTTTCGTCGCGAGCTTTACGTATCAGAAGAATGAGAAGCCGCATTTTCATAAGAGTCATAGCATTATGCTGGGATTGCTATGCGCGGCTTGGGTTTTGTAAGTTCTCTTCTTCATTTTCTTTTCTAGTGTGTACATGTGGATCTACATTGTTTGCTTGCTGGATATGCGGCTAACGTGAACAATAGGGTCGCAGCGAACGTGGCGTGGGTGTGGAAGATTAACCGCGATAAGGCGAGTGGGAAGTATGCGGAGTTTGAAGGACGAGGAGATGATCGGGATCCGGCGTTTAAGATGGTGATGTAGAGGATTTTGGATCTGGTCTGGGTTATTGTTAGCATGTTGATATATGTGGAGTTTGGGTATAATGTGTTACGCAACGGCTTGGTATTTTTCAGCCTTGTCAAGAAATGATATGAATATTCGTTGGTGTTATTGTAAAAAATGCGACGCCGGTGCTTGCTTTACATGTATCAGCATTATATCCTTTCCATTATCTAATCAATACTACGTCAATAACTCTTTAAGCGAAGTTACGGTCTCCTGTGTAGTCCCGGATACAACATATTTCCCCATGTTTTCACTATCGCTCGCTAAACTATGCTGGGTCTCCTTGTTTTATTCTGATGGATCTTAAGTGATACATTGAGAATTGGTAATCTGACCTGAAGATTGGGGTACTGTGGGTATCAAGACCACTCGAGTATGTGTTTGTGGTGTTGCTTTGTCAGTCATGGCGCATATTTGGTTGAAGGACAGTGCGGAAGTGGACTCCTCCTTCGGTTTTACTTCTGGTACTGAGAGGGTTTGTTGAGCGATCGACAAGACATCCGGGCAGGCCTTTTGTGGAGAAAAGCTTGGTTATGTCTAGGCTGAGTTACAGTGCGTCTTATGTCTGGTCACTCCATCCCTGGAGCAGAAAATAGATTGGCCTACATTCAGGCTGATGTCGTTTGACCCCTTAAAGTTAACACATGCACTGAAGCGGCCATAGCATATATGCGTGCGACATTCACATTTAGCCATAGCAGTAGCGTGGGGGCTAATCGAGTATACATCTGTGCTCGAGTCAACGCCATCCATCTGTCATAGCGTAGGGCTTAGGAGCATGATCTCCTATGCTGAGAATTAAGTTTTACTATTTTTACTCCCTATACGGGGCGCGTGTTCAATGTATGAAACGTGCTGATACATACGCCACATCTACAGACTATCTACAGAATCCATGGGGCTTCCATGCGAGCCGCGCGTCAAGCACGGTGGGTGTGCGCACGTGGCGAAGACCATGTCTTGATGGCTGCAAGGGACCACTACAAAGATAGAAGGGGTCACTTACTTGCGATGCATTCGAGTCGCCAGCGTACCGCCACTCGATTCATGTTATCCGCATCCGTTGCATATACGAGATTTCAATGAGTGGGGATAGTGACACAGCTGCTGTTGCTCAACATGAGCATAACACCAAACGACTTTGTACTTCGATCTACCTAACAATCTTGATCGTCTCTCCACTAATATCTTCTCTCCAACTCGTCTAAGGTAATACCTTGCCGTTAATCCCCCACCATGGGCAGGATCATTCAGGCTGTATGGACATGGCCCTCTCAGAGACCAGACATGGGGGTTTCGTCATCAATACATACATATTCGCTTGTTGAGATACCCTGCCTTAGATCTCGGAAGCAAGATTACTTGGTTGAGTGATTGCCGGTACGGGAGAGCCCGTAGGTAGTACACAATGCAGGAACAATGTGGGTTTATTCACCTATAGCTTACCATTGACTATGGGGATTTTGGGGCGAATTACTTGCAGAGGATATGATCACCATGTATGACGATACAACAAGGTATACGGATGATGAGAAACCCGTGTTCCTACCGTGTGAGTCCGGTCTGATATTGTAAACTTCTTTTCCACTACTAACATGACAATCACCAAATGCCGTCAATGATACTTCTGGCTCATCCGTTACACCTGGTAGATCTGGTAGAATGTTGAAACCATCAGGAAATTTCTCGGTCCATTCGGGCGGCTCTTTTTCCGTGTCTTTGGTTGTACGGCTAACGGCAATTGATCAGCAAACAAGCGTGTTGATGACCCTTGATCGGCTCAACCTATTATGCACAGCCATGCGACTACATCTTAGTCCCGGAGCTTTTTTCTGAATCAACGGCGACCAGGGTCGAGCATTGGTGCAGATAAGCACGATACTGGGATCAGGTACTTTGCAGTAGCGACATTAGACCGCAGCGGCCTGGGCCTTAACTGTACAATGGTGTTTCTTTCTGATTCTGGCGTCAGTTGGTCGGCGATGTTTAGTTACTTTTCTCTAGTCTGACCAGAGCCGAGAACTTGACAAGATGTTTTACTGATGCTCAGTTTCTTCTTTGGATGTGTAGCGCTGACTGTGTAACGGAAATAGACACCTTAGAGCTAACTATTACGTCAACTGGCGTGTGTCTGGATCCTACTCCGCCTTCGACAACAACACGGTGAGCATGACGCAAGTTGGTGTCTTGCATCTGGTGGAGTGATAAGAGCCACGGCGAGCTGAGCATGGAGCTTTGCTAGGCTGCAAGTAAGCAGACACACATTGTCTCTCCAATATTGTGGCGCGCTTCGCTGTCATGCCCATCCCCACAAAGGCGTTTCGGTACAGCAATATCAGATCTTAGGAAATGCTGTTGAGCGTTTCTTTTCTGCAAAGTCGTTCTGCATGGCGCGAGTAATGCCGTGAGCAAACGCCCGTGAAGCCTCACCGGTAAGGTGGCGCCGCAAAGGGTCTTACAGCTTTGCGATTCTCCGCTTTTACTCCAGTTTGCATGTATCGCAAGGCCTACTGGAGTCCATGATTGCCACACTCCGTGTTAGCAAAATCTTTCCGGTCGCCTGCAGGCTGTCGGATGCTAACACTCTTCTACAAGCCACGCTGGAAAGCACACAGCCTTTCAACTCAGGCGCTCCAAAGTGGCAAGATGTAAGCATTGCAAGCTGTACCGAAAAATCGAGGCCTTGATTCAGCTGCACACTTGTACCTAGCTAAGGCAGCCGGCGCATTCTGATGCATATCAATAGTCTTCGTTTGGGACGAAACGTCATGGAAACAGTGGAAATAATTCCAATCAGGCGATTGCATGCGAGTGAAAATGCCAGATTGGGCCTAAGACGGACAGCTATGCACTCTCAGAGGCCAGGGTTATGAGATGGTGATGTTGTCGTCGGAGCAGAAGTTCGGGACCCCTCTCAGAAGTCCGAGACGCCCGCCTAATGCGGACTAGCGCTTATCACATTAGTACAGATCGTCGCGACTCGCTTGTCCTTCTCGAGATCCTTCTACTCGCTTGCTCGACTATCAAGCTTTCCAAGCCTCGGAGACGGTGCTCAACTTCATGGAGAGTCCGGTTCCGGGCCCTGGTCCGCGTGCTATCCATAGTATACCGTCTACGCCCTGTATCGACATGTCAAACTAGTCCTCTGAGACCCCGCTTCATGCATAGCCAGGGCACCACTACTCCCTGCAGCCGCTCCACAGCCTGCTGAAGTGGCTTCCCCAAAGTACACAGCTCAGCCATGCCTGCAGCTTCGCCGACCGTCTGGTCTGTCGTCCCTGGTCGAGGTTTGGAGCCAGCATCGGTATGTCTGGCTGCATTCGGTCGTGTAACGCAAGCAATACCGACATTCAACACCTCCTCAACCACTTGAAATTCTCCGTTCTTCTGCTTAGGGCTGATATGCAGCTGTCTCTCATCCTCACCTTTCCGGGCAAGTGGTCATAATCAGCATCCATACCGTTCATGTGCCGCACGCCTTCGTGATGGCGATCTTGGTATTCTGCCACAAGCCGCGGCTACACTTTGATATGGAGGTATCATGTCAATTACTAGTGGTGGGAACACTCCAACACTAGTCACCCGTGCCGTCTAGGGCTATTGCTCGACCCACTAATGAATCAGGGCCAGTCTGCCATGCTTTAGTTTATATTACTTGTACCACCCATTCTCTAGCACGCCAGCCAGCCTTCACTTTTCTTTGTACATCAGAATCTTGGTCGGAGCTGCATTTGTTGACCCTACTTTTGAAGGGTCCGGTGGCTTTCCTTTGCGATTACGTCTTCTTCTTGAGCTTTCATTACTACATCATGGTCTCTTCAATTTCGAGGGTGGTTACCGCCCTTGGGCTTCTTTTATCCACTGTCACTTCATCTGCCGTACCTCATAAAAGCCTCGCCCCCAGAACACCAGAGGTTCCTTGGAAGAACACTGGTCTCTTCAGTGGACACACCAAACGACAAGGATATGAGACTGCCTGTAATCATGGTCCAGAGTCAAGAGGATGCTGGATTGACGACTTCAACATCGACACTGACATGGATGTTGAATGGCCAGATACTGGAAAGACAGTCAAGTATCATCTAACCATCACCAATACCACTGGAGCTCCAGATGGTTTTGAAAGGCCGATGTTCTTGATCAATGGCCAATACCCAGGACCAGTAAGTCTTGTTTTAAAATGCCAATAATTCCTTTCTAATGAATCATAGACTATTACCGCCAACTGGGGAGATGTTCTAGAGATCACAGTTACCAATGGCCTTGAAAACAACGGCACAGGTATACACTGGCACGGTCTGAGGCAACTCGGGACAAATGAACAAGATGGCGTAAATGGTATCACTGAATGCCCAATCGCACCCGGTGACTCCAAGCTCTACAGATTCAAAGCAACTCAATACGGCACTACCGTAAGTATCACATACTGCGTGTGACATGTTTTCGGAAGACGGCTAACCGCCATAGTGGTATCACTCGCACTACTCCGTGCAGTATGGTGACGGCATCGTGGGTCCTCTGATCATAAAAGGACCCTCGACGGCGAACTACGATATTGATCTTGGCGCTTTCCCAATGACTGACTGGTTTCACGCAACCACTTTCACCGTCAACGCTGCAGCCGTTCATGCAAATGGCCCACCAACTGCTGACAATGTCCTTGTCAATGGCTCCATGACCTCATCTTTTGGCGGCAAGTACGCCGAGACAATCCTAACTCCAGGAAAATCTCACTTGCTGCGTTTGATGAACGTTGGTATCAACAACTACCTTCATGTCGGCCTCGATGGGCATCAGTTCCAGGTCATTTCGGCCGATTTCACGCCCATCGAACCCTTCTACACGGATAGCTTGGTCCTTGCAGTCGGTAAGTTGAACCGAAGTTGTGTCCACATGCAAACCCCTTTTATTTAGCACAACATCGTGCTGTGTGACAACACCCCGGCCACGAGAATGTGGTCGGAAGAGCCATTGTTGATGAATGTTTCACTAACAGCGTCGCTAGGTCAACGGTATGAAGTCATCATCAATGCAACTGAAGCTGTGGGCAACTACTGGCTGCGTGTTGGTACTGGCGGTAGATGCGATGGTCCCAATGCCAATGCGGCAAATATCAGGAGTATCTTCCGATATGCCGGTGCTCCAAATGAAGACCCAGATACGACTGGTTCACTTCCATCGGGCTGCTACGATGAGAATGTTGTACCCTATGCCAAGACGACTGTTCCTCAGGAGATGCCTGAACAGCTGAGCGTGGGCTTCAACCCTAACTGGACTAGCGATGTGACGCAGAATCAGGGTTTAGTACAGTGGCTCGTCAACGGTAATCCCATGGGAGTTGATCTTGAAGTCCCTACCTTGCAGTCGGTGTTGGATGGCAATGTTACCTACGGAAACAACCGCCACGTGTTTGCGGTCGACGAGAAACACCAAGTAAGTCGTCTGTTCTACCTAATGCTGTTTACTGGGTATTAATAAAAGCTCCAGTGGCAATACTGGGTCATTCAACAAAACAGCTCCAACCCACCACTTCCTCACCCCATCCACCTCCACGGCCACGACTTCTACGTCCTCGCACAGGTCGAGAACGCAGTCTGGAACGGAGATATTTCGACCCTGAAGACGGACAACCCCATCCGCCGGGACACGGCTGATCTTCCCGCTGGAGGCTACCTGGTCCTTGCTTTCGAGTCCGACAACCCTGGTGCATGGCTCATGCACTGCCACATCCCCTTCCACGTTGCCGCCGGTCTCGGCGTCCAGTTCCTCGAGCGCGAATCGGAAATCAAGGCCCAAGATGGATACGCAGAGATGCACAGGACATGTGCTAACTGGCGGTCGTGGCGCTACAAGTACCATCCCAATGGCATCTTGTTCCCTGGTGACTCTGGTCTGCGTCGTCGCTGGTGAACAAAAAAACGCAAAGAAAACAGTTCAACCTTCTTTTCCACTTTTTTTCACTTGCCTGGGTGGCTAGTTGTTCTTTACTTCTCAAATCTGTACCGAGGGATGTTTCCCGAGGGTCGCATTCGATATCCCTTTGTTCTTTGTCGTTTTTTATTTGGGGGGACGTTTGTGTCGTCGCTATCATTTCTTGCAGGGTCGTCTCCACGCTTGGCCAGTAATGATAATGCTTTGAATGAATAGATGATACTCTTCTCTCCAACACTATCTCATCCTAACACTGTGCCACCTTGCTCACTCACGTCGCTCGACTGCGCCCCAGTTAGCTTCCCCATGCCGTGCCGTTCCGCATCACGCCAGTTGTCGTCACCCTCTTTTCGTTTGTGTGGTAGATACACCCGCCGTCCAGCTCGGTACCAACACCATATGCAAGCGTGCAGCTGGACAAACCAGGGTTCAACGTACGCACATGCTACCTTAGGTTCCCGCACCCCTGTCGCTGCCCACACGCGTCTATTTTGCTTTTTTGCAGCTCGGTACCAAAAAGGAGACATGTACTGTGCAGTAACGAACCCCTTTCTTTACTGCTGATGTCGTCATTTGTCAGACGAGCAGGTTGGTGGTACGATACTCACAGGGTGTTGAATGGGCTCTTGGTCCCTCAGGGATCTATCAATAGCGTTTTTGCTTTTTTTTGCTTAAATACTTATGGAACGGACGAGGGGGTGTATGGGAGGGGAAACAGGGATTCAGAAAGGCTCATTTTGTGCATCGTGTCATGTTCAGCTTCCGGTATGTACTTAATAGATACTTGATGAAATTCCTTGGCAGAGCATGTCATAGAATGCCGCTAATAACTAATCGACTCTGCTCGTCTTGCAATGTGTACAAAAAGGTGCCATGTGATGAGCGGAACCCGAAAATCTATAAACATATACGAAAGAAAGTATACCTCTCGCTACCTCACGAAGCTGATGCTGAACCTTCAGCGTATCGCTCCTCAGCCCTCTCCTTGCCCTTTGAACTGCTACTTGGAGTAGCCTCACTGTTCATCTCAACCCTGACTTCACTAGCTTTCTCGTCGGTCTGCTGTTGCTGCTGTGCTCGGACGTCTTCTTCTCGCTTCCTAGCTTCCTCTTCCTGCCTCTGCCTCTCTTCCTGTGCTGCCACCCTCTCCAGTCTCTCTCTTTCTTCCTGTGCGTGGACCATTCTCTCGCCTACACCGGGGAATAGACTGGCAACGAAGAGAGTGAAAGCGCGCTCGACTCCACGCAAGCTTTCACGTAACCAGGCGAACCTTTGTTCTTGTCTTTGTTGTAATATTCGCCTTGCTGCTTCCTCGGGCGATATGTTGCCTCGTGGGCGCTGGTTGACGGGCTGCGCAGCGCGTTCGGCCATAGCGCCAACAGGAAGAAGAGCTTCAAAATGACGGCGTACGTAGTTGATCTGATCCTCAAACATACCAATCTGTGCCAAATAGACGATGCCAGCAACAGCACCTAGCATTACAGGCCTGTAAATACCACCGCCTCCGGCGAAGACGTAGACGAAGACAGCAAGCTTGAAGATCAGCCACAAATGTCCGGCGATGTTAGCCATCCGATCGTTTTCTTCTGGCTGCAGTCCATTCTGATCATCATTTTGGTTCTGATTCTGGTTCTGATTTTGATTCTGACCTTGGTCTTGACCTTGAGCCTGTCCAACAGCCATTGGTTGAGCTGTTGGTGTTGGTTGCATGTTAGCTAGCTGATTATGCAGCTGGTTTGTCCCATGTGCCATTTGCTGTCCAAGACCAGCAATGAGCTGTCTGTTCTGTGCAAATTGACTCGAGAAAGTCTGGAATGGTAGAGTGGGCACCATTGGGGCTGTGGTGTATGTGCCCTGCTGATCGAAGAGAACTCCGACCGGACCCTGGGGACTTGACAAAAGGAACAGCTCTGCAGGCGCATCTGTCGGTACAGTGTGTGCCGCATCTCCTGCTCGGGCCTGTGATGTAATTGACGCTGCCGCAGCTATCATGGGCTCCCCTGGTGCTGTATCTGAAGTAGACCTGGCCGTTTCGCCCTCTTGACGATCGAGCACAATACTCAATTCCGCAGCATCAACCCTTAACTCAGTAGCTGAGCGCCTGAGTACCATCACTTCAGGCTCCGTAGGAAGCAACGTCAGAGCCCGGTCAACAACATCCAGATTTTGGTTGACTGTGTTCAGGTGCTGACGAAGTCGTTCGATTCGCCATGCAGGAATACTCAACGAGGAAGGTAGATCTGAGGTGAGGAGCCCTCCACTCTGTGCATCAGAGGCCCCCGGCAGTTGCAACAATGTTCGAATGTTATCAATCTCTCGTTTTGTCTCCAAGAAGATCCTGTGAACACGAGGCAATAACCGCTGATTCTCGCTAGAGAGTGGTGGACGACCGAAGGCTAGTGCATGCGGGACAGGGAAAGTAACGACAGGCGGCGGGAGTCGCGCAGCTATGTTGAGTGGGTTAAAGGTCGTAACTGTCCATCGTGCTCCATTAGGCGCAATACCATCTCGTCTGATCCCTTGGTCGCCGTTCCCAGGAGAATTCGATGTTCCTGGAGGAATTGGTGTATGCGCCCTGTCTCCCGCTGCCTGTGTGCCTTGATCTGGTTGCTCGCCAGTTCGATCTGAAGGATGTTCATCATCCTGCTGTCCTGGCTGTGCCATTGCTTGAGCAAATGTTTGATGGAGCTGTGCGGGTAACGGTATGGGAATGGGGTTCACTTGTCCCGGAAGGCGATGAGGGGGGAGGTGGGGCTGGGGCATCTGAGGTTGTGAAGCCGGTCGTGTCTGTGGTATAGCCCGGAATGGATTCGTCTGCAGAGGGCTCGCGGCTGGGCCATCTGGAACTGCAGAGCGGAAGAGGTGAGGTGGGACAGAAGACGATTGCGGAACAGGAGAAGATGCAGTTGGGGGCAGCTCTCGTATGACGAGGTGAAGGCTTTGGTCCTTGTTCTCACGTATCTATGGTTCTGATTAGCAAGCAAGCACCTACTTGGCCATAGTAGCAACCTACATTGTCGGCGCCAAACACGGTAGTCAGAGTATCTGCATCATTGGCTACCACTCGGCCTCTGTATATGAGGCGCATGCGCTCGGGAGCAGGCTTGGAGGGCACAGCATCGTGTATGCGACTGCGGAGCTCTTTGACCGTGATGGAAGCGGGGAGGCTCGCGAGGGTGATGCCGCCCTCTAGTTCGGCTGAAGGCGAAAGGACCTTGAGGTTGATTGTCTGTTCTGCGTCCGTCATGCCGTCCATGTGCAGCAGCGACTATGTTGAGAGCGATAGAAGGTTCTCGGTTTGGGAGTGGGCGACGTGTTTGTATACGTTGCGTTTTAGAGTAAAGCTCCGGATTCGCCGTCAACTACAACGTCGGTTGCCATGTGCAGTGAGGAAGAGTTTATCAGGCTGTCCTGCCGAAGCCCTGGGTATTACAGATGCGACTTTCCGCCGCCTACCCTTGTATGTTCAAGACGTCCTCACGACATGCGCATGTGATGCGACAGTAAGTGTTGGATGCTCGTGGAAACACCTCCGAACCCACGGCCGCAACGGCGCTAAGCCCTCCCCAGTGGGTACGTCATGGGTTAGCCGCTCAAGTGGATTTTCCCACACCACGCGACGCCTTCGCCGTCATCTTCCCGCCTTGCCATTGCGAATCCCCTCATCTTGATGTGGCCGAGAAAACAAAGGTAGAAATCGCAAATGCATGCATCGTAAACATGGCGACTCCCTGTTCGCGCCAGCTCATGCGAGCTTCCATCCGTCCGCGATTCAATATACCCACACACCCACATGCGCGCCTCTCTGCCCCCTCTCGCACATTCACTTCGACCCGAGCGTCATATAGCGAACAAAATTTCCACAGGAAGGAGTCTTTCAGGTCGCGGCTCAATTCTGCGCTCAAGAACACCAAAGTCAAGTGGGAGCCAATACCAATTGCACTCGGCATTGGTTTCCTGGGTGCGTTCCAGCTATATCGCATACAACGCAGAGAAAAGCATACAGAAGCCGAGAGAAGGGATGCGGATGGCAACGTGGTGGACCAGCAAGGTCGTCCGAAGAAGCGCGAGAGAATAAGACCGAGCGGACCATGGACCGTTCAAGTCATGTCCACCCTTCCTCTCAAGGCATTGTCGCGACTGTGGGGTCGCTTCAATGAGATCGACATACCCTACTACCTTCGTGTACCTGGATTCAAGCTATACTCTTGGATCTTTGGTGTCAAGCAAGTCACCCCAATAACCATCATCGACCCTGTATCTAACTTTTACTAGTCTCTCCGAAGTCTCGGAACCAGATCTACACGTATACCCCAACCTCGCCGCCTTTTTCTACCGCACCCTTAAACCCGGGGTACGTCCTCTGGACCCCAACCCCAACGCAGTTCTCTCTCCCGCAGACGGCAAAATCATTCAATTTGGCACCATCGAGCACGGCGAAGTCGAGCAAGTCAAGGGTGTGACATATAGTTTGGATGCTCTGCTAGGATCTACAAGGCCCAGTACACCAGAGCAAAATGTGGCAAATTCCCAAGTTCGCGCTAGTGAGCACGAGAAAACACCACAAGATGAAGAAGACACTGTGCGCGCGGATGAGGAATTTGCAAACGTGAATGGCATCTCATACACTCTACCAAACCTTTTCTCCGGACCATGGCCAAAGGATGGAAAGCCTGCTGAAATGCCGACGGATCAGTCAGTTCCTTCAAAGCCATCGTCGGAAGCCGAAGTACGTGCCGACCTTGCTTTGAGTGAATCACAGCGCCCATGGTGGGCGCCCGCCTCATTAAAGACACCTACGGTTCTCTACTACTGCGTTGTATATCTTGCGCCAGGCGACTACCACCGGTTCCACTCACCCGTATCATGGGTCGTTGAGTCGCGCCGTCACTTTGCCGGCGAGCTCTACAGTGTATCCCCCTACCTACAACGCACTATGCCCGGTCTTTTTACCTTGAACGAACGTGTCGTTCTCCTAGGAAGATGGCGCTGGGGTTTCTTTTCCTACACTCCAGTCGGTGCAACTAACGTTGGTTCCATTAAAATTAACTTTGACCGCGAACTACGCACAAACAGTTTGACGACCGACACTGCGGCGGACCGTGCTGCGGAAGAAGCCGCTGCTCGTGGTGAGCCGTATTCTGGATTCGCTGAAGCTTCCTACACGAGCGCAAGCCGTGTCCTGGGAGGGTACGCACTCAAGCGCGGCGAGGAAATGGGTGGCTTCCAGTTGGGCAGTACGATTGTCTTGGTCTTTGAAGCGCCGAAGGGTATCCGACCTAGTCTGGACGAAGGCTTCAGTGGTACGCGTGGCGAGAGAAAAGGTGGGTTCCACTGGAATATTCAACAAGGGCAAAAAGTTAAGGTCGGCGAGGCGTTGGGTTATGTTGAAGAAGCTCAGTAATGTGTACATCAACCTTTTGGTTTACGAAGTCATGTTTTTTCTACAAAGGAAATGATACCATGTTTGACACTGGACCTTTTCTTCCTTGATCTTGACAATGTAGTGAGAACGCAAGGCTGATTAGGAAGCGCTGCGCGATGTCATATTGTTGCGGCGTTCCTTGCCCAACGCCGCAATGCTGCATGTGTTGGTTTTTTCGAGGCAACAATCTGAAGGAGGCGTGCATAACCGCTCTGACTTACACATGCACTCCTTTTGAAAACCCCACAAGCTCCTTTTTTAGTCATTAAAAACCACCAATGCAATTGTGAAGCCCAGATAGAATCTAGTAGTCAGAGTGACGAAGTATGGTGAGCAAGTATCTAATACCAAATGCAGCACTAAAGGCTATGTAAGAAGATGATGGAGTAATATTGCAGATGCCTAGCAAATGGAATATCGCAAATAAAGCTAGTACACGTCCGGCGGCCGAAAATAGAGTAGACTGGGGCCTGACTGTGGAGCAGCAGGGGGAAACATGAGCCAGAGACATGTCATGGAGGGCGTAAAATCGAGGCAAAGATCCGATTGGTGCCGTACTTACCATACTTACTTGCTACATACATAGCACGCGATACGTGATGTTGTAGCGAATGGTAAGAGTAAGGTATGGTCAAATAAGCCCCCCGCCTTGCGACGTCAAGCTGTCGAAATACTTTTTGCTTACTTTGTGCAAAAGATGGTAGCGGTTTCTTTTGAGTTGACTCAGGCTGGCGGCCTGATCGTGGACGCCTGGTATACTACCAAGGGCCGCTTTGTTGACTACGCAGCGTTAGGAACAGCCGGGCGTCGAGCTGATCCGGCGCGTTAAAGGACCGACATGGGCCGAGGCTAAAATATGTGAGATGGGACTTTGGAAAGTCGAGTTTGGGTGATGTGCTATTGTGTTTGGCTGTCAGATATTGTGGGGTTGATCAGATTTGGTGGTGATGAACATGGGCAAACCTGAGGAGAATTACTACATCTCTCGTGGGAAAATAGCACGTGTATGCTATATACCCTCGATAACAAGATAGCAGGCTGAAATTGAGTGCAAGGCTGGGTGTCTCTTCGAGGCAGAATCTCCACTGGGCCCATAGATATCTACAGACGTGAACTGTTCCCCCACTTGGCGTGCTTGTCGTGCGTTGCATCCGCCATGACAAATGATGATACTACAGCGTTCACCTAGTACACTTTGAAAGCGACTAAGAGGCGTAGCACAGTAACATGCCTGTGGTAGACTACCAAAGCAGCATCGCGGGACGTCAGCACTGCCACCGCCGCCATATCAGCATCTCCTTGTGCAGTTAGCTGCACCGGGATTGGGACTCGCGCCTGCATCTGGTTTCATTTGCTCGTCAGCCCTGCACGTGCGGGCAGGGCTGGGGCTGATGGCGGAAGACGCGCATCTATGTAGCCCATCCCATCCTTTTCAAGACAGCTGTCCAACCGCGCGCAATGCTGTCTCGTTCGGGTGCAATCATCGCCTAGGTCAACCGTTGCTCAGGCTTGGTTTATTATTAGCTGGGCGCATCACCTTCCGCCCCGCCATCATCAACCTACTTCGCGGCGGAGCTTGGAGCTGTCATCATTGCAATGCCTAACTTTCCATGGACAAAGTCGAACCGGTCGCACCACTCTGTCGATAACGCCGTAAGGGATCAATCACCTGTGCCATCTGCAAAGGAAGCCAGCGACCAAGCCGCGGCAGCCCAGCGATACCAGGCCTCCGACGCCCATCAACCGTCTATCCATAGCCAGCAGCCTTCTCTACAACCACCGACCTCTTCTGGAAGTTCCCAGGGCCAATACAGCGAATACCACTCGTTGCGAAATGCAACTCACAGACTGAGTGCACATCTCTCCTTAGGCCAGCCATCGCAGAACTGCCAGCAACAGCCTAGCACGCCGCCTACATCTCAGGCAGGCCACGAGTCGCCAAACCACGTCCCCTACCAGCCTCATTCTCCTCCTCCTGCATACAGCAGCCCAGAAAATAAGAAGCAGTCTCTGCGCAGTCGCATTGCAGCTGGCGTTAGAGGACACAAGGACGAGGAACCCAAGGCTCAGAAGAACGGCCTAAGCAGGCGACAGTCGGTACGGAAAAGCGACCCTCGGGCGCACGAGTATCACGCACAGGCAGAGAGCCGCCCGCAGCATTGGCAGCAGCAGCAGCACCAGGGGTCCTCTTCCCATTTGCCCCCGTCGCGAGAGCAAGACGAGGACAACCTTGATCCGTTTCTCCAGCAGGAAAGCGACGAGTCCCCTCAAGTGCCTCCCAAAGACTCCAAATATCAGCAAAACTTGCAACACACTCAGCCTTTTGGTGCGCAGTTGCATCAGGAACCCTACGTTCGGCCCCCACTTGGCAGGGTGAGCACAGAGGGCAGCTATTCGACCCAAGGCGGGGTAGATCAGTACGGCTCCGAGCAACACCAAGGTCAAGGTCCACAGCAGCAACAACAACAGCCAACGCAACAACAGCAAGTTCACCGCAAGCAGTCACAGCACAGCTACCAGCCCTCTACTCAGGGTTCAACGGGGTCGGGCAACTTTCAGTCGTACATTCCACAAAACGCGCCAAGCTCTTTGTCCCAGACCACTCAGCCGCATGGGCAAGGGGCTCCAGTACAAGACATTCAACAGAATTATTACCAGTACCAGCAACAGCAACAGCAACAGCCTCCGTCAGCGCATAACCAATCGTCGCTAGAGAATTCTCCACAGAGCCTGCATCATCCGCAGCAGCAGCAGCCTCACTTTGCATCTCAGCTTCAGCCCCAACCAGAGCAGCGCCAGCCTCAGACTGCTCTGCCGATCGCGCAACTGCAGACCGAACTGCACCACCCACAAGCCATACGACAGCACCATCCTCAGACTGTACAGCAGTCAATCGAGCCACAGCAGTC
This sequence comes from Bipolaris zeicola 26-R-13, assembly GCF_000523435.1. Taxonomy (NCBI): domain Eukaryota; kingdom Fungi; phylum Ascomycota; class Dothideomycetes; order Pleosporales; family Pleosporaceae; genus Bipolaris; species Bipolaris zeicola. The sequence continues at coordinate 384,652 of NW_006912050.1, forward strand.
TCAACAACGCCGACCGCCCTCGTCCCATCAGCTTGCCCCGCCGTCACCTCTTCAGCCCACGCCCTACCAACACAACGAATCGCAGCAGGGAAAGCACCCTCTATCTTCGGAGCTACATTCACTGAACAGCGCATCGCATCAGCAAGGGCAGGAGGGTATGACACCAAGTGCTCAGGGCAATAGCAGAACCACTGTGAGGAAAGTGAACGAGAGTAGCCAGTCACAACCAGGAGCACCGTCGCAAGAGTCATCTCAGCTCCAGCCCCCGTCCGCTCAAGGCCAGACTTTCGGCCAGCCGCCTGTGTCTCCAGGCCTCGCAACGTTCGACGCTACCGTCGTACCTACAGCCTCCCAAGGCCAACCATATCGAGCTGACAAGCAAGGCCAACAAGGCTCAGAAATGGGGCGGGCGACACCTCCACCGCGCGCATCTGCGTCCGAAATGACCGACGAGGAGATTGAAAAGATAATAAAGGATCATGATGTTCTACGTGAGTACAATATCCCAACAGAGAGATCATTGCGTTTGACAGACTACAGGTGAAAAATACCAGAAGGTCAAAAGATACTTTTTCGAACAACAAACCCAAGTCCACCAACTGCAGAACACTCTTGCAAACCAGCGTTTATCTGTTTCGCGCACATCATGGGACGACAGTGAATATTCTACCCGCTTCAACCGCTTAGACGGGCTAATAGCACAACTGTCCTTTTCCATTCGCAAGGACTGGAAGTCAATACCACAGTGGCTGCACCCAGTAGTCAACAAGACAGCTGTGGAGACTGGTAAGCAGGAAATGACTGCAGTCGGCCGTGCATTCATCTCTCAATGGCTAGTGGAGAACATATTCGATAAATACTTTCATCCGGATCTCGAGCCAGCTTTTTCCACACAATTGCAGTCGATTGTGTCGAACATCCGGAAGTTCTCGCCCCCTTGCCATAGTGCAGAAGATGAAGAGTCGCTTGCTGCGAAGATCGTCAACTGGCGGCTTGCCACAATAGAAGGCCTTGCGGATACTCTGAAAGCTCCTCAGGCGACTACGTATCGAGAGAAATTGACTGAAACACTCAATGAGAAATTGATCGCATCTATTCAGATTCACCTGAATGATCCCGCACCTCCGGACCTAAATGGAGGTGTTCCAATGATCATTGAGCTTGCTATCAGTATTGCCCAACATTTGCCATTAGAAAGCCGAGAAGTGCAAATTGAGTACTTCCCGCCGGGCCACAGCATCGTGAACGACTTGATGAAGCTGGAATCCGGCATACCCGCCTTAACAGCTCCCATAGTCGAGCTGGATGATGCTGACAGAATTTCTATCAGAAGCATGGCATCGAAGCCAGAAGATGGCATCTCCGTCGCAGAGCAAGATCAAGTTCAACCGCAGGTTGGTCAGACGTCCAAAGAGGACAAGAAACGCAGCATGTTTGGTTTCGCCACGTCCAAGAAGGCAGGAGTCACTCCTGCTTCCCTCGGCAAGCGAGAATCTTCTCTTGGTCAAGGAGGTAGTCAGCAGAGTCTGACACAGAACGCACCAGGCAGCTCCACTGGTACGAAAGACGAGTCTACACCACCCCGTGTACGCTTGGCTGTCGGACTTGCAGTGCAGATTCGTGGCAAGACAGTTTTGACCAAGGCCCCTGTGTACAGCACATGAACTTTCTAGAGGTGTTTACGATGAAGATGACGGTTGGTGTATGTATCGAATTCAGTGATTTGGCAAGCAAGCGTTTGGGCATTTTCTTCACCATTTCTCCATATACATTTTTTTTGCACGGCCGTGCTTTCAGATTGGATATGCTCTCTCCTGAAGGCGATATTCAGTATGTTTCATGCCTGTCCATATACCTTTTTTTGCTGTACTTTGATGTGCATACAAACACCCCCCGCTGTTGGTGCGTTTGGGTGTAGTAGAGATCAAGTCTTTGGAACTGCAAAATACAGTATCTTTGACTCGGATTACAATGGCTCTGAATGCATTGTCGAATCAGATGGTCTGTTTCAACTACAAGTTCTGTACGTATGAACGATTGCCGTAGCAAGCAAGCCTGTGAGCCAGGCGGACAGCGTAGCGTTCACGCTAGTTGCGGCCAATTCGAACGTTCATTGGCTGAACATCCGTCGCTCCCTTTTGTTTACCGGACACAAACACCACTATGACAAAGCCACTTGAGAGGACCGCCCATGTCCAGCGCAATGGAGAATATGGAGATATCCCAGCAAATTAAATGTGTGCCCGATAAATACAGTATTCTACACAGCAGTTACTGATCCGCACCAGCCACCACATTGTCTGTTCCCTCGCCGACCGCGACACATACTGCATGTGTCAATGGCGCACGTTTGCAAATACGATGCCTCAACACCTTTGAGGTGGTCCGTAATATCGCCCTCCCATCCAGCCATGATTTGCGCTCGTCAAAGATTACCTGGTCACCCGCGGTCATCCCGCCGTTGACCTCATCGACACATACATCTTCGCCCACCACCACACCTCCCCGACGCTCATTACGGACACCACGCCTCTGCTCGAATCGCGTCCTCATATCTGATGATGACACAACGCGCGTTTACGACCTCCGCGACGAGAAATGGAATGCTGTAATTAGCAATGGCTCCGGTGGCATGGGCAAGAATGTCCACGTAGAGTTTGGAGGAACAGAGGACGAGGTACTTGTCTGGACCGATTTTACCGCCTGTGTTAAGATATGGTGCTTGAAGACGGGACGGGTAGTGGAGATACGCGATCCGAAGTTTCCTGGTAAAGATGGCAAGGGCTGGGGCTACCGACCTGCTGACGATACTGGATTGAGGAGTGGAAGGGGACAAGGGCGTGTTCTGGCATTATTGTGTCGTGCATCAGGGACCGATATCTTATTACTGCTTGCACCGCAGACGTACAAGGTTCTCAGTCGAGTCGAACTCCCTACTACGGATGCCGCGGGTCTGAGATGGAGTCGCGACGGACGTTGGCTGGCCATCTGGGACGCTGCGTCTGCAGGCTACAAGCTTTGCATATACACAGCCGACGGGCACTTGTATCGCACAATAATTCGCGAAGCATCCGAGGACGTCAGCGAATGGGATGTAGAAGGCCTGGGCATCAAGAGCCTGGAATGGGTCCCTGGACATGAACGACTTGCAGTTGGCGGCTGGGACCGGCGTGTTCGCATACTTTCTACACGCACATTCGCACCCATCCTTTTCCTCGACCACACACCTGTCATCGACGTACCCAGCGCACCCGTATACACAGAGCAAGTCGATAACGTGGGCACCCGCAGTTTCACACTCACACCACAGCCCGCCACGCCTCCCAAAGCCGCTTTAGAAAAGAATGAAAACGCGCTCCTAAAGCAAGGCATTGGCATGCTCAGCTTCAACTCCGAAGGCACAATGTGTGCAAGCAGAGACGACAGCACACCCTGCACAGTCTGGATCTGGGACTTGCGCAGTCTCCGCCCCCGCTCAATCCTCATCATGTACGCGCCTGTGAAAGCGCTCCTCTGGCACCCGTACGACCCCAATCGTCTTCTTGTCCAAACCACGCACGACGACCCAGTCGTGTACTTGTACACTGCCTCGCAGCGCTCCCACGCGGCATCTGCTTCCTCGGCAAATTCTTCAGCGACTACCCAACATCCGCCATCCATCCTCTATTTAGTTCCTCACATTGCTAAACCCGCAGTCGCGACTCCCGCCCGCTGGACGCTATCCTGGCTCTGCGGTCCTGCAAATAGTAATAAGAAGCCTTGTTTCGCACTCGCGCACACTCAAGCTTCCGTTGTCGTGTGGCCCGAGGGCAAAGACCAAATTCTGCGGTTTGAACATGAGGACGAAGAGGAGGGAGAAGTAGAAGAAGAGGGGTCCGATGATAGTTTGTATGATATACTTACTGGTCGCACCCCGGTACCGGGTACGAGGGATAGCATGCAGGAAGAGGGATTCGGAGATAGCACGGGTACGGTGCAGGAGCTAGATGATACATTTAGATCGCGGCGACATGCACAGGAAGATGGAGGAGATGTGGAGCACGAGCACGAGCACGAGTACTTTGAAGAAGGTGTATTGGGAGATAGTGGTATGAGTGAAATGTTTTGATTTCCTTCCCTTTCCTTTCTCCAATAAAATCATATACCCCCTTTTGATATCAAACTAAACTCTTCTATTTCTTACCCTCATCCTCAAATCCCCACCTCCCCGTCTGATCCAACCCCAACGGATTATCCCCCGTCTGCTCCTTTCCCGCAATTTTCTCAGGCTTACTGTAACTATCTACATTTTTGCCGCCTAGCAGTTCAGAACGCTCTTCTTCGTTGCCCATCAGTGGGCCGAGAGCTCCGCGTGTGGTGCCGCCGAGACCTTCGCCGAGAGGGCCCGTCACGAATTTTTCGAGTGGCGCGCCGACGGGGCGGAGGGCCGTGTTGAGGACGTTGCCTTTTGGAGATGGTTAGGTTGGGGGTTGTGATGGTGGGTGATGGGTTGGTTCGGGAGGGACGGAGATTAAGCAAAGGGTGAGAGAGAAAAGGAGATAAAGACGTACCGACTGGATCTCCGATTGCGCTCAAGAGGCCGCCAGTGCCTTTGCTTTGTTCATCCTCTTCGTTTTGAGGTGAGGTGGGGATGTGGTCTTGCTGGGGTTGTTCTTCCTTCTTGTCTTGCGCCATTTTGGTTTCTTGTTTGGCTGGACTGAGGTTTTTGAGGTCCCCCTTTTTTTCGTTACTTTTCTCCTGGCTGGAAGTGATGTATTACGCGATTCCTTTCAAAAACGCTATCGACGTTGAATGGTTTTCTAAGGGTTGGTTTATCAGATGTAGATCTGGAAATGTCCGGTTTGTGGTTAGTATGAGTTGGGAAGATAGGGATATTTAATAAGGCACACTCACATGTAGATCTGATGAATTGATGTCTGTTCAGCTCGAGTTCAACTGGTCCACGGCGTGGTTATGTGTTACTGCGCAGATCAAGCTTTGGGGCGGGCTGTGACGTCACTGGTGGCTTCATGAGTGTGGGAGCGTCGACGCGTTACAGGATTAGCGGGGTACAGGACGCGACAGGGGGATCGACACAATTACAGTCGTCATACAGAATCATCGGAGCATTCTTCACACTATCGATGATTTATTTTGGGAATAGGAGAAATCTACTGTGCAGTGTCTGAGAAAGTGTGCATTTGCAGCCCCGAAAAGTTCAACTTTTGGTCAATCTGATACCACTGACGACTCTCATCCTCCGTCATACGTGATTCCTTCAAAAGCAACATGGATATCAAAGGACAAGGATCTCTGACAGCCACTGGCCTTGGAATCCTTCATGTGTATGGCTGATAGACGCAAAAGCAAAGAATCAATCTCGTAACCCACTGTCGCTAAGCCAGTAAAGCAGGTGATAGAAGGTGTAGGATGACACAATCCCATTTGTGCAACTGCTTTTGTCTCATGAGATACGAGGGCAGTGGAATAAGAACCGTTACATGATCTGAATGCTTGGTCAGTCACATTCTAGCATCTACTCGAATAACTCACCTTTCGTCAAGCAACATGTCAAGCCGGGTTATCCTGCTACAGTAGGACGGGCACCTGCATTGATCTCTTCACTGGTGTGGTGCGCATAGATGGCAACATCTATAACGGTGCTGTTCTTATATCCCACTTTGGGGAGCCGACCAACACGATGGAACTTGCAGGCGTGGAGAAACTGGCCCTGCCATCCGGTCTCTGCGTGCTCCCCATTCTCGTGAGGGACGTTGAGTAGGATCGTTTTGATAACCCTTGATGGCCCGGTCTTGAGGTACTCGAAGTTGTTGACGTACTGATACCCGCCGCGAGGGCGGTAGCTTGTGTCCGCCATCTCTAGAAGACGATCCATGAGACACTTGCCAATACCTTTGCTCGTATAGCCTGGGTGGACGAACAGCTCCATCTCAAAAGTGTAGCGGAATGAGGATGCCTGGCTGCAGTAGTCATCCAAGCTGATGAAGCCTAGAATCTTTTCCGTGACATAGCCGGGATTATCCTTGGACTGGTTGCTCTTTGACACTGCGACCAAGTACGGAAGGCCTGCACTGGTGACAGTGTTGATTCGCTGACGAATTTGATCTTCAGTGCGTCCGTCAAACTCGGTTGCGTAGATGGTGTGCTCAACATAGTAGTTGTAAATCGCCTGCCAATATTGTTAGTTTGAAAACTTTACACCATTGTCTATATATCTTTGCCAAACCCATTAGGGAAAATTCGAGTTCAGACTTACTCCAATGCCAACAACGTCTGCTGGCTGGACAGGACGAATGTACATGTTGGCCTTAGGGCGCAGGCGACGATCTTCCATGGCCTCCATTGGAAACGTCGAATTCGGGACTGGACGATTACGTTTGGCCAACAGGCGACGTTCCTTAGCTTCCCTACGTTTTTGTAGGTCTTCAAGCTTTTCTGCAGCTGAAGCCAGCATCAGAGGAGTGGTAGGATGATCTGCATCAGTAGGGTCGATCCTTGCCTCTGGCGCTGGTAGACCGTTCAAGTAACAGCTCCTATGCTTGAAATGCAGTTCATCCTGACCGTCCTCGTGGATCACCTCGGAATAGAACACGTCCTCGTACATCTCCCACCAAGGTGCATAACCAGCAAGGTCCATATCATCTAGTGGCTTTGGGTCCGAAGTGGAGATTGTCTTCCAAGATTCTCTCAAGTTGCCACCCTCAACCTTCGCCTCGAGCCAGTAACGAGGTGCCAGTTCCTTACAGGGTCCATCTTCAGGACTGAAAGTACTGAGTGGGTAGTACACGGATTTGGTGCACTCCTGTGAGTGCCCATTCATCCATTGCTCTACATGCGCACCAAGATGACGGTCTTCGTGTCCTCTCCGAGCGGACCATGATTCGGGAGCAGGTAGCCAATCGCCGTTCCAGTCTAGCAATTTCTTGACATCGTAGTTGGGGTCTCCGTTGCTGTCAGACCAGCAGTTGACACCACCACCGCTATCGCTGTTGCCAGGAACATACTTCATGTCCCTTTGTTTTGGCCAAGGCTTCCTCTTGTACGGCTGGGGACCACGATTCGAACGCAGGTTAGCAGTTTTCTGATAAGTATGCGGATGCTTGGTTTTATCTTCATTCCAGCCGCCCCAGACATTTTCGGGCGTAGCGATGTCTTGATTTTCAGGTTCGTTCCAGCCACCCCAGATGTTTTCGGGGTTAACCATGTCTTTAGTTTCAAGCTCTACAGGCTCATGCGGTGTGGTTGCTGGTGAAGGTGGGGTTATCTCGCGCATGTTGTTTCGGTTCCTTGGGTCATGTCAGAGGGACGGAGGTACAAAAATAGCAGTCTGAACCTGCAATGTCATGAAGAACTTACTGAACTGACCCAGGCTTAGTCGCAACTGTGGATTTGGACTTGTTCGAGGAAGAAGGCGAGCCATTGGTAGCAACATTGTTGCGCTCTGGATTTATCGTCGCTTTGTTGGCAGAGGGACGGTTGCGCAGGTGTGGCGGAATCGAGACCTTGTTGGAAGGGGGACAGCTGCGCAGGTGTGGAGGAATATAGGCTTCTTTTCGTAGCGTAGTCATGTTGGCCTCTTTTTTTCCTCTCTTCTTGTTGTGAGAACGTTTCTTCTGCCGCGAGCCCGGGGGGTTGAGTGCGTTTTTAGTCTCTTCTTGATTGAGCAATGAAGCTTGGGCGAGTGCAGGTGGACTGGAGTGGTGAGGGGATGGTGAGGTAGTTGGCTGCGCACGTTGTTTGGGTCGGGAATGTTCAGGCTGGGATGGTGACTCAGTTTGCTGTACTAGCGCGCTGGTTTGGGTATTTTTTGCTATTTCATCCGCTTTCTTATCACTTTCGTGATGCGGTGGCTTCTTAGCAGGTCGACGGAAGTGATGTTTGTGTGGCCCCGGTGTCGTCGTTTCGGCTGTTAGCATACAAGGGCTGGATAATTTGGAGTGGGGGAGGGTGGGGTAGGTAGTGAGTAATAGAAAACTATGATGAGGTGTTGTTGAGAGCGGGGAATGGTGAGGGTGCTAGAAAGGTCTATTGTGGCTCTCACCGCGGTTGGCGTGTGAGTGTAAAAGGACAGTGAGACATGATGCGGTCACAAGGCTGGCTTCACTTACTGGGGCCTGCACAAAGTCTGCCAGTTGCTGCCAAGTGATATAACCATTTTTCTGTTGCTTCGACATATTGGTTTGGGTATCGAAAGATTCCAATCTGGTCGGTTCAAGCTCCGGTGGCTGCGATAGTGAAGTGCAAAGATGGGGGTCCTCCACGGCTGTGTTCTTGATGCCAACCTTCTTCGAGTGTGTAGAAGGAACGGGTATCAGGAGATTTCCAAGTAAAGCAAGAGGCATTAACGAAAAGCAGAAGGTGGAGAGATGGAATGGTGGATGATGCAGCCTTCTATATACTTGGACAGAACTGCCTAAAGCATACGGTGAATGCTTGTTCACTTCACTTCACTTGAATTCACCTTGTCACCATAGAATGTGCGTATATATTGGTGAGGTGCTCATGTCCAATGAGTCTTCACATGCTAGGCAGTCGTTTTGTCTGTAGGAAAGAGCATACAGGGGAGCAACACAGCTATCGCCAATGTGAATAGGTTACGCGATCAGAACACTTGCCATGATGTCTCGATAAAGTAAAGGAGGAAATACACTTCGTAACTGGTTCGAGCCATCAACGCATTGTCGATCATCTTACAAGGAAAGACGTTGGCTCTGAAGCAGCGTAGCGAGTTGGCGTTGAATGCAGGCGTCCGCAAACGGCTTAGCTCCAAGATGGCTCTAGGAAGCCCATTGTCACTGTCTTGCTTCTGCCTAGTAGGACCATTTTCTCAGATTTTGAGCAGCGCAAGATGCTTTCGATATTACGAAAAGCTCGCTTAAAGGACAAGGAGATGCGCATCCTGATGCTGTGCGTGTTTGCAAAAGAATTGTTGTGGCAAGGACTGACAGCACTAGGGGTCTGGACAATGCGGGAAAGACGACCATTGTGAAGAAGATCATGAATGAGGATGTCAATAGCGTCAGCCCGACGCTCGGTTTTATCATCAAAACAATCGAGTACGATGGGTACGTAGGGCGAGCCGAGTGCACGAGTCCGGGCTAATGAAGTAGTTACAAATTAAACATATGTACTTTGACCTGCCTGCTCGGACACGAGTGCATGCTGACAGAACAGGGGACGTCGGCGGACAAAAGACGCTGCGGACATACTGGAAGAACTACTTTGAAAAGACGGACACGCTCATATGGGTAGTCGACGCGACGGACAGTGAGCGGATAGACGACTGCAGGCAAGAACTGGCAGGGCTACTGCTTGAGGAGGTTCGTCTAGTCCAAATACCTGTGGCACGGCAAGACACCGTCTGACCAAAGAAGCGCCTCTCCGGAGCCAGTCTGCTAGTCTTCAAGAACAAAAGCGACGTCGCCGGGTCCATGAGCGAGGACGAGATACGCGAGGTGCGTTGGGCTTGGGGCTGAGGAAACTGTTGAGTGTAGTTGGCAGGCCAATGGTACTAACTGCGCACAGGGTCTGCAGCTGGATGCCATCAAGACACACAAGTGGCACATCATGGCGTGTAGTGCCATGACGGGAATGAACCTGCGCGAGGGGCTGGAGTGGGTGGTCCAGGACGCCAAAGCCCGCCTGTTCCTGTATTGAGGCATCGTGGGTTGGAGCGAGGGTCGTATTACGCGTCAGGCACAGAAGGCACAGACTGGATGCGGCATCGGACTCGGACGGGCAAGGGGGCAGCGCAGCTCAGCGCAGCGCAGCGCAGCCCCAAGGGTAGATGCGGGTATTTAGTGCAGCGGTATTGGTCTGGACAAGGTCCAACCGCTGCACGGTGGAGCGGGCGACGCAGCCTCGACGTTGATATGTACGTAGCATAATAAACAAACACGCTCCAAGGTCGTCTCGAGGACCTGCATCTGTCGCTTTCTTTTGCCTTGGTTCGTTTGACGACGGTGCGGCCTGGCCTCCGCCCCCCCACTCTCCTTCTCTTTCCCTCCTGTCAGCCCTGCGCATCCGCCATCTCAGCCAAGCATGAGGTAGCCGAGTCAAAGTAATTTAACGACCGTTCTACTAGTCTCAGGTCCGTCTTCGTACGTCTGGGATCCCACCCACTGCCGAGCAGCCTCAACCCTTGCACTCACCTCTCGGATCGCTACAGCCCACCATGTCGTCGGACGACAAAGACGTCGACCCATCCGAGTTTGTAGAGCGGATCCGGCGCTTGGGCGACCAGCGAGATCAAGAGGACGCCGAGCGCGTCAAGAAATTGGAAGAGGAGCTCATCCAGGGCCGCAGCGAGAGACTAGCGCGACGAGCAGGTTTGTTTTTTTCTATTCCGTGGTGACTGCATTCGGCCGGGGTTGGCAGCTGCTGATGCCTTTGTCAAACAGAACGAGCCCGCTCAATTTCCCCCGACAAGCCATACACTCCCCAGTCGCCCCGTTCCGTCGTTGGCACTCCCCAGGTCATACAGGAGAAGGCTGCCACGACACCCACTCCTACCATGAGCCCGCCAGCACGCGATGCCGCCCGCGATGATTCGCTGCACCAGCTCACCAGCTCCCCGCCCCCGCGGCCCACGTCAACATCGACAACAATGACCCTCGAAGACATGGAGCCCAAGAAGCCCGCCACCAACGCTGCCGCTCTGGGAAGGTCAGGCACCTTGTCGTGGAAGCAGCGCCCACAATCGGGGAGTATACGGCGCCCGCTCTCAGTGGCATCACGATCCCCCGAGCGTCCGTCTTCTAGCAATACCCCCGAACCCTCCGAGTCCGAGCCCGAGCCCAGCATGTCAAGAAGCTCCATTGCAGCCTCACTAGGCGCAAAGGATCCCGCTTTCTTTCGTCAGACGGCCGATATTGGAAGGGGATCTGCAGCCTTCAGGAAGAACCAAGATGATACTGCTTCAGAAACCGGGTCGGTGTCGGGTCGGAGGCAGTTGGCGGGCATGTCGCGCGACTCGACCGTGGAGCAAGACATTGGCAGCCCGCCGGCAGAGAGCGCGCGCTCGAGCTCACCAGGCTCACGAGGTGGTTCCGTCCGCGGCAGCACTGTAATGAGTAATCGTTTTTCCACCAGCACATCGATTTCGGGCGGCGATTCGGATTCGGTAGTAAAAGGCAAAACGCCCCTGCCTGTGTTGGATTCGCAAAAGTTTGCTCCACCCTCTGAGCAGGGCTCTTCAGTTGATGGTGGAGACACTGAGCGTGCAGCTCGCGCGCTCGCCATGTCACCTACCCAAGGGAGAATTTCGCCAGAGCGTGAGCGCTCGACATCACCAACAAAGGGCATGGGTGGCTTTGTGCAGAGTGCCATGCTCAAACGTAGTGACAGCGTGAGCAAGCGTTGGAGCACGCAAACGCCCCCCGGCTTGAGCAGGCAAAATTCTACCTTGAGCAATCGCGGAAGTGTCTATGGCTCACTCTCAAACATTGACCGGCCAGTTTTGTCAAGGGACAACTCCACAGAGCCGACCCGCCCTACATCGAGTCGCAGCAATGCAACCATCACCGGTACAGAAAAGGACAGCACGCCCAAGGATGAGTTTGTCAAGCCATCATTACCCCGTCACAGCAGAGCCAAATCAGTCGCATCAACCTTCAGCGCAACTTTCAGCGACAAGGATGCCTCGCAGGACGAAAACTCTCCTGCGAGTCCTTCGAAGCGATGGAGTCCCACGAAATCAAGTTGGTTGGAGAGTGCGCTGAGTAGACCAGAATCTCCAAAGCCAAAGCAAGCCCCTCCCGCCCAGCCTGCGTGGATGGCTGAGATCAACCGCATTAAACAACAGCGTAGTAGTGTTGACCTGGGCAGAGGCAGTTCTTTCGGTGAATCTTCCGGTTCTGGCCGGACATCACCAATCAAGGACATAGTACAACTTAAGCCCGTTGGTCTGCGTCGGTCCGAGTCTCCCAAGAAAGAGGATTCAGGTGTGTCCAGTAAAATGGAAACACTCAAAGAACAATCTCCAAGCCCTGCGTCAGCAGCAGTACCGAAGCCTCTTTTCGCCAAAAAAGAAGAGTCCAAACCTTCAGGAGAAGCACAACCTCTGGAAGAGCCCACAGACTCAAAAGACGTAAAAGACGTAAAAGACGTCCCGGAAAAGAATCTCGACGATGCCCCTACACCTGTTATACCATCAGCGACCGAAGAACCCGCTTCAGTGGACACCAAGCCCGTAGCTTCAAGATTCGCCGCAGATACTGGCCGCAGTGTTTCACCTGCAAAAACAGATACGACGCCAAAGACGGATTTCCGTGCGGGGCTCAAGTCACGTCAGCCTGCATCTGATAGCTCGAAGAAGGACGAAGTCAACGAATTCCAAAATGTCTTTGGTAGGTTAAGAAAAGCAGAGACAAAGAATTACGTTGCCCCCGATATCCTCAAAGAAAACATTACAAGAGGCAAAGGTGCTTTGAACATAACCGGGGGCCCTAAGCCTTCGGTCCGAAAAGATGAATTCAGGGAGAGCCTCATCAAGAGGAAATCAACCATTTTTGATAAAGCTCAAGAAGAGGGCTCTGTGCTGAAGAAGTCAGAGAGCTCAAGACCTTCTGCTCCTGTCCCAGAGGCTATCGCAAAGCAGAAAGGATTGCAACGCAGAGATAGTGAAGCCAGAGCTCCGGCACCACCTAAAGAGAAGGAGCCCATGCCGGAAGCTCTCGCCAGAAGGAAGAGTCTTGGAGTTGTTCGGCCTATGCCAGATAACAAGTCTGCTCAGTCTGCGCAGTCTGCGCAACCTGCGCCTTTGTTTGCCAAGAAAGAACCAGCCATGTCCGGCAAGCTTGCGAATCGTTTCAACCCTGCGTTAGCCGGTATGCTCGCTCGAGGCCCACCTTCTCAAGCGATTGACAAATCTACATCAAGTGCTGAGGTAGATGGGTCAACTGCCAGGCCGGCGCAAGAGAGAAACACCGGACCTGCACCAGAACTGCAACATATGACCAAAGGTCGCGCCCGTGGACCTAAGCGAAGGGCACCGGCCTCGAAAAAGGCGGCTGTTGAGTCGGAACAGGCTCAAGAGGAAGTGCCTACTGCTGCTGCTACTGCTGCTCTGCCTTTGGTGAATTCCGAGCCTGTCCTCTCTAGCTCTGAGCCTCCTAAGACTAACGGAAAACCAGAGCAGCGACCAGTAGCGAGGACGCCTGCCAGGCAGTCAGCGACCGAAAAGCCTGTTCCACCAGCCAAATCACCACGGGTACCTTCTGGAAACTTTGGAAAATCTCCAACCCCTGAGCTCCCGAAGAAGCCAGAGAGGATCTCCGGATCTCAAACGACGCCCAGAGCCTCACCTAGACCAGAATCTATCATCTCATCCAAGCCTTCATCACCAGTCATTCCAAAGAAACCTGCATCTCTGGAAGCGGAGAGGCGGGTGTCTGGGTCGCAGAGCACCCCAACACAAAAGTCCCCATTACCAGCACAGGTTGAGTCACCAAATTTGGCATCATCCTCTCCCTCTCCATCTCCTCATTCTCGATTTTCGCGACCGTTGCCCACATTACCGCCCAAGTCAACAGCAGAGAGTCCCAAGTCGACACCGCTCAAGAAAATTTCAACCCCCAATGTCGAGATCTCACACGCTAAGGATGATTCGTCACCTGAGAAGACAACATTTTCATCAGTCAAGAGTGCTAGCGCTTTGTGGGGCAGATCCTCTGCATCTTCATCACCTGTGCCAACGGGAGCTAAGTCACCAATTAAACTTCCTACACAAGCAGATGAGCAAGCTGCAATGAAGGATGCTGGCTTAATTCGCTCTGAGGTGAATTCGAAGGCTCTACCCGGCCTTCCTCAAGCTGACCCTCAATCTCCTAATGAAGCGAAGGCACTACCTCCAAAGCCAAAGCCTGTGGGGCTGGGCTTCAGCCTGGGAAGCTTAGGTGGACTGGTCGCATCTCGGTCACGAGAATCACTCTCTCAGCTGCCCAAGAGCACACCAATGTCACCACCGGGAAGTGCAAACAGGCCATTCTCTGAGCCTCCCGTCACGTCGCCAACCACAAAGAAGAATGATGGCATGTTTGCAGACTTCTTTGACGAAGACCCAGTAACAGAAGGCCAGCTACCAGAGCATATCGACACAATGGACATTCTCAAGTCGCCGCCATTTGACTTGGGCCCCACAGGAAAGATCCGCACTGTACGCAAGCAGATAGACGAAGTGACAAGCGACGGAAAGCTTTTGCCCATTCCAGTGCAGGAGGAGCACATCTTGTTCCAAGACTCAATGTATTTGTGTACACATGTGTACGAAGATTCCAAGGGAACCAGACATACCGACGTCTACCTATGGGCTGGCAATGGTGTACCAGAGCCTACAATAGAAGATGTGCAGATATTTGCAAAGAGCCACGCACGTCAAAGCCAAGGACGGTTGTTGGTCATTCGGCAAGGACAGGAGACCCCAAACTTTTTCGAGGCTCTAGGTGGCATTGTCATCACCAGGCGTGGTGTGAAGCCTGGATCAAAAGAGTTCATGCTATGTGGTCGTCGTCATATTGGTCACCTTGCATTTGACGAAGTCGACTTCTCACTCAAGAGTCTCTGCTCGGCATTTCCCTACCTGATCACCACCGCCGCAGGTAAAGTCTATCTGTGGAAGGGTCGTGGATGTTCCGCTGAGGAGCTGTCTGGTGCACGCCTCATGGGGATGGACCTGGCACCCACTGGTGACTACAATGAGATCGATGAAGGAGCCGAACCTCATGATTTTCTCAACAAAACCTTCCCACCTTCACCAGTCCCTTCGAAAGGTCCTGCCATCCCTCGCTCGGCAGACCATTGGCGCTACAAGGCCACCTGCGACAAATATCGGGCTCGTCTCTATAAGATCGAACAAACGACCAGCCAACAGGCAGGCTGGGGCCAAGCACTCCAGGTGAGCAGCTCTTTTTTCGCGCCGCTGCTACGAAGACCATCTTGGAACGCTGCTGAACAAAGGCCACAGACGCCACTCACGCCCAAGTCACCTCAGGGTACTATCAAGACGGAGATCAAAGAGATCATGCCTTTCTCGCAGAGAGACCTGGAGCCGGAAAACATCTATGTACTTGATGCTTTCTTTGAGATGTACATGTAAGTTCTCCTGTTTTTGCGTGTCAGCCGTGACACGATATCATATATGTGGACGTGTGTTAACATGTAGCAGTATTGTTGGCCCCTTGTCCCGCACTCAAGCGCCTGCATTTTCGACTGCTCTCATGTTTGCGCAAGCGTACGGTATGCTCGCCGTGTCAGAAGAAGACCGTCCATTTATGCCCGTCACCACGGTTGTACTAGAAGGTGTTCCTCGTGATATGAAGGTGCTGTTCCGTCACTGGGACGACAAGCTTATTCCCGCAGCGGGTCTCATGAGCGGAAAGCTCGGGAGGGGGAAGAGCTTGAGGATCGTCGGTTTGGAGAAGGCTATCGAGGGTACGCGGCGGTAAAGCGGGGTTTGGCGAAGGACAGATGGATGCTTGCGTTGTTCACCGTGGCGTTTGTCTTCAATAGGCTGTTGGCAAATAGCCGGCATAGTCGGAGTTTTCAGTTGTTTATGCATATTCATTATGCTTGCATATATCAGGCGACATTTGGCCAGGGCTTGCGTGGCGGTTTCACGGCGTCGTTGCGGATTGGCCTATTAGATCGATGTCATCGGTTACGTCGTAGCCGCTGGACTTTTCAATACAATTGCTTCAGAATCATCACAGGCTGGAGAGTAGACGTGTGCAAATCGGTTCTGGCGACAGTTGAAGAGATGGCGTAGAGTCTGGAACACACGAGTGAGCCCCTTGAGGAGCCCAGGCACAAGCGGCAAACAGATTCGAGAAGAATGTCGGAAATTAGCGATGTTTTGGAGAGTGGGGAAGTGCTAGTAGTTTCACGCGTGTCAAACGATTTACACACATCCGACCGCCCTACGGCTGTGTCTACCCAAATTCGATCACTGAAACCGATTATCCCGCCGGTATTAGGAAGTAGAGATCCGTATTTAGGTCCTGTTACAGCTTTCATCGATTATGCTAGTCTGCTTGGGGCCTTGGGTGCCGGGCGCGATTCATGTAGTACTATATTCTGGAAGCATCATACTAGCTTGTGGCGTATCAATGTTTCATATCCACAAGAGCCCGTAGTGTTTGAGAAACATGAAGAGAATATTGGCCAATGTAGGAGAATTGTTCATAGGCGCATTGGATGATTGCCTCGAGGGGGGAGACGCAGTTGGTGGTGAATTGCACAGAGGGTCGGGTTACGACGTCCTGTTACAGCCAAGACTACAAGTGACTACTACCTACATTTTGTACCCTAACAGGGCCGACAGTTTTTAGCCATCTACCTAGCCAGTAGGCAGTGCTGTCAACCAGTTTACGCACCGTATTTCGAATAGCCGTAGTCGCGGGGCACGGACGACGAACATATTGTAGTATCTAAGGTGTGCCGGTGAAGTACCGAGAAGGTTGCGCGGCGGGTCTCCCGTTCCAGCGCAATGGCATAGGGACGCATGACGCACCGCCACTTACCTCAAACCAGACGCGTCCATATTTCATTTACAGACAAGCTGCCATTGCATAACACTATACCCACCGGTAACATCCTTTTTCATCGACAAGGAAACACAAGCGATCCAAGCCTTGCCCAAGCCTTTTGCCGAGGTAAATAAGCAAGATGATCCCTGCATGACTGGACCACTCAGCGCGCGGCTTCCCCACAAAAGTCTATATGAAGTATCCACCGCCGTGATGGAGCTTGATTAACTGTCGGGATGGCGACTTGGCACGCGCCTTGAAATGCAGGATAGCATCACGCCTAGGGGCAGGGCCGATTGCGCTCATTGGATACGAATACATCAAGACACTAGTGTAGAACGATTCAGACGATTCATCCATGGGCAACGAGGGGCGAGAGGTGGCCCCATGACACAGGGAGGAAGACAGCGGGTGAAACAACCGCAATATGTTTCCTGTGGTGTGCACCCACGCTCTTTAACCGTCTCTAAGTATATAGGTCAAGACTTCCAAGACCGAATAAGCTCACCACCAAGCCTTTCATCTTCAACACTCAAGCAGTCTTTACTTCACTCACCCTCTTTTCAATTCACTCCTAGCGAGAACCAGCTTCTTTTCACACAAACACAAACAAATCTTCAATCTATCAAAATGGTTGCCTTCACCTCCGTCCTCCTCGGCCTCTCCGCCATTGGCTCTGCCTTCGCCGCCCCCGTTGCCGATGTCCCTGACTTCGAGTTCTCCGGCCCCAAGCACTTGGCTGCCCGCCAGGACTACAACCAGAACTACAAGACTGGTGGTAACATCCAGTACAACCCCACCAGCAACGGTTACTCCGTCACCTTCTCTGGCGCCCAGGACTTCGTCCTTGGCAAGGGCTGGAAGCAAGGTACTACCAGGTAAGCCACACACAGTGTTCTAGACCCAAATATCAATCAATACTAACTCCTTTCCTTCAGGACCGTCAAGTACACTGGTTCCACCCAGGCCCAGGCCGGTACTGTCCTCGTCGCTCTCTACGGCTGGACCAGGGGCAGCAAGCTCGTCGAGTACTACATCCAGGACTTCACCTCTGGCGGCTCTGGCTCCGCCCAGGGCCAGAAGATGGGCCAAGTCACCTGCGACGGCTCCGTCTACGACATCTGGCAGCACACCCAGGTGAACCAGCCTTCCATCGTCGGCACGACCACCTTCGTCCAGTACATCAGCAACCGCGTCAGCAAGCGCTCCACCGGCGGTACCATCACCACCAAGTGCCACTTCGACGCCTGGGCCAAGCTCGGCATGAACCTTGGTAACCAGTGGGACTACCAGACCATCTCCACTGAGGGTTGGGGCAACGCTGCTGGAAAGTCCCAGTACACCGTCTCCGCTGCTTAAATTGTGGGCGCGGTCCGTTCTTTGGCTCAAGGGGAATGAACCAGGGGTTCGAGAGATTTGTGAAACATTGGCTTGCGCAATCATCAATTCCTCTCCAGAGGAGAGGAAATATGATAGCTTCAAGGGCTTTGTAGGGGTGTTGATTTAGGGGATGCTGCCGCTGCTGTTGCTTGATTCATTGGTGTTTATCTTTCTTTCTTCTTGATTTGTTCAGGGCCTTGACACACCCTGGCTTGTACATACTTTTTTTACTCGTTTCTTGTAGAAACGGGTAAATCCTGAATATACACGTTGTCTTGTTTCTCCCTCGTTTGGATGACAATAGCAATTGCCCGGTTATGAACCGAAAAAAAAACTCCTCATCTTCTTCTGTGTTTCTTATCATTGTGACAAGTGACTTTTTTTTCTTTTCTTACTTAAATTTATTTTTCTAGGTTTTCACAAAAGTATATATATTCTTAGCCATGCTGGCTGCCCCATCTTACTTAGTAAACAGGTGAAACTTCCAATTATCGCTGCCAAACGCAGGCTCGGATGTCGGCGGCGGCGCGTGGATGGAGATACATAACATTGTGTTGCTTAAAACAAGGCTAGGTTGGCTGGGCTGGGGCTGAACAGCCGGTGGTAGGATGATTTATCGGGCAAATATCAAGACACACACACATCTTCTTAAAACGCCCTTTTGGTGGCGAAGGTTCTTAACCAAGTGGGTACCCGGGCATCGGGTCAGATGCGTTCCCTCCCCAATAAAGCAAATTTCCTAAACCTAGAAAGTCTTGCTTAAAGTTTAAATATACAGCGGCTCTTCTTGTTGTTGTTTTTAACAGGCATTGTGATACACCACGTGGCCAGGTAGGAGGGGGGGGGCAAAATAAGTCTCTTTTTGTCGCTATTTGCTTACTTGATTACTTGAGACCACATATAGAAAATATTGGGTGGGAAAAAAAGATTTCGGGACGGGGCGGCTCATATAAATTCAGCAGGGGGAGGGGGGGGGGGGTTGCCTTTGTGCCGCTGTGTCATCCCGTTCGTCAACACATATGATATAACCTCAACAATTTCATTGTTGCGGAATCTGAGGTTGGTGTTGGTTCAGGTTAAGGCTGGTTAAATGCGTTTTTTTGGCGATGGTTGAGGTGAGAGTCCCTTCTTTCTCATCGTGGCGTTTGTACCAAATCTCTTGTTTTGGGGCAAATGGCAGACACACGAACAGCAGTTGTATAGGAGATGGTTTGATCGTCAAGTAACGACATAATCAGAAGATATGCCCTCATTTGGTACATCAGAACCTTGGAACCCCTTAGACATATCTAATTTGCCCTTCCCCCCTCTGGCTGACTAAGGCGGTGGGAGATGAGGACTGATGAGGCTGCACTACAGATCTCCTGAGTTATAGGGGTACATTAGGGAAATCTAGAATGCTGCATACCATCGCTTCAATACTGATTAGAAGAACTGTAGGTGAAAGATTGTGTGGAGTGTTTACGGTGCAGAGCTCTACTCATGGTAGTCTTCGTAGGCTGACTATTATCACCCCACTGAGCTCCTCAGCAGCGCACAAAATGTACCTGGAATTTCTGGCACTGCTACAGACAGTGATTCGTTACAGACCTTGATTGTTGCCATTCTGCAGGATGTTGCGACAACAGCAATGTCGATCGACATAGGCAGTCTAATCTGACTCTTGTCGCTGAGCGCAGCCGCGTCGAAGGCTACAATTAGTAAACTTGCATTCATCAACACTTCAGTCTCACAATCGAAAGCTATATGATTGTACTTCCAAGAGAAGCGGCAAAAAATTTGACGATATCGTCACCATACTGACTTGCACAATGTAATAATCCGTTGATGTCTGCAGTAACATCAACATCATTGCAGGCTCTGAAAAAAAAAGTAGAGCAGTCGCAATGACAAGCAACCCTGCCTATGAAGACAGAAATTTATAGTAGCAGCTTAATGGCTGGAGATTGCATTTAAGTCAAAGTCAACAGTGAGATGACCCGACTCTCGCTGTGTTGATCACAGACGCCGATAGCATGACGGTTCGAGATAGAGAGCACGTGTGCAAAAATATTGTAGAGGATGACAGGCGTGCAGCCCACCAAAGTGTCGCTCCCTACAACTATCCCATTCAAATCCAACCAGTGAACTTTTTCTGACAAAATACCCCAGTGAAGCCGTACCGTTATTTTGATGTTCTGATGTTCGGTCATGGCGGCGCAAATGCGCAAGGCGAGAGTTGGAGGCCCGTGTGGACGCTAGGTCCAAAACGGCTTGCTAAGCGGATCTACACACTTTGGTTTCTCGCTCATTGACGACTTTGAGATTTCCCACGACAACCTCCTACTCACAACAACACCGTCGCCATGGGTAGGGTAATTCGCAACCAGCGTAAGGGTCGCGGATCCATCTTCACGGCCAACACCCGCCTGAACAAGAACCCCGCCCAGTTCCGCACGCTCGACTACGTATGTTCCGCCGCCCGCGACCTATGGCAAAATTGGGATACGCATACACTGGGAACGGAGGGCTAACGGGCACAGGCTGAGCGCAATGGATACATCCGGGGTGTCGTAAAGGAGATCGTCCACGACTCTGGTCGTGGTGAGTAACTGGTGCCAGAATGCGGAATTTAGGACTCCAATTGACCATTTTTTGAATAGGCGCTCCTCTTGCCAGGGTTTCCTTCCGCAACCCATACAAGTTCAAGCACGACACCGAGACCTTCATCGCCAACGAGGGAATGTACACCGGCCAGGTCAGTATTTGGAAATTTCCACATGGAAATCATGCGCGGGGGAAAGAACAGCAGACTGACACCCACCCAAGTTCATCTACGCCGGAAAGAACGCTGCTCTCACCATCGGCAACGTCCTTCCCCTCCACTCCGTCCCTGAAGGTACCGTCCTCACCAACGTCGAAGACAAGAACGGTGACCGTGGTGCGCTCGGCCGTACCTCCGGTAACTACGTTACTGTCATTGGCCACAACCCCGATGAGGGCAAGACCCGTGTCAAGCTCCCATCCGGTGCCAAGAAGGTTCTTCCCAGCTCATGCCGTGGTATGGTCGGTATCGTCGCTGGAGGTGGCCGTACAGACAAGCCTCTCATGAAGGCGTCGCGCGCCAAGCACAAGGTACGTTTTTATCTTTGTCGAATCGATGAGCTTCAGTTGCTAACAAAACCATAGTTCGCTGCCAAGCGCAACAGCTGGCCCAAGACTCGTGGTGTTGCCATGAACCCCGTCGACCATCCCCACGGTGGTGGTAACCACCAGCATATCGGTAAAGCCTCGACCATCTCCCGATACGCCACCCAGGGTCAAAAGGCCGGTCTCATTGCCGCGCGGAGGACAGGTCTGCTCCGTGGTACTCAGAAGACAAAGGACTAGAGTGGTTTTCTGTGATGTGGTGGCGTTTTTCAACGACAGGAACGACGATGATGCGGTCGGTTATTCTCTCCATACCTCTCTGTGCGGGTGGCCGGGCGTTATAACGAAATGGAAACTTGTCGGCAAGCTAGGCTTTTCCCTACTGTGGCTTGCATGCATGATAGGTTCTTTAGGGAATGTGATTCCGATAAAAATGCATCTGGTCTGTACTTTTGAAAGTGTGTGTGCATGTGTACTTGATATGATGTATTGAAGCTCGGTCTTGTGGTAACTACAAGTGTAATAAATTGACATGACAGCACTATGCCCCACCCATTTCGACATCCCCATCTACGTGCTGACTTGTATACCCTTGATGTCCATCCTGATCACTCCCACTGTCGTCATCGTTGTCGTCCTCCACATGTGCACTGACCTTGCTCTTCCTCCTCTTCTTCTTGACACTGTAATCCATATCCAAGATCCTATAGTGCTTCCTGTCGCTTCCCAAAACCACAATTACCCTCCTGTCCTTTCGCCCATTAACCACCAACTTGAGGGGCGTGAAACGGCCTTCGAATACGTGGCGCGTGTGCTTTTCTATGTCCTCTGGCGTCACAGGGATGGTGTGTCGAGAGGAAAGGGACACGGGTTTGCCTTGAGGGAGCAGGCAAGATGGGACTGAAGCGGGGGAAGTAAGGGGGGTGAATGATATCAGCTGTTCTTTTTGATGCTGGTACTGGTGGTGCTGCTGTTTGTGAATCGGTGGCGGCACAGTAGTATGTGTACAAGGCAGAGAGACGATGACGTTTGTTGGTTTGGAGTGTTTCTTGCGGTCGCCATCTGACTGTGGGGTTTGTAACAGAACCAGCAAGTTTTCGTCATCTGCGAATTTGGCGTCGAGGATCTTGGTCGAGGAGTCGGTTTCCGTGCTAAAGTCCAGTGTGGATATGGCGTGGGAGTGGAGATCGCGCGCTAGGTGGGATATACTCTGGGTGTGAGTGAGGCGGTGGATGTGCAAGTGGGCTGGTGTGGATTTTGACGAGAAGAGGATATAGGTTGATATGGTGTCGGAAGAGGCTGTGTCGGAAAGTTTCTTGAGAAGTTAGTATTGTAGTTGACGTTGGACTTGGGGGATATTCTACTTACCTCAGATACCATTCGCATATCTGTCACAATGTTCGATTCCTCATCTTCAGCTCCCATGTCTTCGAGAACAAGCCCCGAGTCCATTTGAATATTGGCCTGCTGCCATTTGCTCACTTGTTTTAGTAAGCCCGTTACACCTGTTGCCAAATGTCGCAGTACATGTTCCAAACACAGTGCCTCTTCCTTGAACGTCGCGCCTTCTTTCAATAACGCAATCGCCCTCTTTGTGTCTTCATAGCTTGCTGCCTCCTTCTCTCGACTTTTAGGATCTAACTGAGCTTCCGGCCCCAAGTAGAGAGCAACATCAGATTTGGTGAGACCATACTGGATATATGCAAGGACTTGTGATACATCGACTCCCGGATCCCGTTGTTCCATTTCAACGCGCGATTGAGATTCCGGCTCTGTAGCCTGGAAATCGATAGTGAAACGCAGCCACTTGCTGAAGCTGTGGAATTGGCGCTTCTCTTCTGTTGCATAGAGCATAGCGGTATGAGCGAGCAGCCTCATATTTTTCAGCGTTTCTAGAAGTGCTGAGAAGTCGGTGATGGGTCCGCTGAAGATCCAGTCTCGATCATGAAACTGCGCAAGACCGCGCAAACGTGATATGACAATAGAGCAGCGGTCCAACGCTGGGATAAGGTTCTCGTGAAGAAGGGCAAGAAGTGTTGTAAAGGACGATGTGACAGTCGTGTCCCAACGCTTATGGCCTGCTTCTGCCAACTCGTCGACCAGCCATTCTTTCATTGTAGGGTTACAATTTCCTGTACATGCTATATGGAACAGATTCGTGACTAGGTCTCCCAGCTCTTTCTCTTCGAGGGTTTCGCTGATGTTCATCATAAACTTGCGCGGTAAATCTTGCGCGTGTTTGAAGAAAGCTCTGATCCGTTGCAGGGTTTGTGTGATATATAGAAGAAGGTTCTGTAACTGTGATGTTTTTGCGGCTATGAGATGGAGGTAGATTCCCGCGGTAGGGATGAAGTTGAGGGTGAGCGGAACAAAGGCGATACTCTTTCTTGCTGGTGATGCGGCAGAGATTGTCCGCATCAAAAGGCTGTGAGTACAGCTGTATGGATGGCTTGTATGTAACAGCGGCATCTGTAGTGTGTTCCATGCCTTTGGCAGTTGGACATTGACCGTTTCTAGCGAATCGTATATTGATGGATGTACGGTCCCTCGGTCAGACAAACGGATGAACATGTCCACAGAGTTATGATCCTTCAAGTGATGTGAATGCAGTAACGAATCCACCTCGGCTTGAGAACCAAACGCACCGGAATCTGCTTGCGATATGCGCATGAACGGTAGTGCTGGTGGGAGCGGTATCGCAGGAAGCTTGGGCAATAGCGCTTCCGCGTCCATCATCGCAAGTTGATCTGGCAGGTCGGGTGCAATATCCAAAGTTTGGAAATCTGGCTGTCGCTGCAGAAAATCCTCCAACGTTGTGTCGTCCTTGAAAGCATCCCAGTCTTCGGTTGTAGGGTTCCCGAATGCATCAGTCTTTTCAGAAGTGGCGCCATTCGTCTTGGACATTAAGCCTGTCCTCTTTTTTACAGCATCGACATTGATGAAGTTCAGACCCCAGCCCATACACTTGACCCGTACTGGAGCCTCTTCCGTCATGCTACCACTTCCTTCCTCGACATCCGGTAGCATGACATCTTTGTGCGTAACCTTGCCTGTTTCTGCACTGATCAGATCTGTGCTCCCATCGCTCCAACTAACAGCGATACTTTTGCCGTTGAATTCCCACTGCATGGCATCGACGCACACATCCTCGCTCTTTCTTTTCAGACCAAAAGCTCTTTGGCCGTTGATTCTGTAGACATCGAGACTCTCTTCATCCGTGACTACTGCAACAAGATCCATGCTAGGGCAGTAGGATATCAGGTGCGGGTGAATTGGATGTAATAGGGTCTTTTCCGCCTGTAGCAGCAGCTGCCGCTCTTGGGATGGGTTTGCAGTCACCATGATTGCTGATTTGCTGGCCTCGAGGGCCGTTGTGTGGAAAGGGCAAGAAGTTGGGGTGTGTATTCAGTGCTTGTGATTTGTTTGTAGAAGCGCGTTCTAGTCTGAACATGACTAGTGCAGTCGCGCTATCACGTTCGCAGATTACTCGTGCCTTGTCACACCAAAGGAGACGCGGGGCAATATTCTGGTAGTTAGCACTTTGACACAGTAGCCACAATCCCCATCTGGCCGCCTCAGCTTCATGGTTGCACAAACGTACGCGTCTTGATGATTCGGAATATGAATGTCTGGTATTCATCTGTGGAGAAATGATACCCAGCATAATCGCCGGGATTCCTCTGGGTATCCATGTCATGCTATCGTAGTACAAATACAAGTGGCCGGCACCTTTAACTCGGGGGCCATCTCCCAATCCCTCAAACCAATACTACAACAAGAGCCGTAAACGCCACTGTGCGGTGCAATGTGTTGCACAAACCATATCTAATTCCCAAGTCACGAAGCGGGCAAGACACACCCATGTACGACCCAGGATAGCAAAATTCTCTATGCACACACTTCATCGTCCTTCTATCGACGCGCTGAATGATTCCTCTTTGGTTGCACAGACTCTTTCTGTACCCGCCCTCTGCCTGTCCCACTGAGTCTGCCACTCAGGCGCGTCTCCTCGTCAAAGCTGGGTCGCTTTGTGTTGCGCCCACTTTCCAGATCGTCATCGCTATCACCGGCAAGATCGCCCAGCTCGAACTGATTCTCAGCATCGTAGTCGTGCATCAGTGCGCTCCTGTCCCCCGCATCTGCATAGCTAGACCTGCTGTTTCGGATAACGCCATTGGACTGGTGCTCGTAAGGATCTCCGCTGCGTCGTGATTGCATACTGCGTCTTGTAGGGAAGCCAGAAATGGCATCAGATGGCGGACCGTCGAATCGAGAGCCAAGTGCTGGGTCGGCGCAGGGGTCTTCGCGCGATAGGTTGAGAAGGTATACACCAGAAAAGATAATAAGAAAACCACAAAGGAGAGAAATAGTGTTGACCGCAGACGTGGTGTTGAAGCCTTGGAACAAAAGACAAGAAGCAACAAGTGTACAGGTAGTAAAAGTAACATAGTAGAGGGGATTCACGCTAAGTCGCAAAAGTTAGTACATATGGACGGAGCATGTAACATGGAGACGTACATATTCGTGGAAAACTGGCTCAACGCCTTGTTGAAGTAGTTCATCTGAGTGAGGATGCAGCCGACTACCAAGATGACGAAGACGTATGTCGAAGGATGCGTGAACTGGTTGTTGCCCGCAAATGTCATCTTAAGCGCAATACCGAAAGCCTTGATGAACATGATGGAAACGGAACCGGATGTTGAGCAGATGGAAAGGTAGATGAGGGGGTTCTTGCGACCGTACTTGGGCGCGATCTTGTAGATCATGAAGACGCAGAAGACGACGCAGAAGGCGCAGTAGAAGAGGAAGCCTGTAGCCATGCCTTGTTAGTCGCTGCTGTACAAAGGCATATGGGAAGCTGGGATAGACGTACCAGGCTGTAGAGCAAGGTCCAGAATCTCCTCGACCGACTGAACCTCCTTGTCCGGCGGCGCGTGTAGTACGATAATGACGGAGCCGATCAGACATATTGCGCAGCCAATCTTGCCCAAACGACCCAATTGTTCGTCCAAAAAGTACGAGCCGAGGACAGCACCAATGAGGACAGAGAGAGCTCCGAGGGGGGTCACGAGGATGGCGGGGGCGAAGGCATATGCAGCGAAGTTAAATATCTCGCCGAGTACCACTGTAGAGCAAGTCAGCGCTGCAAAGGGCAGTGGCAGCGTGTCGCGATGTAGGCGCACTCACTGGTGATGATGCCTGCCCACCACACGGGGTTCTGGAGATATCCAAAGCCGTCTCCGTCGAAGCCATGCTTCTCGATGGAGGCATTGAGACCCTTTTTGGTGATTACAAAACTCGCGCCGATGGCCAGGGACGAACTCATGGCCAGCATGAGCCCTATGTATCTGGCGTCACAGTCAGTGGCCCGTCGTCGCTGGCGGCAGGGCGATGCGGGCGCATCTAACGTACTTGTCTTCGACCATGATGGCGCCGGGTAGAGGTCTATGCGACCTGTCTCAGCGGAATCGCGACCAGAAGATGGAGGGAGGAGTGGACGGGTCGCGGTGCAAGACTGGAGTCGAAGAGGTGTGTGTGGGAGAGGGTGTGCGCGGTGGAAGCTGCTGTGTACGGGGTCCGAAGTTAGGGTGGGTTGGGGAGCGCAGCGTGGCGTGGCGGCGGGCTAGACGCAGAGGTGCAGTGTGGGCGCAGGCGGGTTATCGATAGGCCTCCGTATCGTGACCTCGAGTGCCGAACAGAGCAACGCGGCGGCTACCGTCGTGCACTATTGGTAATGGCGTGTGCAGAGGGTGCTGAGGAGGCGACGCTGCAGCAGCAACGATGCAGTCTGGGTCGGGAATGCTTGCGCAGAGGCGCTGCGTGTTTCACCAAAGCACGGCCAAGGAACCTGTGCTTGACTGTGTCGTGTCGAGCAAAGGCGTCTTGGAAACGAACGGACGAAACGAAGACAGATGCGATGAGGGCAGCAGGCCAGGTCGTCACAGTCGTTGGCGGTAATGGGAGTGAGTGGCTAGTAGTGGTACAAATGGAGAGAATGGTAGTAATGGTAGTAGTACATAAGGAGCAGCGTCAGGCCAGAAAAAGAAACAAGCGAGCGTCGTGTCAAGGCAAGAAAGCGTGGGCGTATGCGAATGTAGCCATATGTAGTAGTATTGGTCCGTCGGATGGACATGGACAGTCTGCGCCAACAAGGAGAAACACCTGTCGGGCCTTGCCTTGCCTTGCTCGTTCCCAGGTGGCGTGCCACCCTCTACGACTCCCCCGGCGCGCCAGTCAGCCCGCCCCAACGTTTCACGGCCGATTCACTCAACGCAAAGGTCATAGCTTGCCGATCCCTTTGTCACGCAGTCGACGCGGCCTCTGTCTCTACTACTTACCAACAAGACGCCCAACCATTCATCCGCCTCTCAATTACATGCCAGAGCCCTTGGCCTCGTGTCAATGTGCACCCTCTCCTCTTGTCGTGCACCCTCGTAACTATCTACATCTCTCCACCACGTGGCCCGCTGAGGCTGTCGATAATGTTTAAAAAAAAACTGCGCCTCGTCATGCCGTCTTTAGTCGCCCCAAAATAGCAGGCCTCGTAACCCTCTTCCCCACAACCTGGTCACAAAATTATGGAGAGCCTAGACCATTCGTGTCATCATCGCCTGCAACCGGAGCCTAATTTCCTAGGCCACGCTGAGCAATCGTCACAAAGAGCTGCAAATAGTAAAAACCCCACATTAGCCTTGCAGTCTTTTATTGAGAATCTCAACATGTCTCTACGGCCTTATGGCTACGTTGGAGAAAAAAAGCAAAAAGTGCCTCGAAGCACTTGGGTATATCGCTCAAACTGCCTCGCGCCCTCTATTCCCCTCCACCCCATCAAGAACAAAACGACCATGCAAACAACGTCACGTCAGTCGTTGTTCGCACTACAAACCAATCGCCAGCCAACCAAAACCAGTGCAAAAGTCACAATCCGGGAAGGTGGTGCCGGGGTATAACAAAGGAAAATCGCCAGAGATTACCTTCCCTCTTACCTTTTGCCCCTCGCCAAAGCCAGAAAAAAATAAATCAAAATCTCGTCGTGCGTTGCAATATCGGTCCTACAGTTAGTATACACTTGTATTAGTTCAAACTTGGGTAGATTCCAGGATGGCGTGTCCATGTAACTGCTTGTTAGTATGTCTGAAGACCCGAAGACTCAGAGGACGGGGCGCCTTCACACTCGCGCGCGTTTGGCGTCTACATATACGAAGTCAGCGTTTGCGTTTCGCTTCAAGGGTAACCAGGCCATCGCCGTACCTATAGAGTCGGATGCAATGTCCACTCCATGTCCAGCCTCGTCGATAGATCGCTTGCGTCCTTGTGAAGACACATCATGGGCATCAGTAGACGAGGCCGTCGTAGGATCTGCAGCCGAAGACGTTGCACTGCCGAGCTGTCCAGCCACGCCGTCCTCTTCGTCTTGAGCCTCGACATTGTCGTCTTCATGTCCCGTCGTCGTCTCCGCAACGTCTTGGCCTAGGTTCTGGTCGACAGTCCACTGCGCATTGTCCACATCCAAGACATCATTCGCGCTCGTCGAGTAATCGCCATCCGTTGCAGTGTTTTCACCACCATTAAAATCTTCTCCATTTGTGAATTCCGCCTCTGTTTGTTGCACCAAGTCCTGGTATTCATAGCCGCCATAGTCTTGGTTAGCATCGCCATCAAACTCAAAGTTGGTGCTGTCGTTTTGGACTTCATCCGATTGCGACTCATCAGGGTCGACATCTTCAAGGGCTTCAAGGGCTTCATCGTATTCCCAGTATTCATTGGGATCACTGTCAAAGTCCTGCTCGGCGTCGACGTTAGGGTCTTCTGTGGCGTCGAAGCTGCCTTGGTCCTCGTCTGCGTTTGTTTGCTTGCCAATACTTGGCGATCCTGCAGCAGGTGACGGCCTCTCCGCGTTGGATGTTTCGTCGCCTTGCACAGTGGCGGGCGAGGGCGATGGCTCAGTATGAGGTGCTTCTTCAACCCCCTCGACAGCAGCGGACTCCTCGTCCTCTCCATCACTGTAATCAATAATGTCGCCTTCCTCTTGCAAGCGACGGGCCTCCAGTTCCGCTGCAGTCTGCTCATGAGACTGTGAGCGTGTCTGTTCAGGGTAGCCTTCAACCCTTTGTGGGTTTGTAGAGATTTCACTAGAACTAGGAGGCTGTGGTGCGTGATCCACATCGACATCCTCTTCATGGCCTCCGGTAGACACGTTTTCAGTCGCAGCCTCTACGCTTTCGCCAACCTCAACACCCCCTTCCTCGACAGAGTCTTGCGTGCCATCCTCTTCATGACCATACTCCTGGCCAGGATCTTGCTGAGGCTCAGCTGCTGCGTAAGTCTGTTCATCTTGATTGTCTTGATCCTCTAGCTCAGGTTGGTCTCCTGCATGCACTTGGACATTGACGTCTTGCGGAGCCTGGTTTTCAATATTGCTTTGCTCGTTTGCATCTTCTGCGGGCCTAGCGTCATTCAAATCTTCCTCATACGTTTGTCCGTTCGAACCTTTCTCTTCTGATTGCTCACTCGCATCTCTCTCGTGGCTGTCTTCCTCATCATCCCCATGTTGCAGCTCCTGATCCTGGACCTGCTCCTGTTCTTGCCCCTCAGTATCCCATTCGGTGTTTTCCTCGGCTGGAGGATCAAGAGGTGCACTATGAAAGTTAGTCTCGCCTGCAGCGATAGCAGCTTCGAGCCCAGAGTAGCCACGTCCGTTGTCAGCATATCTTGCTATGTCTGCGAGCAAGGTAGCGAAGCGTGGGCGATACATCAAAGTCACGTAAAACGAGTCTGGATCGTTGTTACCATCCTGTTCATGGAGCGCATGGTAATAGCCCACGAGGCGTTCGAGGGAGATGGCTACGCAAGCCGTGTTCTCTTCAAACAGCTCCATGTTTTGAAAGTGATCAAAGCGGAAGCCAATCTCCATTCCATTCAGCACCTCGTGGCCCAATGCTGAACGACATGCTTGGAAAAGATCCGACATGCTCGTTTTGGCCACTGATACGTCAGCAAGGAGCCAGTCACCACTATTCTCATAGTCATGCTGCTTGAAAAGCCATAGCTCTTCGCCCATGCAATTCACAGTGACAGGTGGTAGCTGCTGAAAAGAAGCATCTTCCCCATGTTCATTGACTTGAGCAGATTCATCATGATCATGGCGAGGAGGCTGCATGTGATTGTGGCCACTTTCGGCACTTGCATGCTCCTCTTGGTCTTTGAGCGTAATGCCGCCATCGTCACCATCAGTCTGAGCATCTTCTTCATTGGGATCAGCTGACTGAGCACAGGTTGAGATCTCATTGTTATCGCCTTTCGTGCTTCCGTCAGCAACGACGTCAGAGTGCGCATGTGGGCTCTGTGAGTTTTTGCTTGTGTTCGTGGACATTAGAGCTTGTAAATCAGCAGGTATTTCGTCCTGGTGGACTGGTGCATCCTGCGCCTGTGGGGGTTCGTTTTGCTGAGCGGGCGCATCATGGGTCTCAGAGGGTTCATTCTGCTGAGCAGGCACATTCTGCATCTCAAGAGGTTCGTCTTGCTGAGCAGGTGCATCCTGGACCGGACCCGGTTCATCTTGCATAGAATCATGTTGCTGTAACCAGGGTGAACGAAGCGCTGTGTCGTGATAATCATCGTCCTCTTCAGAATAGTCAAGTAGGTCTTCATCTTGGACTTCAGCTTCCACCTGAGTTGCGGCGGGGTCGGCTGCAGCGGGCTGTTCGGCAACGGTGTCGACGTCGACGTCGACGTCAACATCCACATCCACATCCACATCGACGTCTTGATCTTGGTAACTATAGTCCTCTTCAATGACATCCTCCTGGTCGACCATGTAATCATCATTGTCACCGCCGGGAGCAATCTGGGCATCCATTCCATTGGCCGAGGCAGCATCGCCGATAGAGACATCATCATCCGGGCCATATGCAGGCGGAGGCTCTAAATCCAATTCGATGTCACCATCGTTGTAGCCGAGAATGCCATCGTCCGAGTGCAAGTCCATGTCATCGGCTGCAGTGATGTCGAAACTAGGCGTAGGATGCGTAGTAGTAGCCATGATAGCTGTGGGATGGCGACAAAGGGGTTTGTGGGTCTAGGTATGTATATCGGTCGAAACGCGTAGATAAAGGAGCGTGGGGAGCGCGTCAGAGCTTGGTGCAAGTCACAAGGTGGCGATGCAACAAAGCGCAATAAAGGGACGCAAACTTGATGGTGGGTGCACTGTGGCAGATAAAAGCTAGAATCGCATGGTGAGGCGGTCTCTGATAGTTTTGCAGTCGTGAAGATGTGGACTGAGTGAGGGTGAGGGTGATGAGGACAGTGTAAATGAGACAAAGTGCGCACAGCGGTGTTGGCGCTAGTACGGGAAAGAAGAATGGTGGGAGCGGGCAAGTGGCAGCAGAACGTGTACACTACGTGCACTTGGTGTAAACCTATCGGAAAAGCCGGAGCGGCCAGTGTTTCTGTCGTATCGGTTTAGGGCTGCAAATCTGAGCGCACAAGAGAGGCTGCCTAGATGCGGGATTCGCAGTTGAAGAGTTGCTGGTGATGACTATTAGAGGGCATGGGCCGGAGAGGCTACTTAACAATGGCAGCCGGCGCTAGGCAAATGCGCGTGCACGTGACTCCAGGTGTCCACTTGGAACCTCCAGGTGTTGCGACTGGGTGCAGCTGCACCTTAGAGGCGGTGCCTGTCAACTCGCCTTCGTAATACCCAGAGACAACCTGCCCGGTCTTGCTAGCATCTTTGGTTGGCTCTGCTACACTTTGTTCCTGGAACCTGCCTTCAAGATACGCTTGCTGTCTTGAACAACTGTCCGTCTCAATAATATTCCCCACCATCTCCAGCAACGCGGCTACACGTCCACAACCTTACCACCCAAGTCACCACTGCTTTTCAGCCTCTCCCACCTTCTTCCCAATATCACCAGGTAGACACTAACCACAATGGTATGCAATTGTACACGACACATAACAGTCGACCCTTTGTCCACCCGCACCAAGCTGACGAAGCCAGGTGGTCCTCGCGGCTTCAATATGCACAAGAGGCGGCAAGGCAGTCCTCTCGCGCCAATTCCGGGAAATGCAGCGCTCCCGCATTGAGGCTCTCCTCGCTTCTTTCCCCAAGCTCGCCGACAGTGGAACCCAGCATACCACCTGCGAACAGGACAACGTGCGCTACGTCTACCAGCCCCTCGACGAACTTTACATGGTCTTGATCACCAACCTACAATCCAACATCCTCCAAGACATCAACACTCTGCACCTCTTCGCTCAGGTCTGCTCCTCGATATGCAAGTCTCTCGACGAGCGCGAGATTCTCAAGAACGCTTTCGAGCTTCTGACGGCCTTTGATGAGATTGTCACACTGGGATACAGGGAGAACTTGACCATAAGCCAGATCAAGACTTTCTTGGACATGGAGTCACACGAGGAGCGTATTCAAGAGATCATCGCACGGAACAAGGAGCTTGAGGCTTCAGAAGAGCGCAAGCGCCGGGCCAAGCAGCTCGAGATGCAGCGCAAGGAGATGTCGAGATCACAGCGAGCAGGCGGAGGCATGGGAGGAGGTATGGGAAGTGGCATCGGAGGTGGAATGGGAGGTCGATCGCCATCGTATCCTACCTTCACACCCAGCGTGCCCACGACCAACGTTGCCGACACCTACGACTCGTATGAAGCCGAGAAGAAGAAGGCGTCGAGCAAGCCATTGGCTCTCGGCAAGAAGGGTATGCAGCTCGGCAAGAAGAACAAGACCAGCAACATGTACGAGCAAGTGACTGGTGAGGTCGCGCCAGCTGAAGAGGAGCCGCTTGTTGCACCTAAGCCAAGTGCATCCGCTGTAGCAGCCCCAGCGAGCGCACGCCAATCGACCTCGACCGACCGCGAACCTGTTCATATTACCACCAACGAGACCATCTCGGCGAGACTCGACCGCGAAGGTCTTCTTAAGTCGTTTGAAGTCAAGGGCGAGATGCAACTCAAGATCACTGATGCTTCTTTCACTCAGGTCAAGCTTGACCTGGCTACAGGAGACACTCGCGGCGCTCAACTTATGACACATCCAAAAGTTGACAAGACAGTTTTCAGGAACGACAAGGTCATCCAGCTTGCCGACACAAGCAAGGGCTTCCCATCGAACATGGGTATTGGCGTCATGAAGTGGAAGCTGGCACCACGACCAGACGATATCTCGGACCCACCCATCACATTCCGCGTCTGGGTTGAGGACTCTGGTAACATGTACAACATCACAGTCGAGTATGAGCTTACTGGTGGCGACTCGCTCAAGGACGTCACCGTCACTATTCCTTACCAGACGGACGAGCCCAACGTGTCATCTTTTGACGCTGTCTATGAAGTCAGCGGCGACAGCATTGAGTGGAACATTGGTGCTGTTGATGAAGCGAACAGCTCCGGCAGCTTTGAGTTTGAGGCTCAAGCCGGCAGTGACTCTGAATTCTTCCCCATGAGCATTCGCTTCAGCAAGAGCACACCTTTTGTGGATGTAGATGTAAGTCTTTGTTATGGTCATCATGCTTGCTTTCAAAAAAAATAGGCACAGTAGAAGGAGTATGCTAACCAAGACTACAGGTCTCGTCTGTAACCCTGCTCTCCATGGGTCAAGAGATCAGCTTCTCCAAAGACGTAAAGTCTGTTGCCGAAAACTACACCATTTCATAAACAATGTCATATCTGTGTTGAAGTCGCAAACGGAATATATTGCCAGCAGTAAGGAGTGGACAATTATGCTGAGGAGGGTAGCTTCCCAGGGCTCTTCCTGGGAAGCTAGATGTAGAGGGGTCCAGATAGACTTGAAGCTGGAAATGACATGAATTTGTGTTGAAGGACAAGATTATGACGTGCCCGCCTAGGTGGAAGCCGATGTATCATTGCGTAGTTGCACAGCATATAGTCGTCCTGCTATGTGAAATGAACATGTCGTGTGTTCAATGTTCGACAAGGAAAAAGGTTGCCGACCAAGACAAGGAACGCATGTAACACTTCATTTCCACAAAGTGGCCATCTACTTATTCTCATGGTGGTTTTTGGCCATGCATTATCTGCAAAGCAAACAAGCTTGCATGCAAATGTTTCTGCACCCACCGCTCTACTGCTTTAGGTACAATACATGACAACAGCACCCACACATGTTCACCACACAGAAGAAGAAGAAGAAGAAGAAGAAGAAGAAGAAGATACATCAAGATATCCAAAGTTATATTGCACCCAACTACTCGCTTAATCCCGCTGTTACAATAAACAACAATAAAAGTCGTCAATGGTATATATATATATATAATAAAAGAAGCTATAGACAGCCCGAAAAAGAAAGATTGGGGGAGGGTCGATAAGCGTGGACAGTCCCCCCCCCCAACCGCCCCGGGAAAGAAGAAGAAAAAACAGCAAGGTATCAAAAAAAAACAAGCAGAAGCGGTGGCTACGCGTGAAAAAAAGCTCAGGAATTTCTAAGATTTGTAATCGGCCGTCAAGATCTCGAGATAGGTAATGTCATGATATCAAGGTATATATATATATGAGTGTCGAACCCGCGCGCGCATAATCGCATAGTAAGGCAGAGCGCACAGGAATAGAAGCAAGAAGGTGTGTGTGTGGGATCTGGGACTTTCAGATAACGGCATCACCGAGGAAGCCAAAGTCCTCCATCAGGGCATCAAGGCGACTAACCGCGCTCTCCCTATGCACACTGATATTGCGCTGATGCATGATTCTCTCTACACCTCTTACTTCGCTCTCTGCCAGCGTACTCTTGCTCGTTGTCTCGTCGGCGGGCAGACTGTACTGGAAGCCGAGGCCGAAGCAAGCGGCTTGGCGGCGCGAGGAGCGGCGCGAGGAGGTTGTGGAGAGGATGTGGGGCGAGGAGGGGGGCGAGGAGAAGAGGTCGGAGCCGAAAGTTGAGATGCGGAGTTCGGAGAGGCGGGGTGGGGTGGAGATGCGGTGGGTGGAGGTGGTGTCGTCTTGGTCGTAGTCTTCTTCTTCGTCTTCGTCGTTGTTGTTGTTGGAGGAGGAGGAGGAGGAAGAGGAAGAGGGGGAGGATGGGGTGGTTGTGGTGGTTTGGAGCTGGATTTGGGAGAGGAGGTGCGAGAGGTGGGTTGGAGAGGAAGGGGTGGGGTCCGCGTATGAGTAGCGGATTAAGAGACCCTGGGGCATCTCGCCATCGCTGTCGTTGCTGGTGAGGGAGCTGAAGGTTGGGGAGAGGACGATTTCATCGTCGTCTGAGATGGGGGAGGTGTAGCCGATGGAATCGTTGCTCCAGGTAGAGAAGTGGCTGCGGGCTTTTTGTTGAAACTGCAAATCCAAATCCAAATTCAAGCTATCCAGGCGCTCTTCGTCATCCGCTTCTTCAAACTCGTCTTCTGACTGTTCGGCTTCCGAGTTCGTGGTTGGAGAGCGGTTGCAGGCGTATAGGGGTGCGGGTATTAGGTAACGGGGAAGTGCGGGAAGCTCCTTGTCGAGGAGCGACTTCCGGAATGTTGGGTTGGGGCGCTCGCCATGGCTAGATGTAGGGCGCTCGTCTGGCGTTGGGGCTCCAAGGTAGCTTGAGGGGCGCGATAAGATAGGGGCGGATGGGGTGTCATCCTCCACCACGGTATCCTTCTCTTGAGGGTTTTGCATCAACTTGGGTGAGGTGAGCCATGGATCGTTGGAGAAGAGATAGTGCCGTGTTCGCCGTGTATCTGCTGAATTGGCACGAAGTCTAGACTGCTCGACCTGGAATTCACTGGTGATGATTGATGAGGGCACATGCGATCGTCTGCGCGTAGGGCGCTCCTCGATGGCCGATAGCTCGGCAGGTCCAAAAGCCGAGTCTAGATCAGGGTCCACAGGATGTGATGCTAATGGGGAGAACTTCTTTCTCAATGAAGGTAAAGATCGTTGCGGCGTAGTTTCTGGTTGTGCTTCTCGTATTGATTCAACTGATGGACGATACATTGATAAAGGGATGAGATTGAGATCTTCTCCACCACTGACAAGCACAGGCGAGCTAATGTCCAACTCTCTGGGTTTCGATCCATATCGATTTCTCGAGTTGGCTCGTTTCGAGGCTAGCTTGTCTTTGAGGGCCTTGAAGTCTGCGAAGATGGGAGTAGAAGGCAAGTAGGGCGATGCCGATGCACTTCGTGCATGGCGCACATTGTGCGGCGACAAGAAACAATCCATGGGTGCATGTGTAGCAGACCGCGGGGTCCAGGGCGAAGGCAAAGGAAGCGTAGATGCCTCTGGAGTCCCCGTTGGCCGTGCAGAAGGATGCGACCTTGGAGGCGTAGGTGGAACTGGCGTAAGATATCTATCGTTGGGATTGCGTGTAAAAGCGGAAGTCGTATCGGAGGCGCTGCGACTGTGTCCCTCACGAGGTACATCCAGAACGTTGAGGCGTTGACCTGGCAGAAGAGGGCAAAATGTCGTAGACTCTTCAGCAGGGTTGTGGAGTTCCTCATCACCATCAACTTTGTACTATATTACTGTCAGTTTCCGAAGCCTCTTAGCAGGGCAGATAACCTACATAGTACCAATATGTGCCACCCATCTTAAGTGGTCCGTCCCGTTTTGGTGATTGCTGGGTCAGGTCTCCGTCGCAGATAATGTCAGAAAAAGTAAAGCAACCTTTCCATATATTACGGCCCCCGCGTGAGTCGAGTTCCAGTGGATATGACCGGGTAAAGTTATCCCAGGATCCAAGTAATACTACACTGCGTAGTGCGGCAGGGCAGTGGCTTGATACGAGGGTGAGCGACGGGCACTGAAGTAGGAGGCACAGAGGGGGTAGACATACAAGAGAAAAGTGTGGAGCGTGGTGTTGTCCATGGCCACGATAGCGGAAGAATCTAGGCTGATAACGGCAAGGCCTGTCAACTTTGAAGCGCGTATGCGTCTAAGCCCTGGCTCAGTCTGAGGAGTTGCATGGGACCAAGAGTGTCAAATATAGAAGTCCATGCAGAAGTATGTGTTGGATTGTTTGAGCCTGGTCCTTGTGTATGGCCGCGTCAGAGGAATGTCCAGGAAACGGGGCAAAACAATTCAGTGATTGGTGGGCGCAAGTCAAGCGTTTAGAAGAATGCTGAAACCGAGTCCTCGAGGGCGTATGTCGGATTACGGCGAGGCTGACCGGGGGAGGCACACGCTGCCTGGGGAATGGAGAGCCGGCCTGGGAAATTTCCGCAGCAAACAAAAAAGCCTCGATGTTTTATGCAGGCTGTTGCCGACCGGCAGCACAGTGTTGGATTGTGGAGACTGAGGCTCAGTTGGGGAGGGCCAAGATTGGTGGGTTTGGCGCCTGTGGATGATGTTGGTATATAGGTGGTGAGGGGAGGATGCAGGCTGAGCGCTTAGC
Organism: Bipolaris zeicola 26-R-13; assembly: GCF_000523435.1. Classification (NCBI taxonomy): domain Eukaryota; kingdom Fungi; phylum Ascomycota; class Dothideomycetes; order Pleosporales; family Pleosporaceae; genus Bipolaris; species Bipolaris zeicola. Next base: position 422,023 of record NW_006912050.1, read on the forward strand.
ATCGACGTCCAAATCGCTGAAATGTCGGCTAAGTGAAACACTCTATGCGAAACGGGCCGAGGGGCCTGTGTATACTGAGTAAAAGAGGGTATGAAAAGGAAAGAGAGCAGGCGGCGGATCGTAGGTCGGAGATGTAGGTTGTTCTGTTCGGGGGGGAGCCACCACGCGAATGACAGCCAGCCACTGGCGCCTTCTCGCTATGCCAGGAAGAAGAAAAAGGGCAATGACAAGCAGACGAGGGCTTTTGAGCAGATGGATTTAGATGCCTGATTCAAAACACGCCAGATTCTGAGGTGCATTATCGGGCTTATGCGATGATGCGCTCCCGTTGGCTGGCGGGGCCGTCCACCAGAGAGGAGACTTCAGCTCCTTCATTTCCTCAGCCGTGCAAACTCCATGACGGCAGAGTGTTGCCCTCGGGGGCACATGAGGCCATCGATGCCGCTAGTATTTACCTTGGAATTGGCACCACGACGGATAGTTTGGGTCGCGCAGCAGCGGACGGGCCTGGTTCGTGTGCGAGTGCAAGAGAACGAGAAAGGGTGCGCATAGGGTTCAGGAAGTCAAGCCATGGGCATGTTGTCCGCGGGAGGAGCTGAAAAGGTACGGTAGATCGCATCTTGCTTGATTCAAGGCTCCCCTGTCGTCGCTGGCCAACGGCATCCCAGACACGATTCAAGGGAGCGCGCGGTTACGCTGGGGGCCGCCACACAGTGACGCTTAACTCGCAGGCCCCTGGCACGATCGTCTCCTACCGACCAAGCGACCCACTCACAGCAGGTCGAGCGTCCACGAGGCGTTGCAACAGCATGGTCGCCGGGTTTCCGGTCCTGGTCGTTGCTGAGGACACGGCATGGATTATCTCGTGGGGGCTGTTTGCTTGCTTCTCTCCACCACGACCATGACCATGACCATGACCATGACCACGACCACCATTGGCATCACGGAGCCGGCTCCTCATGCGACCCCGTTCCCACCAACGGCGAGCCTCGCCCCAACCCCAAGGCCAGCCTAGACATGTAGCCAAAGCATGTGGCCGTCACAAACGCCTGACAGTCGATAGTGTAGCGCTGGTTGCGGCACAGGTCTCACTGCTGAGCTGGGCATGGCCAGTCGTTAGTATCACCAGGCCGAGGCCTCCCTTTGCATTGCATTGCGTTGCATACCTTGGAAGCGGAGCCTGTTACGTTGCCATGACGGCCACGAGAACCCTTGGTGCCGGCATCCATCAACCCTGTTTTGTTTGATTCTGCTATGCTGCAAATGCAAACGCCTACGTCCGGGAGCGGGTGCGCGCGTGTCATGCACAGCCTGTCTGTGTTTTTTTGTTGTTGTTGTTTTTTTTGCACATGGACGGGTTTGGTACGCTGCAGGCATGTGTTCCACCTCACATCGTTCGTCCCTTGAACACATGTCAGTTGCATGCAGGGTCACTTGTCGAGCAAAAGGACAAAAAGCAATGACGACGTGTCACAGCGGGCGTTGCCTAGCAATCTATATGACATTTGTAGCATATGGTTTCAAGCCCTGGTGCATTGACGGGCATAGGATGACTGCATTTCCGATAATCGTCCGTCCGTGACAGGACTAGCCTCCCGAGTTTTACTGGAAACTCGTCTCCAGCAATGCCGGCTTGCGATCTTCAAGATCCAAAAGCATCTGCCCATAAAGCCCGTTCGCCCACGAGAACCATTGCCTTGACCAATCACTCGCGTTGAACGAGTTTACGCTTTCATGAATGAGGCCCAACCCGTCAGTGCTGCTAACGATTTGCCTCAACTCGTTCACAATCTCAGCATCGTCATTACTCGTTAGGATTCGTACAATGGATGCCATAGGCCACGCCTTACCCAATCCTACATGTGGTCCGCCAATTGCGTTGATAACAGGCCCCCTCATGTAATAGGGGTTTGTTGCGCTGAGAACCAAGTTGCGCGTGTTGGCATACGTCTCGTTATTGACCGGGTACTTGTAAAAGGGCGCAGAGAGAAGGCCCGGAATGTTGGCGTCGTCCATGATGGTGCGTCCGCCATACCCGTCAACCTCAAACGCGTAGATTTTGCCGAAAGTCGGATGATCAACTGTCGCATGCTTTTCAATGCTATTGCGCAGTGACTCTGAGAGTGCAGACATTCTCTGCGCAAGCGCTTTGGTGTTGGTGCCATTCAACTTTCCCATAATCTCAGCAGTCGGCGCCAGGAATGAGCTAAACATCATGTTGGCAGGAATAAAGAGTTGGTAGATGGTAGAATCGTCACTAGGCCTGAATCCACTTCGAATCAAGCCTGTACCATTGGCGACTGGATTTCCGATTCCATAGTTGGAAAACGTCTCGGTAGCTAGTACGTTTGAGCGCTCAAATGTATATGGGCTATCCAAAACAGCTCCGTCCGCACCATATGTAGGGAGCGTCATATCATCTGCTACGTTGAGAACGGCTTCAACAGCCTGTGCCCACTTGAATTTCCCAAAGAATTCAACGTCTCCTGTTGCCTGGTAGTAATCGGCGGATATCTGCAAGAACGCCGCGAGCGAGTCCAGCTCATACTTGCATTCGAATACACTCTGGTTAGAGTATGTAGGGTGGACCTGATCTGTATTCGCGTAGTCGTTGGTGGCTGGAGGGATACCGCTTTCGGTGGGTGCCTGAAATGAGTTGCAATATGGAGATGTGAGCAGGTACCGCGCCTGCAAGTTGATGACACCGCGGTATAGACTTGCAATGGAATTGGCATCGCTACTCGCGTTCAGCAGTGGCAGGTAGCTCTGCATCTGATTCGATGAGTCGCGTAACCACATTGCATTGATGTCTCCAGTAATGACAAAAGTCAATTCTTCTTCTGCATTATCAGCAGCATATCCCTTCCATTTGATGGCCGTGTCGAGCGTATTGGGATATGCATTCTGGAAAAGGCGGTATAGATCCGGATCCTTGATGACGTCCTTCATGCGGGTGATGAGGTCTTCAAGGCCTTGGGATTTGAAGGTGCGGCACTCTTCTGACGGCCGTTGGTAGGCAAGACGGTACTTGCCTGAGCTTAGCGGCTCATGTACCACTTTCGCGTAGTCGCTGTATTCTGGGCATTGTGCTGAGACTAGCAGAGGCACGCTGGAAAGCACACCGAGTAGCACTTTGTTGCGCATGTTGCAGTCAGGTAGCAAGATGGACCTGCAGTATTAAGGAAAGGGAATGTAGAGCGAAGGTGCAACGAAGAGCAAGCGGGAGCTCCAAGCCGTATAATGGCCTACAAGCACTTACATATGTATGTAGTACTACATAACCAACTGGCCATGGTTACGTTACCTGTGCTCTTTTCGCCGTAATGCATTCCGAATCGGCCCTATCCCCGCTCACGGATGGCTGTGGTAACCTCTGTTCACGGTAGCATGGCTGATGTGAGCCTCACCGAACTATTCCAAGCACTCATGTACTTTGGCCACGCCGACGTCACTCCGCTGACGATCCGGATCAAAAAGTGCCAGCCGATAGTCGGAGATTGTACAAATGAAGAAGGTCAAAGACTATCGGTGGCCAGCAATTAGTGCATAGGACTAGTCAGATGACTAGATGCGGGGAAGTCTTGGTGCTTTTGGTTGCCATGGCTGGGGTTGAGAGTGGGACGATCAGCGGGGGCGGCAGGCATGCCTGTTCTGGGCACGATAGTAACTACATCTACTGTAGTGGTGGTAGGCATAAGTTTTGTATGCAGAGACGTTAGAAATGATGATGAGGCTCTTCTTCGAATAAACTCCATTCCTGATTATTACAGAGAAATACTAGTTACTGGTGGCCCATATACATAATTCTGGCCTACCACCTCAGTACTACAGCAGCGATGTAACTCAAGATTGGCGGGGAACATACAATAACCTCTTGCTTTTCCAAACGGGCTTACAGTGTTCGGAAAGGAGCTCTGCCTCTGGATACCCAGGTATTCGGTAGTTGAAAAGAAGACATAACCGTAAGGCGTTAGCGTGAGGGGTGATCCTGGGCAACCTCCCAACAACGTTTTTGATTTCATTAGCAGCCTTTCTAGATAGCTCAAGCTATGCAGTACTATTCCTCTCCGTCCAGCAACTATCCGCCAGCCTATACCAGCCCAGCGGCCAGACCCAAAGAAAAAACAAGGCTGGGGGTTGGACAACAGTGCAAAAGCCGTAGTAGATGGGTCCCAGCTATGTCATAACCCCCCGTCGGAGCAACTCCGGCTGCAAGTCTCCAGAGAAGAAAAAAAAGCATTGACATGTCCATGTCCGGGAGACTTTTGTGGGACTAGGCGAAATGATAGGGCAGAAAAAAGTTTCAAACCAACATACCAGTATATATACAAATCAGGTACGGAGGATCCACTTCCAGTGCGACATGGCGGCGCAAAGAGATGACCCGAATAGTGTAACCAAGGCCGGCCCGGTTGCGAAAAACTGCCGGAGACGTGGTGGAACGCGTAGTCTCCACGCAATGATTCCGCACATTGGTGTTGCCTCTTGTTATATAGTAAACGGGAGGGATCCGTTCAGATATTGGTGTTTCCTTTTTGATTTTATCTTTTTTTTTTCGCCAAAAGCAGACGATCATCTTCTTCCTTGGCAAGCGAGATTTGGTAAATGCTGGTATACGCGACCATCTTCTAACGCGTTGTTCGGTAACTCCTCATTGCACTACAGGCACGTCTTGGTGCATGTCGCAACAATTACAATATCTCGATCATCTCTAGTGTATCTATGTGTTAGGCTACTTGGGGTGAGAAAGATGTAGTTAATCTGCAGGGTCTTGCGTTCTACATGTGTAATGCTTATTATTTTAGTCCCATGTTGGAAGCATCTGCGATGCGGTGGACCATGCAGCATGTCGTCTAACGTGACTAGTTGTCGGTGTTTACCCAAGAGACTTTAGGAGATGCGGGTCATTGTAATGCACTTCACCATGCTAGTAGTAGCCAAGGCCAGGAACGTCGTATAGTTTGATGACTTACAAGGGAACATCATCACAACAGCAGCATGATCACAAGGAAAGAAAAATCCGACCTGGATTACATGGCCCGTTGGTATAATCGGGCTGAAGCTGGAACTCCTACAACACTCAGTCGCGGCTTCTATAAACCACCTCATCCCCACTTCATGGTCCGTCGCTGGAAGTTGAGCGCCCGTATCTGTGTTCGGGTAAGCTTTCCCCCCTAGGACCTAGACACTATCGTAACCGCTCGTGAAGACCTTAATCACATTGGTCGGCAGCACCGCACTTGCGCCTCTGCAGCTGATACTCGGACAGTGCGAAACGCAGAGCGAACCCGCAGACTCGATGCAGATTCTTGTATCGAGTCCGTACTACCTCTTATCCATACTGGAAGGGTGCGTATATGCACCGAAAACTTCTCGAAATAATCACATTCCGTGCGCCTTGGGGTCGTAGCATCGTGCATTCTTGATCGTATTTGAATGTTTAGCCAATATGGCTACTACGGTGGCATCTAGTGATGGCATCGTATCTTATCTGACTGCATCAATGTGCAGAAAGTTGCTTTGTTTGTGCATCATCCATAAGTGGTGTTGCTGGCGCTACTAGGGTCAGCGTCGGGACATGGTGAGGGGTGAAAGTGGACAGGGCTTACCTTGGACTCATGGGTGCATGGGCATGTTGTTGTTGTGAATAGTTTACGCCCTTCATCATTCCCAATTGGGGAAGCCTGGACCAGTTGCGCTCTCTGACTTCGCGCATGTAGGCGTCTTGCTCGGGCGAGCGATTGTAAAGAGAGGCCTCTAAATCAGGGTCTTTGCCATAGAATCGGAAAATGGCAAAGCCGCAGCATACAAGGCCACCGGCTCCGAGAATGACGAGGAAAATGATGAGAGCGGGAGCGAGGTTGAAACCCATGTTGTCTCTCTTTTGGAGGACCACGGAGGGTGGGGCGAATGGAGGCATGATGATGGTTGTGGTGTAGTGCAAGTGGGCTAGTGTAATAGCGGGGTACAGCAGATGGCAAATAGTCGATGGTCGGGGCTGAGGGAGCGATTGAAGTTATGACGAGGAGAGGGCAGTGAGTGAATGAAAAAGAGAGTGTTTGGATGAAAGATGTTTTGTGAATGGCGAGGGCCTGGTAGAGCGGAAGTGCCGGAAGATGCTGGAGGGTGCGAATGGACGAAAGAGAGGGAGCCAATCGTATTATGCTTACGATTACCGAACACGATGATGAGGTGATGTGGCCAACGTCACACCAAGCCAGCAAGAGCAATAGAGAAGAGCCGTGGGGAGGGTGGGAAGAATGGATGCCTTGGCGCAAGCCGCTTTGGGTGCCTTGGTGTAGCTATATACTCGAGTCCGCCGTGCGCGCTGACGGCTGCGCCCACCTGCCTGCTTGATCTCTTGTCTTGTCGATGCCGCAAGCTTTTCTTGCCAAACCGCCGTACGTCGTATGTAATGGGTTGCGTCGGCCTCGAAGCCTTAGGTCTTGTCGATCGTCTCCCATTGGCTGGGCCTGGGTTTCGCCCGCCGCAACTGGCTTATCCTTCCCCACCCGGTCGACGTCGAGCTGCGTCGTCCGAAGCTGTTGGCGTCCCAAGAACGCGTAATTCACCCACCCTCCTTCACCCCAGCCCGGCCTACTATGGAAGATACAAATAAGACTTGCACGGTGCAAAACAGTCCCAAACGGCCATCACGCCCAGCCTATGGCACCCTCGGCCGAGGCGCAGTCTGCCTTAACCATCCGGCATCCCTTCTGTTGTTGCGCCTTGCGAGCCCTGCGGATTGCTCCGTCTCACCCTCTCCTTTCTTTTCCCAAGGTCCGCCTGCTCCCATTGCTGCTGATTGGGCTCGCCGGTGGTTTTGTTGTTCGTCCGCCTCAGTGGCTTTCTTGGGTCCGCCCTGGCATGACGCGTCATCCCCACCATGTTTTCCACACTTTCCGAGCTTCAAAAATAGCTGCTGGCCACCACCAGCATAAACATTCTCGAACCCCATTCTTGACCGCGCATACCAGCCATCACTCCACTCCCCGGCCTCCAAAATGACGATGCGACAGCAAATGACGCAACCAATTGCCCGTGACACACCCGATGCGCGTCGTTCGTCGATCGCGGGTATCGGTCAGCACTCACCCGCGCGGTCCTAGCGCGTTCACATGCAGCTTATTCTCTGCCTGTCCCGTCGTTGTGCTTTCCATCAACGTCCAAGTATCTAGTAGTAGCCGCGTCCTAGGCGTTGCGACATGACGCGATATCATATGACCCTCACAACGTGTCTTTGCGGTACCGAGAAGCGCGATGCTTTTGTGCAGGTACTAGCTGTTGGGCACACTGGATCCATGGCCCTGCACAACCCTTCTCTTATCGCAGCGCCAATTCCAGCACATGGTGCAGCTGCTGAGACCAAACTTCTTCAACCTTGACTTTGCCTATGCAAGACTGTTATTCGCCCACTCAGTACATGATACCCTTGGCGCCGAACGAGAATATGTCCGTTCATACATGCACATGTATGTACGCAGTAGGTCCGTCGTTTCAGGGCTGATACAGAGCACGTGCGGAAGCTACTCGTTGTGTGGATCCAAAGACTGTGTACTGAACATAGGGACAATTGGGAGCTCAATCGCCCTAATCACCCATCCAAATCAGCGACACCTTTGTAGTAAATACTTGGCCAACAACCACGTAATCATATTTCGGTTTTCCATATTCGTGATCCTTGCCTATACCAAGAGAGCCAAATGTGGATACCAACGTTTGAAAAGACGACCTTACTACGGCGCGTTCCGGGCTCCTGAACTTAATCTGTAGCATTTCGTGTTACAAGGCAGCCACCCAATCAGCGCACAAGGCTTACCCAGTGGAGCAGAGGACAACGCTGAAAGCTTCTCAAAACTTCTCAAAAAGCCTTTGAAAGCGTTGGCGGCATGCAACCTGCGATGTTCTTAAGCTGCGAAATTCCCAGGCAACATAACTACCCAACGCCGGACACATGCATCTACCACAACTACCCTCAGACACACCAAATCATACGAGAACTTACTTTCTAGATAATGCTGCAATCAAATGTCAGTGTTTTGAATCATGAACCTAGAGTTCATGATAACCTTCTTCGAGTCCGACGCTACCAGAAATTCGTCGAACGCAGTGTGCCATTTCGGGCAGAAGGTGCCTGACGTCAAGATTTCCTATTTGATATCCTCCCCAATTTGTTTGCCTTGGTTGTTTCGACCATCTGCAGGCTCAGACTCATGGCACCTTGGTGTTGTACGAATGTGGTTGAAGTTCGGTTGAGCGGTCCGCGCCTCTAATCTATTCAAATTAACCTCCACAAGGATCCACACCCTATCGGACATAACGTGCTAGCACGAAAGCCATTCAAGATCATCATGCTAATGCTGCGAGTAATACCTTCCAAGCTCGTGGATTAGAAAGTTAGTGCATGTCGGGTAACGGTAGTGCAACAGCTGACTGCCGTGCATCGGCTGTTGACATTAGAGATGGCTGTCTGTAATTGTACTGAAAGCGATGTGTTGCGATTGTTGACCATTAGCGCGACCGTTGGCTACCGGCTTGGCCGTGAGTCTACCGAGACCGATTGTAAATTCATGCGGCCATGATCCTTCCGTTAATGGCCCGAAAGAGATTCCACTGTTTGAACTTATGGGAATGGCATGTTCCACAATAGACTCAATGAGGCTGGCAAATGGCTGGTGACCTTGCGAGTAGGCGCCACGCCCCTAGCCGAGAATATATTGCCTAACACCAACGTGTAGGAGAATATTGCACCAGCGATATTAATCCTGGCCCCATTTTTACACACCTGGCCTATCACATCGACAGAACCCAGTCACAGGACTGGAACCTCAACGTTCAGTCACGTTCTAAGAGTGTGGCGACAGGGGGTGACCTTTCCACAATCGGATGGTCCACAATTCAGAAGCCGGGGAGACAGGTGCTTCGAAATGAATCTTTTGATTGCAAGGCGTACGGAAAACCTGGTCCAAGGTAGGCGGAGGCGTTGAAAGAATGACGCTAGAAGAATGGCGACGAGTATATGAAGAAGAAGGAATCCAGCCTCAAGGTCTTGCTCAACAGGAACTTCTCAGCAACAGCCTCTTTACTTCCACTCTCTTCTCTACATTGTTTGAAACGATCGTTTTCACTCCACCTTCTCAAACACCACCATCATGCTCTCCCTCCTCGTTCTTCTTGCGCCCCTTGTGGCAGCCCACGGTCACGTTGACAAAGTCATCGCCGATGGCAAGGAATACCAGGGCTGGAACGCTGCTCTCAAGTACCAGAACCCCATTCCTGCCACTGTTGGCTGGCAGGCCGACAACCTCGACAACGGCTTCGTCTCTCCCGATGCCTTTGCTACCTCTGCCATTGTCTGCCACAAGCAGGGCAAGAGCAACGGTGCCTATGTAACCGTCAAGCCAGGCAGCAAGGTCACTTTCAAGTGGGATACCTGGCCCGTCAGCCACGTCGGTCCCGTCCAAGAGTACATTGCTCCTTGCAACGGCGACTGCGGTTCCGTCAACCCTTCCAGCCTTCAGTGGACCAAGATTTCATCCAAGGCATGGAAGTCGGGCAGCAACCCCGGCAAGTGGGCTACCGATGACCTGATCGCCAACAACTTCTCCTGGGACATTACCTTCCCTAACGTTGCTCCCGGCAACTACGTCGTTCGCCACGAGATCATCGCGCTGCACGCCGCCGGCCAGACCAACGGTGCCCAAGCATACCCCCAGTGCGTCAACTTCAAGGTTGAGGGCTCTGGAACCGCAAAGCTCAGCGGTGGCACTCCCGCTACCAGCTTCTACACTGTAAGATCAATATGCCCTTCACCCGATTGACATACCAGAGCACTGCTAACACAAGTTAATAGGCCAACGACCCTGGTATCAAGTTCAACGTCTTCACCTCCTTCTCCAGCTACCCTGTCCCCGGCCCTGCCGTCAAGGCTCTGACCAAGAGGCACGCCAAGGACCTCGAGTACTAGAGCACCTCCATGCAGTGCAGGGAAGAAAACAAACTACTGCATAACCTGCGTCGCGAGTTGATGAAGGGCAAGCCGGATAAAGTCACCGTAGCGTGGAACTATCCCAATCGCTTAATCCTCCGTGGAGAAACTCCCCCAGTCTTTGTCTTCACCAATTTTTCTTTACAAGACAAGGACTATTGTAAATAACGAACATTTTTTTGGCGGAAAGAGAGAAACGGCCATTCTTGTCTATACTAGTTAAGTTTTTTTGTAAAGCATAAGCGTAAAATAAACCACACCATTTGCATGTTTGCATCAGATTTTCACCTTTTCCCCTTTTTACCCGAAACAACTTAACACAGCATTTAAGACAGGCGTCACGCAAAATGGCATGACTGCAGAGTTTTGACACGCCCGAAGCACGATTTGCGAGCAAGGAAAATCCAGCTCCCCCCCCCCCCAATACGCGCTACAAGAGCACCAGAAGAATATGAAACACAGACACGCCTCCACCCTCCCGATTCCGCGATTCCGCGTATGTGCTTTGGCTCGGGGCAAAAGTTCCTTTTCTGTCTTTTGCTTCCAGCATCTTCGATCGATCGCTTTGGCGCTAAGCCGTCATGCCCTGGTAGTAAGTACGTTGTGTTCTAGGTGTCCACTAGTAGTCAAATGTGAAACTTCCCCCCCTCCTCCCTCCCATCTTCTCCACTTTTCTAAACCGCTGTATACGTACGTACTTGCAGCTACTGTTTTGGAGTCCTTTTATTCTTTTTTCTCTCTCTCCACTTTCGTTTTTGCTTGTTTTTTTTTGCCGCGATCTTGTATATATCCTTGTGCTTAGTATGGTGGTGATATACGCGCGACGGGTGTGCGACGATGGATCCCTTGTGGAAGGGCGGAGAAGGGCGTATGTGAGCATGTGTGCATATGCGTGTGCGCGGTTTTCTTGGCTGCGGGGTGCAGGGTGAGTCTGGATCTGGATGGCTCTTGTGTGATGGTGGTGGTGCGGTATGCTGGTTGGTAATTGGTTAGTGGCTCTGGGTCGAGTGCATGTCTCTGAACTCTTGGGGTTGGATTCATCTGCCGGTGGAACAATAAGAGAAGTGGTATAGAAGTATGCCGCATAGGCTAAGCTAGCTTCTTTTGTCCGCTCCTCTTGTTGTCTGTCTTGGTGAAGATGCAGCTGTTGTATGATTACTCTTCATGTTGTACGGAGGTGCCTCACAGAAGTTCTGTCCCGCCAAGAATACTCTATCCGATGTACG